>NC_041388.1:84147662-84178656 GCF_002162155.2 Triticum dicoccoides
TGATACATCGAGCGCTCTAGTCATGTCTCCCTGCCACACACAAACTTGACGTGTGCCCTCTAACATTCCGGTAGGCTAGTCGCCCTATATCTTTGACTTGTACACAAAAACAATTTCAATGGCTCTCTTCATCGATCTCGCACCCACCCACTTGATCCTCTCTTTGACTCTATTGATAGCTATGACCCCTCCCTCTCTTCTCGTGGATTGCCCGACCCTCTATGTATGATATGGATAGGCCTCCATTTCACACACATTGCATGCAAAATTTTGTTTGAGATGTCATCGACACATATTCCCACAAATAATTCATGAAATCAACCCCCACCGCACCCCCACCCCAAAACAAAAAACACTCATGAACACGGTTTGTATCTCTCACACACACCCCGCGTAGGTGGGGGACGTGCACAAAGAGAAGAGGTGCATGCACGGCGCACGTACTCCCGTCTCTTTCCCAACCACACCCGCGCGGGTACACGGTGGAGCTCATTTCTGTATGAAAAAGGCAGCCCACGTGGTAATTTGGCACGTGTACTGGTTGTCCACTTGGTGGAGGGAGGATCGTCTACCACGGGTGAACAAACAAATTGCGACTTGACGTGTTATGTTAAAAAAGAGGCAAACCATGTGGGGCCTACCTTAGAGGCAAGGCTCTATACACTAGAGTACTTTTGATGTGTCCCGTCAACTCATAGAACGAGGAGAAGCTTGCTTAGTACGCCGTCTCCCCCGCCCACGGGCGCGGTGGCTCGCAGGATGAGGTGAAGCTTGCTTACCACGCCTTACACCCGCTCCCTCGCCCACGCGCGCGGTGGCTCGCAGCCCGAGGAGAAAATTTTACTACTCCCTCCGTTTACTCCTCGTCCCTACTACCTTGGTTATAGAGATTATAATATCATATTGTTTGGAATATATATGTCCTTTAGTAGATTTCAATATGAACTACTAGTACATACTCCAAACACTGATGTATATAGACGTATTTTAGAGTGTAGATTCACTCATTTTGCTCCGTATGTAGCACTCTCCCTCGCCCCTCGACCCTCACCCACGTGGTGGACGTGCAGCAATTCATTCGGTCTCATATAGCCAGAACGATATATACTGCACTACCATTATTGCTCGACTTCCCGAAGAGGCGAAGAGCCAGTCACAAGGTTAATATCTTGGAGATAGCAAGCGCAAGGTTATAGGAGAACGAGTAGTAGGTGCCGCGTCATTTATAAATAAAGTTTTTTTTTCTTCAATGGCACGTACGCAATATGATAGGTTCGTATGGAGAGAAAAGGAAACTGCTCCACTATATACATACTCAGGACGGGCCAACCTACATGGTTGCTTGTTGGGGTTGCTCTCTTCACACTCTCTCGCACAAAGCGACTGTGGCCACATCTCTAACATCTCGGCGAATCACGTCCGCTTGGGGAAGGGGTGGATGCTTAGTGCAGATGCAGTGGCCGTCGCCGATGGCGAAAAACCACTGTCGGCACGTCCAGATCAGGGGTCCCCACCGTTCTCTCTCACAAAGCCGGTGAGGTTGCCTTCGTCCCTTGGTCACTGTCGCGACGTGGGAAGTTGCCGCCTCCCGCCGCCCTCCTCAAGGTTGAGCTACGTCCCTCAGGTACAACTCCCTTTACAGCCGGCTTGCACCACTGCTCCAGCTGCCCACATCACTCCCTGTGGATATTTCTCTACTTCTTTGCCCCGCACATACCTCTACTGGCTTCTACGTACTGTATTTGTGATGAGTTTATGTCTCATCAACTAGTCCCAGTAATCTTATTCTAATCACGCTTGTTTAATTTCTTTGCCACAGGGATGCTCATCTCGATTTTGGTGAAACTGCACAAAATGATCCGATGGTCAAAATGTTGCAAACTTCATTTATTAGGAAGCTCGATCGTTGCCAGCAAATTGAAGCCTGGTCAGGGTTCACGGTTCAAGGGCTAGGGACTGCATGGATCATTTTTTTTCTTTAGCTGCCTCTGTTCCAAAATAAGTGTCAACTTTAGTAGTAGTACAACTTTGTACCAAAGTTTGCACAAAGTTGAGAAACTTATTTTGGAACGGAGGGAGTACATATTTGCTATGATCTGTCAATCATTGAGATGCAATAGCATGCATGTTAGTCTCCTTTGTATTTGATGAAATGTTGCAACGGGCAACCTTGGACGCAAGATACATGTAACAGAAGCTGGAAGCTTCATAGCATTGTACAAATTTATCTCGCTGATAAATTATAGTACGTACTATACTAGTACTTCCTCCGTTCCTAAATATAAGTCTTTGTAGAGATTTCACCATGAACCACATGCGGATCACTGAGCCTGCGTGTTTTCACTGCTTTTGCATGCCTCCGCTGTAAGAATGGAGAAAATTGTAATCTAGTAGGTATACCTCCTTTTGCCGAAAGCGTGGGACATCTAGCAGTCCTACAACCTCAGTAATAAAGACCAATGAGTCATCAAATCACATAGACCCAGCAGTAAGTTGGACGGACAAAGCAACCATCACTCTTGCGCCAGTGAGAGGTCGCGTCCGCTCTTCCCGGGCATGAATGCGGCACCGATTCTTTGGAGCAGCGCTGAACGTTTCGGGCGGGAAGCGCGCACGGGCGATGGAGGGGCTTTGGGTGGGCCAGGCTGGTCAGGAGCGGCTGTGGCAGCTGTCCGCATGTCCCTAGCGGACATGCCCGGAAACGGGATGATGCATCGACTCTCGCAGCTAAAATAGCACACTACACAACATCTCTCTGTAGGAGTAGGTCGATCTGTCGCTCTCTCTAACACACACATGGTGTTAAACACACACGCACACACACACACACACACACGCGCACACACACACACCTTGGTCCCATTGCACCTTCTAACCTGACTTATTACACCTAGACGGAGGGAGTAGTAAGTATTCGAGATACGGTGGCACACTGACTTAAGTCGAATACAAGTGCCCAAAATTTGTGTGCATGTTATAATAAAGATTCAGGAATGTATAAAAGGTTATTTCCCTCTCGTTGAACATAACAGGAGGGTTGTGTAGCTGGTTAGCATGTTCGCTCATCAAACTTGAGGTCTCGGGTTCGATAACTACACTTGAGCATAATTTGTGCCAGGAGGATTCTTTGACTGGTCAAAATGTTTTCTAGGGTTTGCACGCTTCACAATCTCTCTCCAGTATATATATACACGCTGGAGCCTCAGCGCTTGTAGTTGCTCTCTTCACACTCTCTAGCCCTCTCCCGCTGGAGCCTCAACGCTTGTAGTTGCTCTCTTCACACTCTCTCGCCCTCTCCAGATGTAAACAAGACTTCGTTGGCCTCTCTCTCCCCTCACTGCTGCTCAAAGAGCCGGCAGGATCCGTCCGCCGGGAAGGGAAGGAGGCTTAACGCTGTCGCCATCGGCGAGGGACTACCGGTGCAGCTGTTCACTTTCCACCCAGCGGCGGCGCAGGAGGGCCTCCGACCCCTTCTTCTTAGCCGCCATCCCATCGCCCGCCGAACCACGCCCCAAGAACCTTAAGGTATAATTTACTTACTCCACATGCATTGCTCTAGCTGCATGTATACCATGAATCTAGGACGCGGTTCAAAGAGGAAAGGAGTGGGAAAAGTTGTATATAACATGAACCTCGGACGTGGTTCAATGAGGAAATGAAGGGGGAAAGTTGTATAGCATTAATCTAGGACGTGGTTCAAAGAGGAAAGAATGGGGGAAAGTAGTGGGGAAAGTTGTATCGCATAAATCTAGCGTGGTTCAAAAAGGAAAGGAAGGGGCGAAAGTACTAGTTCAAAAAGGAAAGGAAGGGACAAGGCTGTAGAGTTTGAGCAGGACTAGATTTGCTGCGCTCACATAGGGAAAGGCGTCTGATAACAAAACCGGGACCAACATGGACTGACACGGAGTTTTTTTAGTCCCTACACCAAAATGTCCCTGTAAACAAACACCCTCTAATAATGCCACTGCAAAATTGATGCAATGCCACAGTTAAAAGCAAATTACATGTTTAACGAATTTTATTGTTAATATAATCTCTATGTTAATATTAATCAATGCCTCTGTTTGAGAAATGCTACTGTCTTGCTTTCTTTCCCATTTAGATAAGGTAGATGCTTCTTTTTGTTGGCTTCTGTGTCATCCACCATTATTGACCACTAATTGTTCCTTTGCACCTCTGTGTAAACAGGGTTATCTGCTTCACCTCGTTGCCATTGTGACCTTTTGTTGCACTGCACAAAACACTTTTGTTTTAAGAGTGTTTTGTGCAGTTCAAACAAAATGTCACACCGACAATGTTGCTTGATTGCTTGATCTTAGTGGAACTGCACAAGAGGAGATCTTACTTCCTATCCGCTAAGGCGAATATGGTTCAGATCTTCTTCTTGTGAGTTATTTGAATTCCACATCATGAGAGGTCAGTACTAGCCTTCTTTCACATGATTCTGAAGTGTGCATTCATATGTTGTGCTACTTGTACGATAATGTTGCTTGATTTTAGTGAACTGCACAAATGGAGACAAGACTTCCAATCTGTATGCGCACCATAATATCCCATTGAGGTAAGATAAGGATATTTCACAACTGCTGGCCTGTATTTTGCAACTTTCATCAGAAAATTAAGTTTAGTACTATACTTGTACTCCCTAATTGACATGCCAAATCTTACATTGAAGGCGAAGCTTGTTTGTTATTGAACCAAGTGATCAAGGGGAAGAACAAGGGGAAGAAAAACAAAAATTAACTCCCGGTGCTGTAATGAAGCACTGGAACTGTGATGGCACAAGTAATGATATAGTTTTGCATTAATTTATTGCTATGGCTGGAACGAGCAATTGTTATGCCACTGATTTGATGCCACTCTTAATGTAATATGTAATTATCTCTACTTGTGCAAATAGGGATCTTCTTTTAAGATACCATATATTTTAGTGGAACTGCACAAGAAGATGTTGGGAACATTAAACTAATCGAGGAGTATATAGTAAGCTTGGCCACCACCGTAGATGCTTCATCTGTATGCTCTACACAATAATCCTCCTGACAAAGGTTGGTACTCGCCCACTGATTTCATCCATATGATTGAGCTTTGTCATCTCTATTGGTGTTGTGCCACTGTTTAGATATTGTCATGAAAAAGTGGTATTGTCCTTGAGAATTGCTTCATCTGTGTTGTTTTAAATATTTCCTTTCCTTTTTTTTGAGCAAACAGTGATGCTAGCATTTAGTAGTCCTCTTGTCGTTGCACAACAGGATCATCTTCCTCTGAAGAGGAATATGGAGTACGTGAAGTGACTAGTTCCGATTATGCCAAGATGAAGAAGCCATGTCTATCTTATCATCAGAAGGAGCAGTTGAAGGATTGTTACATTACTCTCCACAAGACCAAACTAACCTCAGCTCAGAAGGACTGACAAAATCTCCATTTTTTGCTGTTGTTCTAGGATTCTTTTTGGTGAGTTCCATTTTTCCAAAAGGGTGCTCTACATGGACCATGATGTGCCTGTTGAAACTGTCAGTTCATAGTAAAGTTTGCTCTATACTAATCACTTTTTTGTATTTGTGCAAACATGGGTTCTCAGCTTGATTTCAATGGGAACTGCACAAAATGTTCATGAATACATCGAATCATTCATTTCCACCACAAGAAAGGAGGTGCCGATAAGTTCAAGGCGTTGCAACATATAAGGGCAAAATCATACAAGCTACGCGCGAATTTGGTTGATTTTGGTGGAACTGCACAAAAAGAACAGCTGGTTTATTTAGCACCAGGTGCCATGTCAATGTCCGAACTGATGGAAAACCCTGTCCATTCCACAATCGTAGGCATTTGATATTTTGGAATGGGACAACCTTGTCAAATTTTGCTCATTGATTTTAGCAAGAGATGCGTTTGATATTTTCGAATGGGATGTCCTTTGCTGTCAGCAGCGTCGATCAATTTTTTCTTTATTCTTTAGTTGTGAAGTAAATATTGCCTCTGACATGTGAGTCGCTGAGATGCATAATCATCGATTGTTTTGAATGTTCCCTATGGATTGCCAGGCCTATGTGTTTGATTAAAATGTACAAAAACGCTAAAAAGCTGCTCAAACTATTTGTACTCCTTCTGTTCCTTTTTACTTCGCACATTGTGTAAGTGCATACTTAAGATTGGTCAAAGTAGAGATACTTTGACTGTAGACAAAACTTGTATGCAGACTAGAAAGGACCAGAGGGAGTACATGTGAAACTGCTGCAAATGAGGTGATCACCCTGGGAATAATGCTAGTACGTATTGTTTTGCATGTTCATCCAGTGCCAGTGATACAGGAATTCGAACTAATTGAAATAAATTCATTCATACACGGTCGGATTTCATATAAACATGCCGGATTCCATTACATTTCAACTATAAAGCGGTGCACTGGATGTATAATTAATTAACCGGCCTAGCTTGTCAGAGCGATTAGGGCAACTAGGAGCCCAATGATCCGGATCACCACATGACAAACACCTTTCTTCTTGTTATTCTTCTTCTTGAAGTTCGTCTGTTGCACAGCCTTGTTCTTCCCATCAAACTTTGCTTTACCATCAAACTTGCCCTTGTTCTTGAAGTTGTGGGGCTGGAAGTTCTTCTGTACCATATTGGCACTAGATCCTCCCTCAATTCCTCAAGCATGTGTGTCCTTTGCTCTCGCCTTTTCTTCCACATCAAGAGTGCCAATGAGATCCATGGAGGAAGCTTGGTGACGAAGGAGGTATAATTAATTAACCGAAGCTACCCACTTGTGTCCCGTTGAGCCGAACAGAAGCTTCAGTGACTTAACTGTAGGTGCAGTTGCATAACTGACATGTGGCCTGTTGGGCCCACGTGTCAGTCAGCCAACTGCACCAGCAGTTAAGTAGAAGCAGCGTTATTCTCCAGCAGAACTCCCCGACTCCACGTCACCGCCAAGAAGCTAACCGGCCATCAATGGTCAACCCGCCTAGCCTGGCTTCAACAGGAGGGTAGCAGCGGTGGCCTTACTTGGACCCGAGCGGTGGCGACCTACCGTGTTCTACTCTTCCTCGTTTTCTGTGTGGCGCGGCCTCGTTGGCAGCGGGGCGGGGCCTCGGCGGAGCCGGCGATGTCCTCTGTCTCATTGCCGGCGGGCGGTGGAAATCCTCCCTGCGTTGCCGGCAGGGTGGGGCCTCCACTGAGCCGGCGATGTCCTCTGCCTCGTTGTTGGCGGGGCGGGGCCTCGGCGGAGCCGGCAGTGTCCTCTGCCTCGTTGTTGGCACCGCGGGGCCTCGGCGGAGCAGGGCCTCGTCAACGCCAGCGGAGTGGGGACTCGTCGGAGCCGGCATTGTCCTCTGCCTCGTCCTCGGTCTCGCCAAACAGCGCCTCGCCCACTTCATCGCCCTCCTTGCTAGCCTCTTTGTAGGCGGCCGCAGCCTCCGCCACCCGCATGCGGGACCGCCAGCGCTCGAGGCGGCCCTTGCGGGCGGAGCGGTACGAGTCGAGCAGTGCCTCCTACTCCGCCCGCTCCGCGGCGATCTGCTCCTCCGCCTGTAGGTGCTCCTGGAGGAGATGGTGGTTGTAGGCGGCGTTGGCCTGCGCCTCCCAGAACCGCTCCTAACGCATCTGCCTCACACTGTCCATATATTGGGCATGGGCCTCGCCGATGGTCATGGTGCAATGCACCGGCGAGGATGGTGCGGAGGATGGGGTTGGCGCCGGATCGTCGACTACCATGTTCTCCATTAGGACGTCGTCGTCCTCCGGCTGCCTGTCGGCCAGCCGGTCGGTAGCAATGGCTGCCATCTCCTTGTGGTCCATCGTCCGCCCGTCCCGAAGAGCGCTGGAGCGCGAGGAAGCCATGGTGGGAAGTAGTGGTGTGGACAGGAGAAAGGGAACAGATGCGGATGACTGCGGCTATGGCCGGCGCAGCAGTTTATATAGCAATGGTGGGCGGGCGGAGGGACGGACATGTGGCGCCGGAGTAGCCGCCTCGGCAATCGCGTATCATTAATGTGGGCGTTAGATGGACGTACGGACAACACTTGTGTCATTTGAAGGCGGAGCAATCGCCTGCACCGGGAAGCGAGGCGAGCGGCGCTGACTGTTTCGGGCGGAAAGCGCGCGCGGGTGAGGAGATGACTTTACTTGGAGAGAATGACAATGGGGACCCACCAGGTCCATAGCCTCACATACGCAAGTGCCTCCTTATTATATATATATATATATGTATAAAACTATACTCCGTCCGTCTAGGTGAATAAGTCGTATTAGAAGGTGCATCACGACCTAGGTGCAAGCAGATTGGTGGAAAAGAAGAATATTTCTCTCTTCTAAACACAACATTTAATCACAGCAGTTAAGAGGATGCCTTATTAGCTACCCATGTAGGCCATCGTAATTCATAGCATGCAAAACGCTTTTATTTCTTGCCTAATAACCGCATGGACGGGCTGCATGCATTGGTCCTTGCCCGAGCAAAAAAAGGGAGGAAAGGGGTTTCCACGGGAGACAACCAGGCAGAGGTGGAAGCGCTCGCTGGAGTAATTTATTTTGCTTCCCCCTGGTTTCCTGACATCACGGTCCCACACCATTGTCAACCTATGTAGTAGTCAATAAACGAGAGGGTTGCACAAGAAGCGGCCGACAGCTGGGACCAAGCAGCTCGAGCAGTATTTGTGTTTTTGAGGTGTGAGCACTGCAGAGTTTTTCGATGTTTAACCCAGATATTAATTTTTCTCCTCTGAACAACAACGAAAACATCACTGCAGGTATTAACTGGGCGGGTTGTGGCCCGTCTAGCCCAGGCCAGATATCCAGCCCAGATATTAATTTTTTTCAAGCTGAAAATGGCTAGCCCAGCTAAACTTTTTTAGGAATACCCAGGCAAGGTCAAGTTGTTATTCTCCGCCCCGCTGGGCTACAAATCATTCCTAGGAGGGATGCATTAGGCTTAACAAGAAAATGGGCTTTAAGAAAAAATAAATGGGATGTAATTATAAAAACTGGGCAGTAACTATAAAAAAATGCACCAAACACGTGATTACTTTATAAAATATTATTTTTGGATGTTGAAAATTTTAATTTCATTAATTGTTGCGAGCGCAATGTTTCGTTGGATTTTTACGTAATATAAATTTATTTAATCTTACTAGAAATTTCGGGATAAAAATATTTCGGATCCCATCAAAATGTGGGAAATTTTATGGAATTTTGTTTTGAACGGTTGGTTGAAATGGGTTGTACTTTTAACAAACTGTAAATGGGCTGTAGTAAATTCCATTAGAATTCAAAAATGGGCTACACATTCTTACAAATCTCAAATGGGCTATAAGTTCTCTGCCACACACTTCTGGCCTAACTAAGTTGACGCGTTCCCTAAAAAACAGAGTTGACGCGTATGCAAGGCTTTGTCAACTTATAGTCAACACACGGTTCTAGCAGCAGTGGCCGTTGGATGTCCATCCAAAGGATGCCGTGCTTCTTCTTCAATCTCGGATATTCTAGCTTCACCCTCCCAAAAAATGATTCCTCCCCCTGACATCTGGGGCGCACCGTTTCGGAAGCTGACTTGTGGGCCTACTAAGTTGACGTACCAAGGGCTTTGTCAACTTAGTCAATATAAACGATTCTAGCTGCAGTGACCCTACGATGTCCATCCAACGGCCGTAGTGCTTCTTCAACCTCTGGTCTTCTTGCTCCAGCCACCCAAAGCAGCGCCGGTCGTGCCGCCTGCTCCTGCCTCCCATGGCCGGCTATGCTGCCGCAGAGGCCTCACCGCGCCCTACTATTCCCACCGCTGGCCAGGCCCTGCGGTGACGGCTGCCTCACACTGCAGCCGAACGAGTGAACCCTCATACTCCTCTCCGCATGGGCATCCACTGCCGCGTCTTCACCGGCTCCGCGTCGTCCCCTTCCTAGGCCTCACCGACGTCCACCGCCCTGGTGCTCTCAGCGCGGCGTGGTCAACGTGGTCAAGGAACAACTTCCATCGGACGTGGACTGTACATGGAGAGGCCGACAGCTGGGTCGGAAATGCCTCCTTATTACACGGAAAATAATGATTCCTCCACCTGATAGCACAGACCCACCAGACGGGCCACCATATTTCACGAAAAAAACGTTTCCCCCTGACTGTTGGGACCCACCAGCTACACCTTCGCACGCAAGGAAGTGCGTCCGGGCAAAAAAATAACGATTCGCCCCCCTGACTGCTGGGACCCACTAGCTACATCTTCGCACGCAAGGAAGTGCGTCCAGGCAAAAAAAAGAAAACCAAAACGATTCGCCCCCCTGACTGCTGGGACCCACCAGCTACATCTTTGCACGCAAGGAAGTGCGTCCGGGCAAAAAAACGATTCGCCCCCTAACTGCTGGGACCCACCAGCTACATCTTCGCAGGCAAGGAAGTGCCTGACAGTCGGGACCCACCTGGTCGAAGCGTATGTAGCGTTGTCATTCTGGTTGCGAACGTGTACGTACATACTGGTCAATGTAGAGGCACGCACGTGTCGTAGTAGAGGCGCGCACGTGTCATAGTAGAGGCGCGCACGTAGCATGTACACGTACGTACAGCGGCCAGGGTGCAAGAAAGAAAATACGACCATGTATGTGTACATACGGGCGGGGTCTCGAACGCCTACTCGCGCATACGTATGGCGAGGGCTCGTGTACATGACTGGGTCGGAACGGAGAAACAACTTCGTCGTCGTGTTCATGGGTCGGAACGGAATGCATGGTCATGTTCATCGGGAGGGCTTGGACGGAAGAGGCGATGGAAACAAGGCCTGGCGTACCGCACAATGGAGGAAACGGACCTCCTACGGTCGAAACGGGGGTCCTGTTGATCGGGAGGGGTGTGGCGTACCGCAAAACGGAGAAAACGGACCTCCTACAGTCAAAAGGGGGGTCCTGTTGATCAGGAGGGGTGTGGCGTACCGCAAAACGGAGGAAACGGACCTCCTATGGTCGAAACGGGGGTCCTGTTGATCGGGAGGGGTGTGGCGTACCGCAAAGCGGAGGAAACGGACTTGTGTTGGAGCGCTACGGTCGAAACGGGGGTCCTGTTCACCGGGAGGGGTGTGGCGTACCGCAAAACGGGACTCCACGTGATACTGTTCATCTCCACCGTCGACCCCCTCCAGCCTCCACGAGCTACTGTTCATCCACCGTCGACCTCCTCCAGCCTCCATGGGCTCCTGTTCATCCAGCCTCCACCGCACGCTACTCCACCGGCTACTATTCAACCACCCCTCCACCGTCTACTGTTCATCCAGCCCTCCACCCCACGGGGTCCTGTTCAACCACCCCTCCACGGGCACCCCTCCACCGTCTACTGTTCATCCTACCCTCCACGGGGTGGTCCCGTTCATCCAACCCTCCACGGGGTCCTGTTCATCCAGCCGCAACCGGCTCGATCGATCGGGGTCCTGTTCATCCAGAGGCAACACCACGGGGTCCTTTTCATCCACCCCACCGGGAACTGTTCATCCAAGCCCCCCCTGCAACGCTCACTGTTCAACCAGAGGCAGCATCGATCGGCTTCAGTTAGCAGCAGTAGCCAAGGAATCGCTCGATCGGGTTCAGTTAACAGCCATCGATCAATCGCTCGGGTTCAGTAACGCGTAGCCTGCAGTGCAATTGCTCGGGTTCAGTTAGAGCCCAACACCTCGCTCGGGTTCAGTTAGAGCCAACGCCTCGCACACACGCGCATCGCTCGGCCCCCGACCTCCCACCGTAACCGGGAACTCCCCGAAATTTTCCTCCCCCTTGCTTCTACCATGGTTTTTTCCGTCATGGATGGCCCAAAGAATGTCATGCAGCTGCGTCTCCGGCCCGCCCAGGACGAAAAGCCCATTTTCTGTCATGATTTTTTTTCATAGAAGTAGGAGCCCACCACATCTAGGATGATACCGGGTTTTGTCACAGCTATCATCATAGAAGTGTCATATGTATGACAGAATTTTTTTTCATTCGGCCCAAAATGTCACAGATGTGTCTTTTTTTGTAGTGGAGTGAGTAGGGATTGCCATGCAACGGATGCACTAGAGCTATAAGTATATGAAAGCTCAACAAACGGAACTAAGTGGGTGTGCATCCAACTCGCTTCCGCACAAAGACCTAGGGAATTTTGAGGAAGCCCATCATTGGAATATACAAGCGAAGTTCTATAATGAAAAATTCCCACTAGTATATGAAAGTGATAACATAGGAGACTCTCTATTATGAAGATCATGGTGCTACTTTGAAGCACAAGTGTGGTAAAAGGATAGTAGCATTGTCCCTTCTCTCTTTTTTCTCTCATATTTTTTATTTGGGCTTCTTTGGCCTCTCTTTTTTTCGTCCGGAGTCTCATCCCGACTTGTGCAGGAATCATAGTCTCCATCATCCTTTCCTCACTTGGGACAATGCTCTAGAAATGATGATCATCACACTTTTATTTACTTACAACTCAACAATTACAACTCAATACTTAGAACAAAATATGACTCTATGTGAATGCCCCCGGCGGTGTACCGGGATATGCAATGAATCAAGAGTGACATGTATGAAAAAAATTATGAACTATGGATTTGCCACAAATACAATGTCAACTACATGATCATGCAAAGCAATATGACAATGATGGAGCATGTCATAGTAAACGGAACGGTGGAAAGTTGCATGGCAATACATCTCGGAATGGCTATGGAAATGCCATGATAGGTAGGTGTTGGGGATATTACCACCGGGCGTAAACCGGCTAGGAGAGGCCGGATTACCCCATGATGGTTGCTTTATTCAAAGGCCCATGAAGAAAAGGATGGTGGCGCTTCAGGAAGACCCAAGGCCCAAAGGCGGGTTAAGGCCTGTAGACATAAACCGGCATGAATATGTAACTTGTATTGTAAGTTAGAAGGAATAGAGACTGAGCCGGACACGTTTATGATCCGGCCTCAGGACTCTGTAAACCAGCGGGCGTCCACCTATGTATATAAAGGGATGACCCGGAGGCGGTTTAGGGACAACTCACAACAACAACTCGAGAGCCAGGCAAAGCGGATTCGCTCCCTGGTCATTGAAACCTCCGCAATTCCATCACAACTAGACGTAGGCTTTTACCTTCATCGAAGGGGCCGAACAAGTATAAAACTCTCGTGTCCCTTATCCGGTTTAACCCCTTTAAGCTAACCCGTAGCGATGGCTCCACGACTAAGTCCTTTCACGAGAACATCTGCCATGACAAAACCACAACAGTTGGCGCCCACCGTGGGGCTATCGCACGATGGTTTCGAGTTCTTAAAGGGCAGCTTCAAAGGACTCAAGGGATACGCTGTGGGCCGTATGACTAAGAGTCGTCACGGCAAGCTCTACATCTACGACGCGGGATGGGGCCCCGAGGCCAGTTCAATTGAATACGAGTACAGGGTCCCCTTTGGTGGAATTCACGTCTTCATCGACAAGATCGGCGAACCAGGCCCTGAGCCGGACATCTGCACCAACACCATCGAGACGGCTCAGCGTGCAACCTCTGCCCCGGTTCAGCCCGCCGTAAAGCATGTCTTTGTAGGTGTCATCCACGGAGCGGAATATGAGGATGGATCGGCATCTGGTGACGAAACCGTTGTCTGCTCCGATGACGAGTATTCAACCGGAGAGACTGACTCGCTATATCAGTTACAGGATGGCAAGATTAGTGGAGGTTCCGATGGCAACAGTATTCCAGACCCCCTTGATCTGCCAAACCGGGTCGTGGTCTTCATGGCTGGCACACAGCCAGCACAACCCTCTTCTACCGCTGTGGCAATGATCTCCGGTTCAGCAACAGCAATGCCAGTAGGGGCAGGGGGCTCTGCGCCGCCTTCGGCTCAGGTTTTGTCTGATTTGTTCGACGCTTTAGCAACATTCCTGGCAGCAGAGGTCGATGCAGCAAACCGAGATCAGCACAATGCGGAGATTGCAAAGGTGAAAGATCAGATAACTCAGGCTAAAGCGGACCTGGCAGCAGAGAACGCCAGGATGGCTACAGAACGGGCCGAGTTAGAAGCTCAGGCCTACCGGCTTAGGCTGGATCAGAGTGCCTCAGATGATGTCATGAGGAGGAGATACAGGTCACACCTCCCACTGGGTTATGAGCCAAGAAACCTCTTCAACACGCTAGGAGCGGGAACCAGTAACCATCCAGTGATAAACCGGACAGAGGCACCGGTAACAGGAGCGCCGGTTCAGCCACACACGATGGACCCGCCTCGTTAGAACAACATTGGGCCGCAGTAGTTCCGACGCCCACAGGGCATTACTCCAACCCGTTGGATAACATTGTGGCCACCGCTTCACGATTGGCAGCCCTCCCAATTGACAGCGAGTCACCAGTGGCGATTGAGACACGATGGGCCAGAGAGCTCCTTCAAACAGCTTTAACCCATCAGCAGGCTAATTCGCATAGTCGCACGAGGATTCATTCCACCCCTCGTCCGAGTCAGAGCTATAGCAGGAACATCAATGAATCGGCCGTGTCAAGCAGTGCACGTCACCGTAACTCGCCGCGAGGGCATAACCTGGCAGGTGGTGGTGCTAATGCGCAGGATGTGGTGGATCATGGTCGTGCACGTCAAGAAGCTGAGTTAGCAACACAGCATGCAGCTCGTCAGCTTACTCCGGTTCGTCCTACCGCTTCAATAGAGCCAGGTGTGGTCTTGAATTCTTTAGGGGTGTCGTGTCTCACCCCAGCTTGCGTAACATGCGACTACCCAAGGATTTTAAAGACCCTAGTAAGGTGCCCATTTACACTACTGATTTACCCCCTGAGTCATAGGTTGAGAGTTATGAGATGGAGATGGAGATGCTGGATGTGGATGAAGTGATGTGTGCTAAGTACTTCACCATGATGTTGGAGGGGACAGCTCATACTTGGTTAAAGAGCTTACCGGCTAACTTCGTCGGGTCATGGGCCGAGTTAAAAAACCGGTTTATCCAGAATTTTAAGGATACGTGTAAACAGCCTATGTCGATTGTGGACCTGGCCGCTTGTGTTCAAGAGGATGGGGAGTCTACAACCCATTGGGTGAAGCATGTCTCAGCTATTCTGCATTCGTTAGACCGCATCAACGCGGATACATCAGTTTTGACGTTGGAAGGCAATTGCCGGTTTATGCCATTAAAATTGAAGTTGGGAAGGCTCAAACGTCGCTGCAATGACATGAAAACTCTTATGGCTGCTTTGGTGAAATATGCCGATTCAGATAGTACCAAAGACCCTGAGTCTGAGGATGACAAACCGGGGAAGGGGAAAAAGAACGGCAGTACCAAGGGACAACAACATAATCCAGCAGGTCATGGGAACAATGGTAAGCGCAAGGCAGATACTAGCTTGGACTTTGTGGCTAACACCAATGCCAGGATAACGGTCAGCATCGCAAGGGTAAACCGCCTCAGAGGGGTGGAGGGTCAGGCCCCAATTTGGAGCGCCTACTAAATCAACCATGTCCAAAGCACGGATCGAAGGAGAAGCCAGCGTCGCATCTTTGGAAGGATTGCTTCATCATGCGAGAGTTCAAAAATTCCAATATGTTTCAATATGACAATGGCCCGCCCAGCGGTTCAGGAGGCGGTTTTCATGGGCCGGGTTACGGAGGCAGCGGCTCCGGTTCAGGATTCCAAGGCAATCAGACCGGACATAGCAATCAAGGTAATCAGGGTAATCAAGGAGGTTCTAACCATCAGGGGAATCAACAGCAGCAGCAGTCGGGTTACCAGAGCAATCCAAAGCAGTTGAATAGTGGTCAGTATCATGTCTTTACCACTAGCTTGTGTAAGCGCGATCAGAAGCTTCACAAGAGGGCCATGAACTCTGTTGAACCGACGGTACCTCAGTATCTACGCTGGTCGGAGCATCCCATTTTATGGAGTCGAGAGGATCACCCACCCCAGATTGATAATCCGGGTCATCTGGCCTTAGTGGTGGCACCTCAAGTTGGGGGGTATAAGTTCACCAAGGTGCTTATGGATGGGGGAAGCAGTATCAATATCCTTTACTATGATACCTTCCGCCGTATGGGATTGACAGATAAGAATATTAAACCGTCTAACACCGTCTTTCATGGTGTGGTGCCTGGTAAATTGGCGTACCCAGTGGGCAAGATAGCCCTAGAGGTGGATTTTGGAGATGATCATGATTCGAGGTCAGAAATGTTGACTTTTGAGGTGGTGAAAATCAAGAGTCCCTATCATGCCCTGTTCGGACGACCGGCTTATGCCAAGTTCATGGCGAGGTCGTGTTATGTTTATCTACATCTTAAGACGCCGGGTCATAAGGGGACCATCACAGTACATGGGAGAAGGAAGATTGCTTTGGAATATGAAGAGGGTGATGCGGCTTATGCTGAGTGTAAGTGCATCTAGTGCCACCCCTAGTTGGTTTTGGTGTATTGACGACAAACCTGGTTGAGGGACTAATGTGTTTGTGAGAATTGCAGGATAACACAGGTAGTAGTCCCTCATTGATTCGGTTTTCCTACCGGAGATGACCCCTAAAAATGTATGAAGACATTGAAGACAAATGTGGTATGTGAAGGTATTCACATTGAAGACTATGACAAGAGAAGACATCGCGTGAAGACTATGGAGCGCGAAGACTTAGTTGTTTCGTTGTTTCCTTTTCTTCCTTGTTGAGTCATAGGAACCACCGTACTGTTAAGTGGGGTCCAAGTTGTTGGGTAACATAGCAGAATTTTTAAAATTTTCTACGCATCACCAAGATCAATCTATGGAGTCATCTAGCAACGAGGGAGAGAGGAGTGCATCTACATACCCTTGTAGATCGCGCGCGGAAGCGTTCAAGAGAACGGGGTTGATGGAGTCGTACTCGACGTGATCCAAATCACCGATGACCTAGTGCCGAATGGATGGTACCTCCGCGTTCAACACACGTACGGTTAGGAAGACGTCTCCTCCAACTTGATCCAGCAAGGGGGAAGGAGAGGTTGATGAAGATCCAGCAGCACGACGCCGTGGTGGTGGATGCAGCAGGATCCCGGCAGGGCTTCGCCAAGCGCAAGCGGGGAGGAGAGGTGTTACGGAGGGAGAGGGAGGCACCAAGAGCAAGGGGTGCGGCTGCCCTCCCTCCCCCCTCTTTATATAGGGGCCTTGGAGGGGGGAGCCGGCCCTAGGAGATGAATCTCCAAGGGGGCGGCGGCCAAGGGGTGGCTTCCCCCCCAAGCCAAGTGGGGGGAGCCCCCACCCCTAGGGTTTCCCAACCCTAGGCGCAGGGGAGGCCCAAGGGGGGGCGCACCAGCCCACCAGGGGCTGGTTCCTCTCCCAATTCAGCCCATGGGGCCCTCCGGGATAGGTGGCCGCACCCGGTGGACCCCCGGGACCCTTCCGGTGGTCCCGGTACAATACCGGCGACCCCCGAAACCTTCCCGATGGCCGAAACTGGACTTCCTATATATAAATCTTTACCTCCGGACCATTCCGGAACTCCTCGTGACGTCCGGGATCTCATCCGGGACTCCGAACAACTTTCGAGTTACTGCATACTAATATCTCTTCAACCCTAGCGTCACCGAACCTTAAGTATGTAGACCCTACGGGTTCGGGAGACATGCAGACATGACCGAGACGCCTCTCCGGTCAATAACCAACAGCAGGATCTAGATACCCATGTTGGCTCCCACATGCTCCACGATGATCTCATCGGATGAACCACGATGTCGAGGATTCAATCAATCTGTATACAATTCCCTTTGTCAATCGGTACGTTACTTGCCCGAGACTCGATCGTCGGTATCCCAATAC
The DNA here is from genome assembly GCF_002162155.2 of Triticum dicoccoides. Classification (NCBI taxonomy): domain Eukaryota; kingdom Viridiplantae; phylum Streptophyta; class Magnoliopsida; order Poales; family Poaceae; genus Triticum; species Triticum dicoccoides. Next base: position 84,165,417 of record NC_041388.1, read on the forward strand.
CTCGTTCAATCTCATTACCGGCAAGTCACTTTACTCGTGCCATAATGCGTGATCCCATGATCAACCACTTGGTCACATTGAGCTCATTATGATGATGCATTACCGAGTGGGCCCAGAGATACCTCTCAGTCATACGGAGTGACAAATCCCTGTCTTGATTCGTGCCAACCCAATAGACACTTTCGGAGATACCTGTAGTGTACCTTTATAGTCACCCAGTTACGTTGTGACATTTGGCACGCCCAAGGCACTCCTACGGTATCCGGGAGTTGCAGAATCTCATGGTCTAAGGAAATGATACTTGACATTCAGAAAAGCTACAACAAACGAACTACACGATCTTTGAGCTATGCTTAGGATTGGGTCTTGTCCATCACATCATTCTCCTAATGATGTGATCCTGTTATCAATGACATCGAATGTCCATAGTCAGGAAACCATGACTATCTTTTGATCAACGAGCTAGTCAACTAGAGGCTCACTAGGGACGTGTTGTGGTGTATGTATTCAGACATGTATTACGATTTCCGGATAACACAATTATAGCATGAACAATAGACAATTATCATGAACAAAGAAATATAATAATAACCATTTTATCATTGCCTCTAGGGCATATTTCCAACACAAGTGAACCAATCAGAATGACTGAAGTGATGCTTAACCAAAATCCTATGTCTTCGAGCGAAGACAATAAGAGCAAATCTTATCCTAAGCTAGATAAGTCAGCTTTGCTTGTAGCTCAAGTAAAGTTGCCGTGTGTGTTTGAAATATGACCGTTGGAACACGTGTCAGTTCCTTAGTGACCCAGGGTCATTTCGGACAAATCAGGTCGGGTTGCCTAGTGGCTATAAATAGCCCACCCTTACACCATAAATTGGTTGGCTGCTCAGAGTTAGTGCACGGCTTTTGTCGTTTGAGAGCAACCCACCTCGAAGCCTTTGAGAGAGAAATCCTTGCGAGGACAAAGCCCTAAACACCTAGAGCCAAAGAGTGTTAGGCATCACTGAAGTCTTCATGTCTATGTGATCTGAAGACTTGTTACACTTGAGGACTGTGAATCCTCCAGTCGGTTAGGCATTGCGTTCTGAGCATCCAAGAGTCATTGTGGATCGCCGGTGAATGAAGTCTGTGAAGGTTTGGAAGTCTACCTTGAAGTCTTACCAGAGTGATTGGGCGAGGACTGGGTGTCCTTAGCTCAAGGGGAATAAGGTGAAGACGCGGTCTTCTGAGTTAAATCTCAGCCTCCCTAACCAGACGTACAGTTGTCACAGCAACTGGAACTGGTCCAACAAATCATTGTCTTCTACAAGTCACTGGTTCTATCCTCTCCCTCTCCTTACTTACAGTTTGTCTTCGTGAAGTCATTGCCTGCTTGCATTACCTGTTTGACTTCACTGTGTGAACAATGTCACTGTTTGGCTTCATACTATCTTCCGTCCTGATCTTTACTACCTAGTTGCTATTAGTCTTTGTGCTTTCACTTCATTGAATACTTGACTATGGCTTGCCTAGTGTAGTCTACCTTCCGCTGCATATCATAGGTTCATTTCTATTGTTTGTCTTAGAAACTCCCATGTTTTGAAGACTTTCATAAAAATCGCCTATTCACCCCCTCTAGTCGATAACTAGCACTTTCAATTGGTATCAGAGCAAGGTACTCCCATGTTCTGTGTGATTCGGTTTAACCACCTAGAGTTTTAGCTATGTCGACTGCAGGGATAATTAAAGTCTCCGATGCGTGCCCCGTCTTCGATGGAACTGAATATCCCTACTGGAAGAATAGGATGCGCATGCATCTTGAAGCCATTGATGTCGACCTCTTGTATGTCGTTAAGAATGGCGTTCCCAAGGCTGGAGAATGTGTCACCGCTGCTGATGTCAAGAAGTTTGTTCAACTGGATTCCACTGCCAAGAACATCATCTGTGGTCATCTGACCAAAGGACAGTATGGCCGTGTGAGTGCTCTGGAAACATCCAAGCTATTCTGGGACTGGCTCTCCAAGGTCAACGAAGGCGTCTCAACCCAGAGAGATCAAAGGATCAGTGTCCTTCACAACCTCTTCAACCGCTTCAAGAGAAAAGACAATGAGAATGTTCACCTCACGTTTGATCGCCTCACTGACACCACAAATGAGCTTCAAGCTCTCGGTGCTACTGAGATCACCAAGCATGAAATCGTCAAGACACTCCTAAGATCACTTGACAGCTCGTTTGACACCCTAGCCCTGATGATTCAAGAACACCCTGACTTCAAGGCACTCAATCCATCTGACATACATGAAAGCCTCAACACACATGAGTTTCAGCTCTCTGAGACAAGAGACATCTATGGTCCCAACTATGGCCGAACTCGCGCATTGAAGGCAACAGCTGTTTCCTCATCTGAAGAAGAATCTGACTGCAGTTCTGATGATCCTGAAGACATTGGAAAGGAGCTTGCTTTGCTTGTGAAGAATTTCCAGAAATTCACCAAGAAGAAAGACTTCAGAAAGTCTTCACGATCCAGCTCAAGGAATGATGAAGCTTCTGCTCATGACTACAAGAAGAGAACATGCCACAAGTGCAAGAAACCTGGTCACTACATCTCTGAGTGTCCGTAGTGGGACAATGAGAACAAGAAGAAGAAGAAGAAGAGCAAGGAATATGATTCTGACGACAAGAAGAAGAAGAAATACTCAAAGTCTTCTTCCAAGTCTTCCTTAAGGTCTTCATCACACAAGAAGAGCTCATCTGGCAAGGCTCATGTGTTTGTTGGCAAGGAAATGGATTCAGAGGAGGAGTCTGCTTCTGAGGAGGCAGAGGTGGAGTCTGATAACCCACAAGTATAGGGGATCACAACAGCTTTCAAGCATAGAGTATTCAACCCAAATTTATTGATTTGACACAAGGGGAGCCAAAGAATATTCTCAAGTATTAGCAGCTGAGTTGTCAATTCAACCACACCTGGAAACTTAGTATCTGCAGCAAAGTGTTTAGTAGCAAAGTAATATGATAGTGGTGGTAACGGTAACAAAAGAGTAACGAAAGCAAAGCAATGTTTTTGGTATTTTGTAGTGATTGTAACAATAGCAATGGGAAAGTAAATAAGCGTAAACCAGTATATGGAAAGCTCGTAGGCATTGGATCAATGATGGATAATTATGCCGGATTTGGTTCACCATGTAACAGTCATAACATAGGGTGACACAGAACTAGCTCCAATTCATCAATGTAATGTAGGCATGTATTCCGAATATAGTCATACGTGCTTATGGAAAAGAACTTGCATGACATCTTTTGTCCTACCCTCCCGTGGCAGCGGGGTCCTAATGGAAACTAAGGGATATTAAGGCCTCCTTTTAATAGAGAACCGGAACAAAGCATTAGCACATAGTGAATACATGAACTCCTCAAACTACGGTCATTATAGGTAAGTATCCCGATTATTGTCACTTCGGGGTTAACGGATCATAACACATAATAGGTGACTATAGAATTGCAAGATAGGATCTAGAACTCTCATATATTGATGAAAACATAATAGGTTCAGATCTGAAATCATGGCACTCGGGCCCTAGTGACAAGCATTAAGCATAGCAAAGTCACAGCAACATCAATCTCAGAACATAGTGGATACTAGGGATCAAACCCTAACAAAACTAACTCGATTACATGATAAATCTCATCCAACCCATCACCGTCCAGTAAGCCTATGATGGAATTACTCACGCACGGCGATGAGCATCATGAAATTGGTGATGGAGGATGGTTGATGATGACGACGGCGACGAATCCCCCTATCTGGAGCCCCGATCGGACTCCAGATCAGCCCTCCCGAGAGGTTTTAGGGCCTAGCGGCGGCTCCGTATCGTAAAACGTGATGATTTCTTCTCTCCTATTTTTTTCTCCCCAAAAGCAGATATATAGAGTTGGAGTCGGGAGGTCTCCAGGGGGCCCACGAGGTAGGGGGCGCCCCCCCCCCCTCGTGGAAAGGGTGTGGGCCCCTGGTCTTCATATTTGGCGAGGATTTTTTATTATTTATTGTAAGGTATTCCGTGGAGTTTCAGGTCATTCCGAGAACTTCTGATTTCTACACATAAAACAACATCATGGCAATTCTGCTGGAAACAGCGTCAGTCCGGGTTAGTTCCATTCAAATCATACAAGTTAGAGTCCAAAACAAGGGAAAAGTGTTTGGAAAAGTAGATACGACGGAGACGTATCAACTCCCCCGAGCTTAAACCCTTGCTTGTCCTCAAGCAATTCAGTTGACAAACTGAAAGAAATAAAGAAAAACTTTTACAAACTCTGTTTTCTCTTGTTGTTGTAAATATGTCAAGCTAGCATTCAAGTTTTCAGCAAAGATTATAACTAACCACATTTGCAATAATTCTCAGGTCTCATGATTACCCATATCAATAGCGTAATCAACTAGCAAGCCATAATAATAAATCTCGGATGACAACACTTTCTCAAAACAATCATAATATGATATAACAAGATGGTATCTCACTAGCCCTTTCTGAGACTACAAAACATAATTGCAGAGCACCTTTAAAGATCAAGGACTGACTAGACATTGTAATTCATGGTAAAAGAGATCCAATCATAGTCACACCCAATATAAATTAACAGTGATGAATGCAAATGACAGCTGCGCTCTCCAGCTAGTGCTTTAAATCAGAGGGTGATGACTCAACATAAAAGTAAATAGATAGGCCCTTCGCAGAGCGAAGCGGGGATTTGTAGAGGTGCCAGAGCTCAGTTTTGAAATAGAGATAATTAATATTTTGAGCGGTATACTTTCATTGTCAACATAACAACCAAGAGATGGCGATACCTTCCATGCTACACACATTATAGGCGGTTCCCAAACAGAATGGTAAAGTTTATACTCCCCCTCCACCAACAAACATCAATCCATGGCTTGCTCGAAACAACGAGTGCCTCCAACTATCAATAGTCCCAGGGGGAGTTTTGTTTCGCAATTATTTTGATTTAGTTTGCATGAAGCATGGGACTGGGCATCCCGGTGACCAGCCACTTTCTCGTGAGTGAGGAGCGGAGTCCACTCCTCTTGAGAATAACCCGCCTAGCATGGAAGATACAGGCAGCCCTAGTTGATACATGAGCTATTCGAGCATACAAAACAAGATATTTATTTGAAGGTTTAGAGTTTGGCACATACAAATTTACTTGGAACGGCAGGTAGATACCGCATTAGGAAGGTATAGTGGACTCATCTGCAATAACTTTGGGGTTTAAGGGATTGGATGCACAAGCAGTATTCCCGCTTAGTACAGGTGAAGGCTAGCAAAAGACTGGGAAGCGACCAACTAGAGAGCGACAACAGTCATGTACATGCATTAAAATTAATAAACATTGGATGCAAGCATGAGTAGGATATAATCCACCATGAACATAAATATCGTGAAGGGTATGTTGATTTGTTTCAACTACATGAGTGAACATGTGCCAAGTCAAGTCACTTAAATCATTCAAAGGAGGATACCACCCCATCATACCACATCATATCCATCTCAATAGCATGTTGGCATGCAAGGTAAACCATTATAACTCATAGCTAATCAAGCATGGTACAAACAACTATGATCTCTAATTGTCATTGCAAACATGTTTATTCATAACAAGCTGAATCAAGAATGATGCACTCATCATTTTTACAAAAACAAAAGAGGTCGAGTTCATACCAGCTTTTCTCATCTCAGTCAGTCCATCATATATCATCATAATTGCCTTTCACTTGCACGACCGAACGATGTGAATAATAATAAGAGTGCACGTGCATTGGACTAAGCTAGAATCTACAAGCATTCAATAAACAGGAGAAGACAAAGCAATATGGGATCTTTTGTGAGATAAAAAATAATGCATATAAGAGCCACTTCAACAATTCAATCATGGTCTTCTCCTACTGACCCCCCAAGAAAAGAAAAGAAATAACACTATTTACACGGGAAAGCTCCCAACAAGCAAAAGAAGAACGGGAAATATTTTTGGGTTTTATTTTTAATTACTACTACAAGCATGGAAATTAAACTAACTAAAAGCTACAACTATTTTTTTGGTTTTTATTAAGGTTTATTAAACACACAAGAAGAAAGCATAAAAAGGAAAATAAACTAGCATGGATGATACAATGAAAAAGTATGAGCAGCGACATCTAGCAATGAGTGTGTGAGCATAAATGTAATGTCGGTGGGAAATACATACTCCCCAAGCATAGGCTTTTGGCCTAAGTTGGTCTATGGCCACGGCTGGCCTGGCTGATATCCATAATAATAGTTGTTGGGGTCGTACTGTGACGCAGCAGCTATCGCCCCCTGAGCTGCAGCGTGGCGACGAGCGGCCTCCGCCCTCCTCTCGTACTCATCTACCTCCTCTCTGGTAATAGTATATCCTCCTCTTGCCTGATAATCAAAGAAAGCAGGAGCAGGAAGAGTAATACAGACAACATGCCGTTTGTTAAAGATTAATCAATACTGGAGAGGTGACTCGGTCCTCTCAACAAACTGGTGAGAAACCATAGAATCAAAATCTAAATAAGCAGGAGGCAACTCCATGTCTCCTTCACGAACGTCTATCCCAAGAAATTTAGCTAAGCGGGTTGCGTAAATTCCTCCAAAGAAATCTCCATTATATCTATTATGATGCAACCTATGAGCTACAATGGCTCCCATATGATAAGATTGGTCTCCTGACACAGCACTCCTGAGAATGCTAAGGTCGGGGACACACATGTGACATGCTTCATCCTTAGCATTTATGCACCTACCTATGCAGAGAGCAAAATAATGTATAGCAGGAAAATGAATGCTCCCTATGGTAGCTTGCGTTATATCTCTAGATTCCCCTACAGTTATACTAGGAAGGAAGTTTCTAAATTCAGATTTAGGGGGATCCCTTACACTACCCCATTGTGGAAGTTTGCGGGCAAAAGCGAAATCCTCTAAGTCCATGGTATAAGATTTGTCATAAAGATCAAACATGACTGAAGGAGAATTACGCGAAGATTAATACTCAAACCTCCTCACAAAGGAGCTTGTGAGATCATGATACTGGGGGCATTTGTCTGCCTCAAAGTCCTCAAGACCGGCATTACGTAAATATGCGTTAAATTCTTCTTTAATTCCTGCATGATTCGTAAAGTTTTCCGATGGCCATTCGCAAGGCTGCACTAGAGTGTCTCTTGGTGGTTCCTCGTCAGCATCACGCATAGCAAGCCTGGGTCCTTGCTTCTTAGAAGAACCACCTTGGAACATCTTCCAAAGCATATTGCTTTTCTCTGAAAAATTTCTGAAATTTTTTAGTAACTTCAAAATAAAAGTAAACCAAACTCAATAATATTAGTAACTTCAGAATAAAGCACTAGAACAAAAACTAATTGGACTAATGGAGGAGTCACATACCAAGGAACAATCTCCCCAAGCAGTTTTGTGAGAGGTGCTTTGGGCAAGGAGATCGAAAATGGCAGCAAAGAGGGCTGGAACTCGTGCTTGAGTTGGTTTTTCATGTTTGGGGGAGGAAGATGAAGTGTGTGGGTGCAGGAATAACTGGAGGAGGGCCACCATGGGCCCACGAGGCAGGGGCCGGACGCGCCGTCCACCCTCGTGACCAGGTGGCAGCTCCCCCCGCGGTAATTTTTGCACCATAAATCCTCAAATATTCCCTAAAAATTCATATTAAATTGGCATGTCATTCTGAGGACTTTTATTTTCGGGATATTTTTATATTGCACGGATAAGTCAGGAAACAGACAGAAAATATTTATTTTTACTTTATTTCAACTAAACAACAGAAAGTATACAGAGGGTACAACAGGTTGTGCTTCTAGTTTCATCCATCTCATGCTCATCAAAAGGAATCCACTAACAAGGTTGATCAAGTCTTGTTAACAAACTCATTCCGAATAACATGGAACTGGGATAGCACTAAGTTACCTCAACGGGGATATGCACATCCCCAATAATAAGTATATCATATTTCTTCTTGATAGTAGGAAGAGGAAATTCAAAACCTCCAAATATAATCGATGGAATTTTTCCGATAGAATTAATACTATGAACTTGAGGTTGTTTCCTTGGAAAGTGTACCGTATGCTCATTACCTTTAACATGAAAAGTGACATTGCCTTTGTTGCAATCAATAACAGCCCCTGCAGTATTAAGAAAAGGTCTTCCAAGAATAATAGACATACTATCGTCCTCAGGAATATCAAGAATAACAAAGTCCGTTAAAATAGTAACGTTTGCAACCACAATAGGCACATCCTCACAAATACCGACAGGTATAGCAGTTGATTTATCAGCCATTTGCAAAGATATTTCAGTAGGTGTCAACTTATTCAAGTCAAGTCTACGATATAAAGAGAGAGGCATAACACTAACACCAGCTCCAAGATCACATAAAGCAGTTTTAACATAGTTTCTTTTAATGGAGCATGGTATAGTAGGTACTCCGGGATCTCCAACTTTCTTTGGTATTCCACCCTTAAAGGTGTAATTGGCAAGCATGGTGGAAATTTCAGCTTCCGGTATCTTTCTTTTATTTATAACAATATCTTTCATGTACTTAGCATAAAGATTCATTTTGAGCATATCAGTCAATCGCATACGTAAAAATATAGGTCTAATCATTTCAGCAAAGCGCTCAAAATCCTCATCCTTGGATGGTTTGGGAGGAAAAGGCATGGGTTTCTGAACCCAAGGTTCTCTTTCTTTACCATGTTTTCTAGCAACAAAATCTTTCTTATCATAACGTTGATTCTTTGATTGTGGGTTATCAAGATCAACAACAGGTTCAATTTCTACATCATTATCATTACTAGGTTGAGCATCATCATGGACATTATTATTAACATTATCACTAGTTTCAGGTTCATTGCCAGATTGTGTTTCAGCATCAGAAATAGAAATATCATTTGGATTATCATGTGGTTCAGTAATAGGTTCACTATAAGTTTGCACAATTGTATCATTTTTCTTTTTCTTCTTTTTAGAAAAACTAAGTGCATCAATTTTATTTCTCTGAGAATCTTGCTCAATTCTCTTAGGGTGGCCTTCAGGGTACAAAGGTTCCTGAGTCATTCTACCAGTTCTAGTAGCCACTTTAACAGCATAATTATTTTTCTTACTATTCATTTCATCGAGCAATTCTTTTTGAGCCTTAAGTACTTGTTCTACTTGAGTGGTAACCATAGAAGCATTTTTGCTAACAAGTTTAAGTTCACCTCTAATATTAGCCATATAATCACACAAGTATTTAATCATATCAGCATCTTGTTTAATTGTCTACCAAAATAAGCATTGAAATCTTCTTGCTTAGCCATAAATCTATCAAACTCATCTAAGCATGGGCTAGCAATCTTAGTAGGAGGGAGTTCAGCTTTATCATATCTATAGAGAGAATTTACCTTTACTACATGTGTAGGGTTATCGGGATTAGGAGGTTCTTCAATAAATAAAGGATTAAGATAATATGTTTCTTCGACAGGCGGTAAATTAAGACCATGTATTTCTCCAATAGGAGGTAAATTCTTAACATCTTCAGCTTTAATACCTTTTTCTTTCATAGATTTCTTTGCCTCTTGCATATCTTCGGGACTGAGAAATAGAATACCTCTCTTCTTTAGAGTTGATTTAGGAATAGGATCATTAATTGGAGCAGGAGCTGGCTCAGCAGGTTGCTCAGGAGGTGCCCAACTATTTTCATTTGTCAACATATTATTCAATAAGATTTCAGCTTCATCCGGTGTTCTTTCCCTGAAAAGAGAACCAGCACAACTATCGAGGTAATATCTGGAAGCATCAGTCAGTCCATTATAAAAGATATCAAGTATTTCATTTTTCTTAAGAGGATGAGCAGGCAAAGCATTAAGTAAGATGAGAATCCTCCCCCAAGCTTGTGGGAGACTCTCTTCTTTAATTTGCACAAAATTATATATATCCCTTAAAGCAGCTTGTTTCTTATGAGCAGGGAAATATTTAGCAGAGAAGTAATAAATCATATCCTGGGGACTACGCACACAACCAGGATCAAGAGAATTAAACCATATCTTAGCATCACCCTTTAATGAGAACGGAAATATTTCAAGGATGTAAAAGTAACGAGTTCTCTCATCATTAGTGAACAGGGTGGCTATATCATTTAATTTAGTAAGATGTGCCACAACAGTTTCAGATTCATAACCATGAAAATGATCAAATTCAACCAAAGTAATTATATCAGGGTCAACAGGGAATTCGTAATCCTTATCAGTAACACAGATAGGTGAACTACCAAAAGCAGGGTCAGGTTTCATCCTAGTATTTAGAGATTGCTTATTCCATTTAGCTAATAACCTTTTGAGTTCATATCTATCTTTGCAAGCTAAAATAGCAAAAGAAGCTTCTTTATCAAATAAATAACCCTCAGGAATAACAAGTGATTCTTCATCATCACTTACATCATCATAATCAGAATCCATATTTTCAATTTCTCTAGCCCTAGCAAGTTGTTCATCGAGAAAATCACTAAGTGTCATAGTAGTATTAGGCATAGAGGTAGTTTCATCATAAGTATCATGCACAGCAGAAGTGGCATCATCAATAACATGCGACATATCAGAACGAATAGCAGAAGCAGGTGTAGGTGTCGCAAACTTACTCATAATAGAAGGTAAATCAAGTGCAGAGCTAGATGGCAGTTCCTTACCTCCCCTCATAGTTGAGGGATAGATCTTGATTTTTGGATCTCTCAAGTTCTTCATAATGATAAGCAGATATATATCCCAAGTGACTCAAAGAATAGAGCTATGCTCCCCAGCAACGGCGCCAGAAAATATTCTTGATAACCCACAAGTATAGGGGATCGCAACAGTTTTCGAGGGTAGAGTACTCAACCCAAATTTATTGATTCGACACAAGGGGAGCCAAAGAATATTCTCAAGTATTAGCAGCTGAGTTGTCAATTCAACCACACCTAGAAACTTAATATCTGCAGCAAAGTGTTTAGTACCAAGGTAATATGATAGTAGTGGTAACAGTAGCAAAAGGTAACAGTAGTAAAAGTAATGTTTTTGGTATTTTGTAGTGATGATAGCAATAGCAACGGAAAAGTAAATAAGCGAAGAACAATATATGGAAAGCTCGTAGGCAATGGATTGGTGATGGATAATTATGCCGGATGCGGTTCGTCATGTAACAGTCATAACCTAGGGTGACACAGAACTAGCTCAAGTTCATTGATATAATGTAGGCATGTATTCCGAATATAGTCATACGTGCTTATGGAAAAGAACTTGCATGACATATTTTGTCCTACCCTCTCGTGGTAGCGGGGTCCTAATGGAAACTAAGGGATATTAAGGCCTCGTTTTAGTAGAGAACCGGAACAAAGCATTAGCACATAGTGAATACATGAACTCCTCAAACTACGGTCATTACCGGTAAGTATCTCGATTATTGTCACTTCGGGGTTAACGGATCATAACACATAATAGGTGACTATAGACTTGCAAGATAGGATCTAGAACTCTCATATATTGATGAAAACATAATAGGTCCAGATCTGAAATCATGGCACTCGGGCCCTAGTGACAAGCATTAAGCATAGCAAAGTCATAGCAACATCAATCTCAGAACATAGTAGATACTAGGGATCAAACCCTAACAAAACTAACTCGATTACATGATAAATCTCATCCAACCCATCACCGTCCAGCAAGCCTACGATGGAATTACTCACGCTCGGCGGTGAGCATCATGAAATTGGTGATGGAGGATGGTTGATGATGACGACGGCGACGAATCCCCCTCTCCGGAGCCCCGAACGGACTCTAGATCAGCCCTCCCGAGAGGTTTTAGGGCTTGGCGGCGGCTCCGTATCGTAAAACGTGATGATTTCTTCTCTCCTATTTTTTTCTCCCCGAAAGCAGATATATAGAGTTGGAGTTGGAGTCAGGAGGTCTCCAGGGGGCCCACGAGGTAGGGGGCGCGCCCTAGGGGCGCCCCCCACCCTCGCGGAAAGGGTGTGGGCCCCTGGTCTTCATCTTTGGTGAGGATTTTTTATTATTTATTGTAAGGTATTCCATGGAGTTTCAGGTCATTCCGAGAACTTTTGTTTTCTGCACATAAAACAACATCATGGCAATTTTGCTGAAAACAACGTCAGTCCGGGTTAGTTCCATTCAAATCATGCAAGTTAGAGTCCAAAACAAGGGCAAAAATGTTTGGAAAAGTAGATACGACGGAGACGTATCAAAGTCTGAGGAGGAATCCGATTCTGGCATTGCGAGTCTGGCTACAGCCTATGTTGCCAAGTCCATCTTCAACACTGAGGACAATGACTTCGTCACCGACGCCGATGCTAATGACAAGGACAACTCCGCTCCCACCTATTGCTTCATGGCACGCGGTGCCAAGGTAAACTCATGCAATACTCACTATCAAACATCCAGTGAAGATGACTCTGATTGTGATTCCAAACCCAGCTACAAAACACTTGCTAAAATTGCAACTGAACAACAGAAAGCTATGGAACATATTCGAAAACTGTTAGACAAAAGCGATGACTTGTTGGACGCTGAAATGACTCGATCTCAGTCCTTAATTGAAGACATAAAAAATCTTCACGTTAAGTATGAGGAACTTGAAAGTCATCATGAAACTCTCTCAACAACTCATGATAATCTTTCCTATGATTATCTTCAAAGGAAGCAAGAACTTGAGAAATTGAGAGCGGCTCATGAAGATCTTCAAAAGGAAAACGAGTCACTTCGCGCTGAACAGATCAGTCCCGCTCATGAAGGATTTGAACCACCATGTCTTAAATGCCTTGAGCGTGATAACGCTACTTCTGTTGCTGAATGTTCTACTGCTGCTACTGTTGCAATATCTTCAACTGCTGATGTGGTAACTAACCCCTCTGCTGAGGATGCCACTGCTATTGCTGATTGATACGTCTCCAACATATCTATAATTTTTGATTGCTCCATGCTATATTATCTACTGTTTTGGACTATATTGGGCTTTATTTTCCACTTTTATATTATTTTTGGGACTAAGCTATTAACCGGAGGCCCAGCCCAGAATTGTTGTTTTTTTGCCTATTTCAGTGTTTCGAAGAAACGGAATATCAAACAGAGTTCAAACGGAATAAAATCTTCGGTAACGTGATTTTCTCACTGAACGTGATCCAGGAGACTTGGACCCTACTGCAAGGAAGCAAAGAGGTGCTCACGAGGGTAGGGGGCGCCCCC
>NC_041388.1:84178871-84217553 GCF_002162155.2 Triticum dicoccoides
GCCCCTGCCTCGTGGGACCCTTGGTGCTCCACCGACGTACTCCTTCCTCCTATATATACCCACGTACCCCCAAACGATCAGAACAGGAGCCAAAAACCTAATTCCATCGCCGCAACTTTCTGTATCCACGAGATCCCATCTTGGGGCCTGTTCCGGAGCTCCGCCGAAGAGGGCCGTCATCACAGAGGGCTTCTACATCATCATAGCCTCTCCGATGAAGTGTGAGTAGTTTACCTCAGACCTTCGGGTCCATAGTTAGTAGCTAGATGGCTTCTTCTCTCTTTTTGGATCTCAATACAATGTTCTCCCCCTCTCTTGTGGAGATCTATTCGATGTAATCTTCTTCTTTTGCGGTGTGTTTGTTGAGACCGATGAATTGTGGGTTTATGATCAAGTCTATCTATGAACAATATTTGAATCTTCTCTGAATTCTTTTATGTATGATTGGTTATCTTTGCAAGTCTCTTGGAATTATCTGTTTGGTTTGGCCAACTAGATTGGTAGTTCTTTCCATGGGAGAAGTGCTTATCTTTGGGTTCGATCTTGCGGTGTTCTTTCCCTGTGACAGAAGGGGCAGCAAGACACGTATTGTATCGTTGCCATCGAGGATAACAAGATGGGGTTTATTTCATATTGCATGAATTTATCTCTCTACATCATGTCATCTTGCTTAAAGCGTTACTCTGTTTTTAACTTAATACTCTAGATGCATGCTGGATAGCGGTCGATGAGTGGATTAATAGTAGTAGATGCAAAATCGTTTCGATCTACTTGTCACGGACGTGATGCCTATATACACGATCATGCCTAGATATTCTCATAACTATGCTCAATTCTGTCAATTGCTCAACAGTAATTTGTTCACCCACTGTAGAAAACTTATGCTCTCGAGAGAAGCCACTAGTGAAACCTATGGCCCCCGGGTCTATTCTCATCATATCAATCTCCATCACTTTTATATTGTTTTGCTATTTACTTTGCTTTTACTTTTTACTTTGCATCTTTGTATCAAAAATACCAAAAATATTCTATCTATCAGATCTCACTCTCGTAAGTGACCGTGAAGGGCTTGACAACCCCTAATCGCGTTGGTTGCGGGTAGCTATCACTTTGTGCAGGTACGAGGGACTTGAGCGTGGGCTCCTACTGGATTGATACCTTGGTTCTCAAAAACTGAGGGAAATACTTACGCTACTCTGCTGCATCATCCCTTCCTCTTCGGGGAAAACCAACGCAAGCTCAAGACATAGCAAGAAGGATTTCTCGCGCCGTTGCCGGGGAGTCTACGCAAAAAGTCAACATACCAAGTACGCATCACAATTCCTATCTCTCGCATTACATTATTTGCCATTTGCCTCTTGTTTTCCTCTCCCCCCAATTCACCCTTGTCGTTTTATTCGCCCTCTCTCTCCCTATCCTCCCTCTCTATTTGCCTCTTTTTGTCTGCTTGCCTTTTGTTTGCTCGTGTGTTGGATCGCTTGCTTGTCGCTATGTCTGAAATTGGGGAAGTTATCGCCGATATGGGCGATAACAATACTATGGAAAATTCTAATGCTCCTGCTGAAGAACCCCCTACCTACCATACTAAAAGATTTCGAATCGGTAGTGGTAATATTATTGGAAAAAGGAGTTATCCAAGATTTCTTTACTTGTGTCGGTGCTTTGCCCTCTATGGGAGGTTCTATTCTCCATAGAACTAGTGGTCTTGTGGACGTTATTGCCATGCTTATCTTTGAACTTGAAAGACAATTTATGCATATGCACCCATCTATACAAAGAATTTTCCTAGAATTTTCTAATATCGAGCATTCTTCTGTTAAGCGTGCCGCTACTATCTTTTTGGCTCATGAATTAAGATTTATAATAAAGGAAGCCAAATAAATTTTTGCGCACTATAGGGTGGACGCTGGCCCTCCTCCCATAGAATCTATCCTCTATGATCAAGAAGAAATTATGCGTTTTCAATCTCTTGACTATGTTGCTTTCAATGAAAACCTTAGAAAAAAGGTGCCAATCAATATTTTAATTGATAGAATCTCTGAACTTAATGACGATTTGGCTATCCGAAATAATGAGCTAGGATGCTCTCTTGAGTTTAGGCTCACAAGGTTCTGTCAAAAGAATGCTTATAATGATGAATTGGTTGTGCAATACGAAGGACCGAAAGAGGAACCTATACCTCCCAAAATTGATCTTGGGGACTTTTGTCCTATTAAATTTAGCCCTTTTGATTACTTTTCCTTGCCTCAAAGGAAACTTTCTGCCAAACATAGAGAATATGAAATGAGTTTTACCGATCTATCTTATTACTACGGCACTACCTAGATCTATCCTCGCTTTTATGCCTAGCTAGGGGCGTTAAACGATAGCGCTTGTTGGGAGGCAACCCAATTTTTTTTTGTTCCTTGCTTTTTTCTCCTGTTTAGTAATGAATAAATTATTTAGCCTATGTTTTGGTTGTGTTTTTTGTGTTTAATTAGTGTTTGTGCCAAGTAGAACCATTGGGAAGACTTGGGGAAAGTCTTATTGAACTTGCTGTAAAAAACAGAAACTTTAGCACTCACGAGAACTGCTGTCGTTTTTATTTTAAGAGTTATATTTAGTTAATTCTTTTTGCAGATTATTAATAGATAAATTCCTCACTTCCAGAAATTTATTTTAGTATTTTTGGTGTTCCATATTTTGCGCTAGCTACAGATTACTACAGACTGTTCTGTTTTTGACAGATTCTGTTTTTCGTGTGTTGTTTGCTTATTTTGACGAATCTATGGCTAGTAAAATAGTTTATAATCCATAGAGAAGTTGGAATACAGTAGGTTTAACACCAATACAAATAAAGAATGAGTTCATTACAGTACCTTGAAGTGTTCTTTTGTTTTCTTTCGCTAACGGAGCTCACGAGTTTTCTATTTTGAGTTTTCTGTTGTGAAGTTTTCAAGTTTCGGGTGAGTTCTTTTGATGGATTATGGAACAAGGAGTGGCAAGAGCCTAAGCTTGGGGATGCCCATGGCACCCCCAAGATAATCCAAGGACACCAAAAATTCAAAGCTTGGGGATGCCCCGGAAGGCATCCCCTCTTTCGTCCACTTCCATCGGTAATTTACTTGGAGCTATATTTTTATTCACCAACATGATATGTGTTTTGCTTGGAGCGTCTTGTATTATTTGTGTCTTTGTTTGTTAGTATGCTACAATCATCCTTGCTGTACACACCTTTTGAGAGAACCATACTTGAATTGAAATTTGATAGAATACTCTATGTGCTTCACTTAAATCTTTTGAGCTATGTAGTTTTGCTCTATGCACTTCACTTATATCTTTTGAGCGTTATAATTTTGCTCTATGTGCTTCACTTAGATATTTTAGAGCACGGCGGTGGTTTGTTTTAAAGAAACTATTGATCTCCCATGCTTCACTTAAATTATTTTGAGAGTCTCTTAACAGCATGGTAATTTGCTTAATAATAAATATGCTTGGTGTTCAAGATATCTGAAATTTTCTTTTGAGTGCGTTGAATACTAAGAGAAGATTGAAGCATGATAACTATTTTGAGATATGGAGGTGATAATATTAGAGTTATGCTAGTTTAGTAGTTGTGAATTTAAAGAATACTTGTGTTAAAGTTTGTGATTCCCGTAGCATGCACGTATGGTGAACCGTTATCTGATGAAGTCGGAGCATAATTTATTTATTGATTGTCTTCCTTATGAGTGGCGGTCGGGGATGAGCGATGGTCTTTTCCTACCAATCTATCCCCCTCGGAGCATGCGCGTAATACTTTGCTTTGATAACTTCTAGATTTTTGCAATAAGTATATGAGTTCATTATGACTAATGTTGAGTCCATGGATTATATGCACTTTTTCCCATCCTCCCACCATTGCTAGCCTCTCTAATACCACGCACCTTTCGCCGGTATCATACACCCACCATATACCTTCCTCAAAACAGCCACCATACCTACCTATCATGGCATTTCCATAGCCATTCCGAGATATATTTCCATGCAACTTTCCACCGTTCCATTTATTATGACACGCTCCATCATTGTCATATAGCTAGCATGATCATGTAGTTGACCTCGTATTTGTGGCAAAGCCACCATTCATAATTCTTTCATACATGTCACTCTTGATTCATTGCATATCCCGGTACACCGCCGGAGGCATTCATATAGAGTCATATTTATTCTAAGTATCGAGTTGTAATTGTTGAGTTGTAAGAAAAATAAAAGTGTGATGATCATCATTTTCTAGAGCATTGTCCCAAGTGAGGAAAGGATGATGGAGACTATGATTCCCCCATAAGTTGGGATGAGACTCCGGACGAAAAAAAGAGGCCATAAAAAAAGAGAAAAGGCCCAAATAAAAAAATGAGAGAAAAAGAGAGAAGGGACAATGTTACTATCCTTTTACCACACTTGTGCTTCAAAGTAGCACCATGATCTTCATGATAGAGAGTCTCTCGTTATGTCACTTTCATATGCTAGTGGGAATTTTTCATTATAGAACTTGGCTTGTATATTCCAATGATGGGCTTCCTCAAATTGCCCTAGGTCTTCGTGAGCAAGCGAGTTGGATGCACACCCACTTAGTTTCTTTTGATGAGCTTTCATATACTTATAGCTCTAGTGCATCCATTGCATGGAAATCCCTACTCACTCACATTGATATCTATTGATGGGCATCTCCATAGCCCGTTGATATGCCTAGTTGATGTGAGACTATCTCCCCCTCTTTTTGTCCCCTGCCTCCTGTTACCATCTGGCCTAGACACACAGTTCGGGACCCCCTACCCGAGATCCGCCGGTTCTGACACCGACATTGGTGCTTTCATTGAGAGTTCCGCTGTGCCGTCGCCACCACGAAGGATGTCTCATCCCGTCTTTAAAGACGGCACTGTTGCTGAGGGAGCTTTGGCTATCGGCCAAACTCTCCGGCTAGGTGGTTTTCTTATGACGGCCTGTTCGGCCGCTGCGCCGACGATGACTTCTCGGGTCATCGAAAGCAATCTTCACGTCAACTCGGAACTCACCGAGAAGTTAGATCCAATGGAGCTCTCTTCCCTGAACAAGCTCTTGGATCGCATCGCTGCCCTAGGAGTCGCTATAAACTACGATCAGATTGGGCCTAAACCCGATCTGAGAGAGATCAACTCTCCCCAGGTCACCCATCACGTTGCAGTGGTGGAGGAACAATGCGGCAACCCTTCATCTATCTTAAGGACTAGCTATGTCCGGATTCCCGATCCCTCCAAGCTGGATACCCGCGGAGGGGAGGACGTCACTCAAGGCCTGAAACTAGAATCAGACAGCGGGCTAGATTTATCAGAAAACATCCAAGAATCCAAACTTCCGAGTTTGGAAACTCCTTGGCCCCTGAGTCTCAGATTGGGTGAGGATTCGGATTCAATTCCACCCACCCACCCAAAATACGCGATCTATCCCAAATTAGGCAAGAGCCCGAAGAAACAGTACACCATTACTAGGGCAGATTCCTCCTGGTCATGAACAGGATAAAGGACTGCCGCGAGGAAGACGCAATTTCATTCTTTTGCAATAATTGCACGGACAAGGGAATCCTCAACGCCATAGGTCGCCGCGAAATTACACGCTTTGCCGACTTGGTGTCCATAGTACGAAAGTACTGTGCGATGGAAAGCGCCTGGAAAACCGAAATAAAATTTTGGGATAATCCGGCCCTGAATACAAACCCAGTCTGAAATAAAAGGGTGCATTATCACAATACACCTGGGTTAACCACCAAAAAGCAAAAGCCCTCTACGGGGCAAGGAACCGTACTTGAGGGATGTCTCAACGGACCCTGCAAAATTCATAGTACAGCGGATGCAATACCAAAACACAACCTTAGAGCATGTTGGATACTCCGGCAGGTGGCCAAAAGTGGTGAGGATCTACTCCTCCCAAATACCACAGAGCACCATCCCGTGGACAACAATACGGTGTTAATGGTCTTTGAGACCTTCGCGTCAAATAATAGACACAAGCGAACACTCCGTAGCATGGCCGAAATATGCCACGTAGCAGAAATAAATCCTTGGAGTGACACGGCTATTACCTTCAATGCCAGTGACGAACCCAAATTCCGAACAGCCCGAGCACCAGCCGCACTGGTCCTCAGTCCAATCGTGGACGGCTTTCGACTCACCAAGGTACTCATGGACGGCGGCAGCGGATTAAACCTCATCTATGAGGAAACTCTTCAAAAGATGGAAATAGACTGGAGCCGCATTGAGCAAAGTAGCACAACCTTTAGAGGAATCATCCCCAGTTGGGAAGCACGTTGTGCTGGGAAAATCACACTAGATGTGGTATTCGGCACGCCGGATAATTACAGGTCCGAAGAAATTACATTCCAAGTGGCCCCGTTCAGCAGCGGATACCACGCTCTGTTAGGGCGGGAGGCGTTTACAATCTTCCAAGCCATATCCCATTACGGGTACATGAAGCTAAAAATGCCCGGGCCCAACGGAATCATCACTCGTGCCAGTGATCCGGACATAGCACTCTACGCCGAAAATAAGATAGCCGCACTGGCCCTCGAGGCACTGTCCGAAGCCCTAGCGGCTGAGGAACTAACTGCGCTGCGCTCCACGGTGAACAGGGACGACGTGATACTCGATAAAAGATCCAAGTCCACCTCCTTTAAACCGGCGGACGAAATAGTCAAATTCCAAGTCCATCCAATGGACCCTACAAAAACAGCTTCCATCGGGGCACAATTAAGCCCTGATGTCGACGCCACACTACGAGAGTTCCTACGCGAGAACTGGGACATTTTTGCCTGGCACCCTTCAGACATGCCAGGAATCCCACGCACGCTGGCCGAGCACATCCTAAATATCCTAAAAGGATTCAAGCCAGTCAAGCAGGCCCTTCGGCGCTTCTCCGAACCTAAGAGACAAGCCATGGGAGACGAACTAGCCAAGCTATTGGAGGCCGGATTCATCAGAGACATAAAACATCCGGACTGGCTAGCAAACCTGGTGATGGTACCAAAGAAGGACAAATCTTGGCGCTTGTGCATCGATTTTAAGGACCTTAATAAGGCCTGCCCAAAGGATCCCTTCCCCCTCCCCCCGCATCAATCAAATCATCGACGCTACCGCAGGACATGATTCATTGTGTTTCCTCGACGCATACTCCGGCTACCATCAAATTAAAATGGCAGAGCCAGACCAAGCCGCAACGACATTCATCACACCATACAACCGATTCTGCTTCAACACAATGCCCTTGGGGCTCAAAAATGCCGGCGCAACATATCAGCGCATGATTCAGACATGTCTGGCAAACCAGATCGGCAAAACAGTGGAGGCATACGTAGACGACGTGGTCATTAAAACCAAGCATGTCGAAACTCTAGTAGACGACTTGAGGCTCACATTCGACAACCTCCGAACATATGACATCAAGCTCAATCCGGAAAAATGCGTTTTCGGCGTACCAGCCGGAAAGCTCCTGGGATTCATTGTCTCCAGTAGAGGTATTGAAGCTAATCTGGCCAAAATCCAAGCGTTGTCACAGTTAGCTTCCCCAACAGACCTCAAACAAATACAAAAATTGACTGGATGTGTGGTGGCTCTAAGCCGCTTTACCTCCCGCTTGGGAGAAAAGGCATTACCCCTTTATCGCCTCCTCCGGCGCACCGAACACTTCGAGTGGACGGATGCCGCCATGACCGGACTCAACGAAATAAAAGCCATATTGGCAACAAATCCAGTCCTGGCTGCGCCAAACATTGGTGAACCAATGCTATTATACATTGCGGCAACTCATCAAGTAGTAAGCGCAGTGCTCGTCGTCGAACGAGAAGCGGACGGACACAGATTCCCCCTTCAAAAGCCGGTTTACTATGTGTCCACTATCCTTACTCCATGCAAATCACGGTACCCGCATTATCAAAATATAGCATACGCGGTATTTATGGCATCGCGAAAGCTGCGACACAACTTTCAAGAGTGTTCGATAACGGTAGCCTCGGAAGTACCACTTAACGATATTATAAACAACCGCGACGCGATGGGCCGGATTGCCAAATGGGCCATTGAGCTCCTCCCGTTCGACATAACTTACAAGCCACGGGGAGCTATTAAATCGCAAGTTTTGGCTGACTTCGTCGCCGAGTGGACAAAAGCCTAACTCCCTAAGGAGTACGACACATATTCAAACTGGATCACGCACTTCAACGGCTCCAAAATGTTGGCTGGCCTGGGGGCTGGCGTCGTTTTGACGTCCCCAACAGGAGATTCAGTCCAATACGTACTACAAATAATATATACGGACTCCAACAACGCAGCCGAATATGAGGCCCTTCTACATGGTCTTCGGATGGCAATATCCATGGGCATTCAACGCCTAGAGGTGCGTGGGGATTCGAACCTCACGATATCCCAAATAAAAGGAGACTTTGATGCCAAGGATCCGAAAATGGCAGCTTATCGCAATTCCGTCCTAAAGATGTCAGCTCGGTTCGAGGGGCTCGAATCTCACCATGTGGCTTGGGAAAACAATCAGGCGGCGGATATCCTCGCCCGCATCGGCGCAAAACGCAACATGGTCCCCCCAACATATTCCTGGAAAGGCTCTTCAAGCCATCCATAGCATGGGAAGGGGACACCGGTAACAACAGTCCAGACTCGGCCAAAATACCCGATACCGAACTCTCTGACACAATCGGAGGCTCCGCCACCGAAATAACACATTCAGGCCACGAAATAATGGCCATTATTGCCCCATGGACAGAACCATTCTTGGCCTACCTAACTAGACAGGAACTTCCGAAGGACCAAAATGAGGCACGCTGCATAGTGCGGCGATCCAAGGCCTACAGGGTCCATGAGGGAGAATTGTACAAAAAAAGCGCTACCGGAGTCCTTCAAAGGTGCATCTCCGAAGAGGAAGGGCGGAACCTTTTGGTAGAAATTCACGCCGGACTCGGCGGTCATCACACCGCAGCCCGGACTCCTGTAAGCAAGGCCTTCCATACAGGATTCTATTGGCCAACGGCCCGGGCAGATGCACAGGACTTGGTCCAATGATGCGCCGGTTGCCAGCTCTTTGCAAATCAAAGCCACATGGCACCCACCGCCCTCCAAACAATCCCCATTACATGGCCCTTTGTGGTCTGGGGGTTTGACATGGTTGGACCCCTTAAAGGGGGAACCCTCAAGAAAAAATACTTATTGGTCATGGTGGATAAATTCACCAAATGGATAGAGGCTAAACCGGATAAAACAGCCGAATCTGGACCGGTGATAGATTTCATATCCGGGGTTGTACACCATTACGGCGTCCCCCACAGCATCATCACTGACAACGGCACGAACTTCACGGCCGACGAGGTAAAACTCTGGTGCAGCAAAATGGGCATCAAGCTCGATTATGCTTCAGTCTATCACCCATAAGGATGCGGTATGTGATGCATATGCATGATTTGACAAGGAATGATTGAACCTGGCCTCAACTTGGAAATCCAAGAGTGCTACTGGAAAGGTGAGGTGATTTTGGTTGAAATCGATATAAAGATCACCGGAATCGGATGCACGGTTTGGAAATGGCATGCAAAACAAATATGGCACCGGTCTGCGATAAACAGCAAGTAACCATCTAAATGCAACAAGATAAATATGCTACAGCACTCAAACATAACAACAAAATACATGGAAGGGATCAACTCATGATGCTTGACAAAAGATGAACACTGAGCTCTGCATAATTCATCCATTAACAGGTTGAAACAAGCATGGAAAAAGTGCAAATGATAACAGGTTTCATACTTAGTGAAATTAACACAAGTCTGGGATTTATCATCAGGAAGCACACTTTAGAGCATGAAAACTATATGCTACAGGAACTTAACATGGCAAATCAAGGCATGGCATGAAGGTACTCAAAGCACTTAACAAAAGTCGCTTAGTGACCTTGAGCCAAAAGGGATAAGAAAATACAATTGCAAGCATGTGAACATGGCAAAAACATAAACAGATCTCAGACTTAGTGAAAAACTGGAGCATGCAAATCAGTTAACGAGTAGGCATGTTTACGAGCTCGATGCACTCACTAAAGAGCATGGAATGACAAACTAAGCATACACCCATCAATAATACATGGCATAGAAGCTAGACATGGCAAGAACAACAACATAGCATGCACGGATCAATAACAACATCCTCGGCAAAATCGCTAACAAGTCAACAATCTGCCAGGATTCATGATATAGAAAAAGTAGAGCTCGATTGACTCAATCTAGGGTGCTCCATA
Source organism: Triticum dicoccoides (assembly GCF_002162155.2). Lineage (NCBI taxonomy): Eukaryota > Viridiplantae > Streptophyta > Magnoliopsida > Poales > Poaceae > Triticum > Triticum dicoccoides. The sequence goes on from NC_041388.1 coordinate 84,189,153, forward strand.
AATGAAAATAAAGACAAGGATGGATAGAGCACCACAATGTTAACAAAACATCCTTACTGATCATCCTCAAAAGAGGCACGGATCACTAGGAAACAACATGAACATATGGCATAACAACAAAATCAGGACAAGGACTGGGTGAAATTCTAAGTCCCTGAAATCAGCATTACTGATTACTCTACTTTGCAAGCTTGTTCTAGTCACCACAAATATCACAAAAATACATGGCAAGCACCTATGTAAAGATGGCATGGCATATAACAAAACACATGTAGAGCTTAGGAGCATAGCATGCACACACTAAACGTGGAAAAAATGACAAAAGGCCATTTGCTGAAACAGATCTGCAACTTTCCTCACATAGCCCTCTTCCAACAGCATTTCGGGCATCAAGATGAGGTCCAATAAAAATGATGCAATGAGAGGAAATGATGTACTCGTCGAGACGAACATTTTTATATGCTACACGCTCAAAACGGAGCCACGAATGTAGAGTTATGGCATGCGGAAAAATGCAAATTAGCTAGGATTTCGGGGGATAAAAGTCAACCGAGAGGGGATGGATCTGGGTCTGGATCTCGCGGCACGTGAACCGAGGCAGCCGAAACAGTGCTCGCCGGAGATTCTTGGGGCGCCAGAGTTGGGGGAGGTGGCCGGATCTGAGCGTTCCTAGCCGGAGGAACTCGCCAGGCGGCGAGGAGGTGCGTGCCGGCGCGGGATCCGGTGGCCGTCCGGCGCGGCGGATGCGGTGGCGCGCCGCGGTGGAGCGGCGAGGTGGCGGCGCTCAGGGCACCGGCGATGGCGTCGCGGTGGAGGCGGTGGTCGCCGATGGCGGCGGATGGCGGCGTCGGGTGGCCGGAGGCGGAGCAGAGAGGAGCGGGCGCGTGGAGGTAGGTGGCGGCGCCGACGTGGGCCGCGGGGGCCGAACGCGGGCTTCGGCGGGCCCGCGCGCGGTCGGCGGCGATGTGGACGCCTGCCCGGACAGGTGGCGCATCCTCGTTGGTCGGCGGCGCCGGGCGGACACGTCCGCTGCCCGGATTTTTGTCCGGCGGCGGCGGGTGGAGTTTTTAGGGTTTCATCTGCGTGAATTTTGGAGGGGGGACACATATTTATAGGTAGAGGGAGCTAGGAGAGTCCAAATGAGGTGCGGTTTTTGGCCACGTGATCATGATCGAACGACCGAGATGATGGAGGAGGTTTAGGTGGGTTTTGGTCCGCTTGGGAGGGGTGTTGGGCTGCAACACACACGAGGCCTTTTCGGTCCCTCAGTTAACCGTTGGAGTATCAAACAAAGTCCAAATGGTACAAAACTTGACAGGCGGTCTACCGATAGTAAACCAAGGCCGCATGACAAGTCTCGGTCCAATCCAAAAACATTTAACACCCGCACACGAAAGGAGGTAGAAAGGGACGTCGGGTGACATAGGAGCGCCAGAATGTAAAATGGACAACGGGGAAAATGCTCGGATGCATGAGACGAACATGTATGCAAAAGAAATGCACATGATGACATGATATGCAAATAATGACACGCAAGCAATGAAAAGGCAACAATAGCGAATAACTGGAGGACACCTGGCACATCGGTCTCGGGGCGTTACAACACTCCACCACTACGAGAGGATCTCGTCCCGAGATATAGAATGGCACCGGATAGAAAACGGAAGAGAAAGAGAAGAGGTAAAACTAAGTTGCTTCTTTGACAAATGAGTGAAACCAAAGAACCTTGCAAAGGTTAAGGCATTTCGAGAAAAGAATACAACAGGGATGAACGAAGTAGAAAGCACTCCGTTAGGAAAGAGGAACAAGGAAGAACAAGGTTGAAAGCACTCCGGTAGGGAAGAGTAATAAGGAAGAACAAATTTGGACAGCACTCCGGTTGAAAAGAGATGCAAAGCTTGATAAGGCGAAGATAATTTTAGCAAAAGGCACAACACTCTGGTTAAATGGATAAGCATGAAAAAACATGATCCTCACCATTCGAGATGATGAGAGAAAAGAGCAACATCACAATGCCTCCGGATGAAGGAATAGAGGATAGATAATTGAAGTAAAAGAATGGAGAGGAAAATGCCAACTTGTGCCACAATTGAGCTTGAGAAGGCATCCTCAGGAGAAGGGTCGGACAGAGTTGTTGGAAAACCAACAACGAAAAGGATAATCTTGATATGGTCTTATGGAATACATCTCAAATTATGAGGTGACAACCTGCCACTCACGGGAAGAAGAATTGGATTGATAAGAACAAGGAGACGAGAAAGCTATTTCACTGGGAGGATAAAAGAGGAACTTGAGTCATTTATAAGCACCATAGATAGCAACATCCTTAGGGAAGGCTTTAGGTGAAATATAAACCAAGATAAATCGAATGAAGAGATTGATGGGTTTAAATACCTCATTCTTAACAACATGTGAATCATGAAACATGAACTCAAATTATCAAGAATGACATAATACCACCTCCAATGATACGGAAGAACGAATTGCACTCCGGATTGCAAGATGAAGAATGCTTGAGCTCCTTAGAAAAGAATCTCAATGAACACTTGGAGAAGGAATGAAATCATAGATGAACCATCATGTAGAACCTTCATGAAGAACTCTGGTAAACAAAAGAATGATAAAACGGAAAGAAAGATGAGAAGAGTAAGGTTGAAGCCTTGCAATGATTAGATGAAGCTTATCAATGAGATAAAGAGAAAACTTGGAACTCCGGAAAAGAAATATGAAACAAATGAAGATGAGAATTTGATGAGCCTCCGGAATAGGAAATTGAGTTCAGTAGATGAAACAAAAATAAGAATTACGTTATGCTTATCCTTCACCAATTAAATTGATGACAAACAACGGGTTTGGCATACTGCTTATTCTCGTTGAAAAGATTAAGCGAGATATAAATCAAACTTGAGAAGGTCTTCAACGAACCACCGGTAGGATGAAACAACGAATGAATTAATATGATATCCATGGAAGAGAATCTTGAGCAAACCAGCGTAAGAATTAAAAAGAACGAATAAAACATGAAGAAAGACCGGGAAGGATTAGCAAATACACGAAGATGCTTGAGAGAATTTAGATCCATGAGAACGATGAGATTACGAGATGATTAGAGAATCCTTGATTTAAGCACCGGTATGATTTAGAGTATGAGAGCTGAAAGCTGGAATGAATAAATCTTCGATGATGGGCTCCGGATAATCAAACTGAGCAGAATCTTGAATTGCTCCGGATAGGTGAAAAGAATTCTGACAATCAAAAACAATTATGAGAGGATGGGCTCGAACTAGAATCACGAATCTCTTAGAGAACGGATAAGATATGGAGGTAAAACTCTTCTTCGGTCTTCAAAATCTGAGAATGACGACGAGAAACCACCAAATTGTTGAGATACTCCGAGATGAAAATTAGAAAGGTTGAACCAACGATGAAAAGAATTTAACGATCTTGGAGAAAGACATTTGACTGATGAAAATTCATACTTACGTCAAACTTTGACAAGAATTTAGGATAGCTCCAGGAAAATAAGAAGAGTCAGGTAAGATCCTGGGAAAAGACCTGTGGGTTAGGGCCCTCTGAAAAGATACACCGTTGAACGATTACTTGCAAAGGAGATAGCACCGGTTGAATTAAACGGCTTGAATGAGATAACACCTCGAGATATCTTGGACGGATTGATAATGGAGACACAAATCTTTTGAGATATCTTCAGCACTCCGGAACAATTAAATAGCAAGAAGTGGATGATTATGAGGTGCACCGGCATGAGAAAACATTTGAAGCAAGGACAGATATGACTGACAAAGCTTGAATTGAATCCACTGGAGAAGAAAAGAATGGAGAATATTGAACTAGTAGAGCATCTTCATGAGAACCACCGGGTAAGAACATGAAGGAAAAGAATGGCGAGACTTCACATGAATAAAAGGATACTTGATTAAGAAATCTGAGTCCTTGAGGAAACAAGGGTGGGAGGGTGGGAAAACAAAGGCAACTTGGGATGGATGAAACAACCAACGTTGAGATCTTAGATTGAATCTTGCGGATGTGGAATGATCGGATCCACTTGAAAAAAACACGCCGGTTGAAAAGGATTGACATTACAATCTCGATTATCATGAAGGATTAGTATTCGCATAGAAATGTGAGAACACCACTTAGGAAAGGTATGGAATCAACATTTGACTTTTAAGCAACTCGAATACCACAACTCAAAACAAAACAAAGGATTGTCTTGCAGAATAAGCCAGAACAAACATATGATAGAGATTTCGTCCGAAGTTTTCATGGTGGGGCCTACACGGGCTCGATCGTACATCACCATCATGTACAAGGCAGTGCACATGACATACGAAGCGTCCCTGAGTCGGCATAGCCAAGGACTCTTTAAGAAACAACGAGACCACTGTAAAACCAACCGTAGATAGGCGGACCACTAGACGTCGAACCCCAATTTCATATCATACATCTGTCGGAAAGATATCCTAAGAGCTACTTGAATTCCCACTTATAAACTCCCGAAACTTTCCGGTTATGCAATCAGGTGTTGGGGATACAGGGGAAGCATAATATCTCACCCAAACTAGCAAATCCTACATCCAGTTGTATCCATCCTTCAACACATAACCAAGAAACCTTCGAAAATCGTTTACCTCAACCTTCGAAAAGCATCCGTTATACAAGTTATGGCGATACTCCCGAACTCCCGCCCCAGTACTGGGTGGCGTCGAGGTTATCTCACCAACAACTGCATAAAAGAGATTTTCGATGTCGGCGAAACTAATCTCAGGTATTCCAGAACTGCAAAGATAAAATTGTGACGACAACACCTTGGAGCTCAACTCCCCGGGACACTGCCACAACCCCTAAATGTCAGGAGGCACCAAGAACAATGTTCTTGTCACAAAACCATCGAAACGATTCCAAGATACCCGCGTGATCCTAAATTTTTTTAGTGAAATCTGAGAAGAGACGAGTCAAAACTCTACGTCAAGATGCCTCACCAGAGTGATGAAGGGACTGAGGAGTAAAAAAAGTCCTAACTCTATGATATATATAATCCTAAATGACTCAAAACATTTCTAGACTCAATAACACCAGCGACTCGATCAAGCAGGGGGCTCCTAAAGTCGGGGAAGGCTCTGATACCAACTTGTAATGCCCTCGATGCGACTATATCTTCCATGTGTCGAAGCACGACTTAGAGGCATAACCGCATTGAAAGCAATGTCGCAAGTGAGGTAATCTTCACACAACCCATGTAATACATAAGGGAAAGAGATACATAGTTTGCTTACAATCGCCACTTCACACAATACATGAATAAAGCATTACAACATCCAAATACAATCAAGGTCCGACTACGGAACCAAAATAAAGAGCAACCCCAAATGCGACAAGGTCCCCCGATCGACCCCAACTGGGCTCCACTACTGATCAACTAGAAACGAAACAAGACAAAGGACAAGATCTTCATCGAGCTCCTCCTTGATCTTGGTTGCGTCATCTGCACGGTTCAACGACACCTGCAAGCTGGTTTCGGAAGAATCTATGAGTCACGGGGACTCAGCAATCTCACACCCTCGCGATCAAGACTATTTAAGCTTATGGGTAAGGTAAAGGTATGATGTGGAGCTACAGCAAGCGACTAGCATATATGGTGGCTAACATATGCAAATGAGAGCGAGAAGAGAAGGCAAAGCATGGTCGATAAAACTATGATCAAGAAGTGATCCTAGAACAACCTACGTCAAGCATAACTCCAACACCGTGTTCACTTCCCAGACTCCGCCGAGAAGAGACCATCACGGTTACACACGCGGTTGATGTATTTTAATTAAGATTGACTTTAGGTTTTCTACAACCGGACATTAACAAATTCCCATCTGCCCATAACCGCAGGCACGACTTTCAAAAGATCAAGTCCCTGCAGGGGTGTCCCAACTTAGCCCATCACAAGCTCTCACAGTCAACGAAGGATATTCCTTCTCCCAAGACATTCCGATCAGACTCGGCATCCCGGTTACAAGACATTTCGACAATGGTAAAACAAGTCCAGCAACACCGCCCGAATGTGCCGACAAATCCCGATAGGATCTGCACATATCTCGTTCTCAGGGCACACTCAGATGAGACATCCTACGAGTAAAACCAACCCTCAAGTTGCCCCGAGGTGGCCCCGCAGTCTACTCGGTCGGACCAACACTCAGAGGAGCACTGGCCCGGGGGGGTTAAAATAATGATGACCCTCGGGAGTGCGACTCCCAAGGGAAAAAAGGCTAGGTGGCAAATGATAAAACCAAGGTTGGGCATTGCTGGAGGAGTTTTATTCAAGGCGAACTGTCAAGGGGTTCCCATTATAACCCAACCGCGTAAGGAACGCAAAATCCGGGAACATAACACCGATATGACGGAAACTAGGGCGGCAAGAGTGGAACAAAACACCAGGCATAAGGCCGAGCCTTCCACCCTTTACCAAGTATATAGATGCATTAATTAAATAATAGATATTGTGATATCCCAACAAGTAAACATGTTCCAACAAGGAACAACATCTCCATGTTCCAACAAGGAACAAACTGCAATCTTCACCTCCAACTAACAACGCTATAAGAGGGGCTGAGCAAAGTGGTAACATAGCCAAACAACGGTTTGCTAGGACAAGGTGGGTTAGAGGCTTGGTTCAATAATATGGGAGGCATGATAAGCAAGTGATAGGTATCGTAGCATAGGCATAGCAAAAGAGCAAGCAACTAGCAAGCAAAGATAGAAGTGATTTCGAGGGTATGGTCATCTTGCATGAGATCCCGCAAGGAAGAAGAACGAGTCCAAGAAGAAGACAAACGGACGTAGACGAACGGGTCCTCACAAACGCGATGTTTCCGGAACCAACCCGAAGAAGCAACACCGGAAAGAAGCACACAACATGGTAAACAACCAACACATGAACATGGTATGATATGCGGGATGCGGTATGTGATGCATATGCATGATTTGACAAGGAATGATTGAACCTGGCCTCAACTTGGAAATCCAAGAGTGCCACTGGAAAGGTGAGGTGATTTCGGTTGAAATCGATATAAAGATCACCGGAATCGGATGCACGGTTTGGAATTGGCATGCAAAACAAATATGGCACCGGTCTGCAATAAACAGCAAGTAACCATCTAAATGCAACAAGATAAATATGCTACATCACTCAAACATGCCAACAAAATACATGGCAGGGATCCACTCATGATGCTTGACAAAAGATGAACACTGAGCTATGGCTAATTCATCCATTAACATGTTCAAACAAGCATGGCAAAAGTGGAAATGATAACAGGTTTCATACTTAGTGAAATTAACACAAGTCTGGGATTTATCATCAGGAAGCACACTTTGGAGCATGAAAACTATATGCTACAGGAACTTAACATGGCAAAGCAAGGCATGACATGAAGCTACTCAAAGCACTTAACATGGCAAAACTGGAGCATGCAAATCAGTTAACGAGTAGGCATGTTTACGAGCTCGATGCACTCACTACAGAGCATGGCATGAAAAACTAAGCATACACCCATCAAGAATACATGGCATAGAAGCTATACATGGCAAGAACGACAACATAGCATGCACAGATCAATAGCAACATCCTCGGCAAAATCGCTAACAAGTTAACAATCTGCCAGGATTCACGATATAGCAAAAGTAGAGCTTGATTGACACAAGCTAGGGTGCTCCATAAATGCAAATAAATACATGGATGGATAGAGCACCACAATGTTAACAAAACATCCTTATTGATAATCCTCAAAAGAGGCATGGATCACTAGGAAACAACATGAACATATGGCATAACAACAAAATCAGGACAAGGACTTAGTGAAATTCTAAGTCCCTGAAATCAGCATTACCGATTACTCTACTTTGCAAGCTTGTTCTAGTCACCACAAATATCACAAAAATACATGGCAAGCACCTCTGTAAAGATGGCATGGCATATAAAAAAACACATGCAGAGCTCAGGAGCATAGCATGCACACACTAAACGTGGCAAAAATGACAAAAGGCCATTTGCTGAAACAGATCTGCAACTTTCCTCACATAGCCCTCTTCCAACAGCATTTCGGGCATCAAGATGAGCTCCAATGAAAATGATGCATTGAGAGGAAATGATGTACTCGTCGAGACGAACATTTTTATATGCTAAACGCTCAAAACGGAGCCACGAATGTAGAGTTATGGCATGCGGAAAAATGCAAATTAGCTAGGATTTCAGGGGATAAAAGTCAACCGAGAGGGGATGGATCTGGGTCTGGATCTCGCGGCACGTGAACCGAGGCGGCCGGAACAGTGCTCGCCGGAGATGCTTGGGGCGCCGGAGTTGGGGGAGGTGGCCGGATCCGAGCGTGCCCGGCTGGAGGAACTCGCCGGGCGGCGAGGAGGTGCGTGCCGGCGCGGGATCCGGCGGCCGTCCGGCGCGGCGGATGCAGTGGCGCGCCGCGGTGGAGCGACGAGGTGGCGGCGCTCAGGGCGCCGGCGATGGCGTCGCGGTGGAGGCGGTGGTCATCGATGGCGGCGGATGGCGGCGTCGGGCGGCTGGAGGCGGAGGAGAGAGGAGTGGGCGTGTGGAGGTAGGTGGCGGCGCCGACGTGGGCCGCGGGGGCCGAACACGGGCTTCGGCGAGCCTGCGCGCGGTCGGCCGCGATGTGGGCACCCGCCTGGATAGGTGGCGCGTCCTCGTTGGTCGGCGGCGGCGGGCGGACACGTCCGCTGCCCGGATTTTTGTCCGGCGGCGGCGGGTGGAGTTTTTAGGGTTTCATCTGCGCGAATTTCGGAGGGGGAATACATATTTATAGGTAGAGGGAGCTAGGAGAGTCCAAATGAGGTGCGATTTTCGGCCACGCGATCGTGATCGAACGGCCGAGATGATGGAGGAGGTTTAGGTGGGTTTTGGGCCACTTTGGAGGGGTGTTGGGCTGCAACACACACGAGGCCTTTTCGGTCCCTCGGTTAACCGTTGGAGTATCAAACGAAGTCCAAATGGTACGAAACTTGACAGGCGGTCTACCGGTAGTAAACCAAGGCCGCATGACAAGTCTCGGTCCAATCCAAAAACGTTTAACACCCGCACACGAAAGGAGGTAGAAAGGGACGCCGGGTGACATAGGAGCCCCGGAATGCAAAACGGACAACGGGGAAAATGCTCGGATGCATGAGACGAACATGTATGCAAAAGAAATGCACATGATGACATGATATGCAAATCATGACACGCAAGCAATGACAAGGCAACAACAGCGAATAACTGGAGGACACACAGTCTGTCTTAGTTGTACATCCGTCTCGGGGCGTTACATCCAACTGCTGTCTTAGTTGTACGTCTGGTTGGAGCGGCTGAGTATTTAAACTCAAGGACACACAGTCCCGGACACCCAGTCCTGAACACGCAGCTTAGGACACCAAGTCCTCACCGTATTGTCCTTGAACTAAGGTCACACAGACCTCATCCAATCACTTGTAGTAATTCTTCAGGTGACTTCCAAACCTTCACAAACTTGGTCACTCGGCGATCCACAATTCCTCTTGGATGCTCTAGACCATGACGAATAACCGTCTGGAAGAAGCACAGTCTTCAAAGGTAACAAGCGTCGGATCCACGCAGGATCAATCTCTTCAGTGATGCTCAATCACTTGGGGTTTGTAGGTGTTTGGGTTTGGGTTTTTCCTCACTTGATGATTTTCGCTCAAAGTCCTCGGAGGATGGGTTGCTCTCAAATGACAAGTGTTAGTTTCTCTCGGAGTAGCCAACCAGCTAGTGGTTGTATGGGGAGGCTATTTATAGCCTAGGGAGCAGCCCGACATGATAAGACATAAATGCCCTTCAATGATATGACCGTTAGGTGGATAGATATTTTGGGACAGCTGGCGCATAGCACAACAACGGTCGGAATTTTGAGTAGCAAAATCCTCAGGGCTATCATGTTCCTCACTGTGTAGACAATCCGCATTGGCGAATTTCTAACTCCTCAGTCAGAACAAATTCCTCAGAGACCAGAAGTACTTCATCTCTGTCACTGAAGAATATGACTGGACTGTATGAGATTTCCAATGGCTTCACTCGAAGGGATTGGTAGGTATAGGATTTTGAGTTGAGCATCACATGGAAATTTTTCCTTAGTATTTCCTCGACCCCCTTTAACAGTACGGTGTTTCCTATGACTCAAGAAAGAGAAAATGAAACTATGAAAAAAAAGTCTTCACGCTTCATGTTCCTCGAATGAATATCAAGTCTTCAAGGTCACACCAATTTCTTCACTTTCAAAGTCTTCAGAAAGTCTTCAGAAATCCAAAGTCTTCAGTCGAAGAATTCCATTTTTAGGGGTCAACTTTCTCTGTAAATATCAAACTCCTCATAGACTTATAGACCTGTGTACACTCACAAACGCATTAGTCCCTTAACCTATAAGTCTTCAATACACCAAAATCACTAAGGGGCACTAGCTGCACTTACAAAGTGTCAGTTTCTCTCGGAGCAGCCAACCAGCTAGTGGTTGTAGGGGGGCGGCTATTTATAGCCTAGGGAGCAGCCCGACATGATAAGACATAAATGCCCTTCAATGATATGACCATTAGGTGGATAGATATTTTGGGATAGCTGGCGCATAGCACAGCAACGGTCGAAATTTTGAGTGGTGAAATCCTCAGGGCTATCATGTTCCCCACTGTGTAGGCAATCCGCACTGTCGAATTCCTAACTCCTCAGTCAGAACAAATTTGTCAGAGACCAGAAGAACTTTGTCTCTGTCACTGAAGAATATGACTGAACTATATGACATTTCTAATGGCTTCACTCAAAGGGATTGTTAGGTGTAGGATTTTGAGTTGAGCATCACATGGAAATTTTTCCTTAGTATTTCCTCGACCCCCTATAACAGTATGGTGTTTCCGATGACTCAAGAAAGAGAAAAAGAAACTACGAAAACAAAAGTCCTCACGCTTCATGTTCCACAAATGAATACCAAGTCTTCAAGGTCACACCAATTTCTTCACTTTCAAAGTCTTCAGAAAGTCTTCAGAAATCCAAAGTCTTCAGTCGAAGAACTTCATTTTTAGGGATCGACTTTCTCTGTAAATATCAAACTCCTCATAGACTTATAGACCTGTGTATACTCACAAACGCATTAGTCCCTTAACCTATAAGTCTTCAATACACCAAAATCACTAAGGGGCACTAGATGCACTTACAAAGTGTCAGTTTCTCTCGGAGCAGCCAACCAGCTAGTGGTTGTAGCGGGGCGGCTATTTATAGCCTAGGGAGCAGCCCGACATGATAAGACATAAATGCCCTTCAATGATATGACTGTTAGGTGGATAGATAGTTTGCGAAAGCTGGCGCATAGCACAACAATGGTCGGAATTTTGAGTGGCAAAATCCTCAGGGCTATCATGTTCCTCACTGTGTATGCAATCCGCACTGGCGAATTCCTAACTCCTCAGTCAGAACAAATTCCTCAGAGACCAGAAGAACTTTGTCTCTGTCACTGAAGAATATGACTGGACTGTATGAGATTTCCAATGGCTTCACTCGAGGGGATTGGTAGGGGTAGGATTTTGAGTTGTGCATCACATGGAAATTTTTCCTTAGTATTTCCTCGACCCCATGTAATAGTACGGTGTTTCCTATGACTCAAGAAAGAGAAAATGAAACTACGAATACAAAAGTCTTCACGCTTCATGTTCCTCGAATGAATACCAAGTCTTCAAGGTCACACCAATTTCTTCACTTTCAAAGTCTTCAGAAATCCAAAGTCTTCAGTCGAAGAACTTCATTTTTAGGGGTCGACTTTCTCTATAAATATCAAACTCCTCATAGACTTATAGACCTGTTTATACTCACAAACGCATTAGTCCCTTAACCTATAAGTCTTCAATACACCAAAATCACTAAGGGACACAAGATGCACTTACAATCTCCCCCTTTTTGTTGATTGATGACAATATGGGTTAAGTTTTCAACGGGGATAAACATATGAAGTGAAAATACTGATATTGAGGAATTTGATTGCAAGATATAGAAGAACTCCCCCTGAAGATGTGCATGGTGAGGTATTTGCTTTTGAAGCAGTGCACACTTGAGGAGTAGAATCATGGAGATCTCCCCCTATATCTTGTAATTCATAACGCATTTGACATATCACAATGAAGAATTTGAAATGCATGATGAAATATGGTGACTGATGTAATTCAGCATGCGTGCATTAGCATATATGAGGAATAAGCATGCAGAAAAACATATCAAAAGAATCAGAGCACCATCGGGTTTAAGTTTACAACTCGATCCAATAAAGTCTCAGAAGAACGAGAGTTGTAACTTAATCAAAAAAACGCCCATATAGAAAGACCCGCTTGAAGACTAACTCAAAATTCTCCCCCTTTGTCATCAAATGACCAAAAGGATCGAATATGAGGACTAACGCCCCTGAAGAATATCAAGTTGATGAAGGAGCGCCAGCATTGTTGGGGTCGTTTGTCATGGAAGGGCCTGCCGCAGTGTCATCCAAGTCTTCATTCTCATCGGTGTCGCGAGATGAAGAATATGAGTTGGCCACCAGAGAAGGAACCTTGACCTTCTTGAATTTTTTCGGTAGAGGTGCAGACCAGTCAAAATCTTCCTTGAGACCCATTTTCTTGAGATCTTCTTCACCATACAAATGTGACAGTATTGCCCAGGTGCGACCAAAAACTTCATGGAGTTAGTAATGGTTTTTCTTCACTGCATTGTGCATAGCAGTCATGTTGTGAAGAAATGAACCAAACTGATGCTTAACCCATTTATGATTTCGATCCACCTTCTGGTGAAGACTAAGCAGAAGCTCACGACCAGTCATCACACGAGGAGCAGTGGTTTGAGGAGTAGACTTGGGTGCATTGGCAGAGTCATGTGTGGCAGAGTCATCATTGGTGGAATAGGATGCAGCTTTGCGAAACTTTCCGTCCAATGGACGAATGACTTCATCTATAACAGTTGGTGCCTTGCCCTTTTCATCAACTGAGGAATAGGTCCACTTGAGGACTTCAATCGGGGGCAAGTAGCTGAGGTGATTCTGAAAATCAGCTTTGTAGTTGAGTGAAGACCTTGTCCCGAGGAATCTCATAATACAAGGTGCATAAGGCTTCAGCTCAAATGGAGAAAGTGCAACATTTGCCAGAGTCCTCATGAAGAAATCGTGATAATTGACAGGAATGCCATGAATGATATTGAGTACCAGATTCTTCATGATGCCAACAATTTCCTCATCAGATGATTCGTGGCCTTTGATGGGACTCATTGTCCTCGTTAGAATGCGATAGACAGTTATGGGCACATATAGTAATTCCTTCATGAGGAATTTGGTTCGTGGGGCCTGACCTGGCTTCAAAGGTTTCATTAGAACATGCATGTAGTGATTTGTAAGCTCAGGTTCACTGTAAATGCAACGAGCTTCTTCAAGGGGAGGACTGAGTGGTAAGGCACCAAGCAATTCAGTAGTTGCTGCTGTGTAGTGAGTGTTCTCAGACATCCAGTCCAGCACCCGTGAATTCACATCTTCAGAATCTCCTGTGATGTGCAACGTCGCATAAAATTGAAGAATGAGTTCTTCATTCCAATCATAGATGTCAGTGCAGAAATTTAACAGTCCTGCGTCGTGAAGAACACTGAGGACTGGCACGAAGCACGACAGAGATTCCATATCCACGTGAGAAATGTGCTCATGGTAGAAGATTTTGTCTTTGTTGAACAGCACTGAGGAATAGAAATTGGCTTGACTAGCAGTCCAGAAACGCCTCTTCCTTATGCGAGCAGAATCATATGGGTTGTAGTCAGTGAAGAATACATGCTCGCCGAAAAAATCTTCAGCCTTGAACTTTTGCTTGCGTGAGAATGGATCCTTTGGCTTGGGCAGAGGAGTGTCAGTGAGTTGCATCACAACCTCAGGAATCTCAATCACAGGTTCTTTAGGCTGAGGAATTTCTGGTTCCTCTTCAGTGGCAGTCTGCGTCTTCAGATGTTCAGCAGCAGCAGTTTCTTCAGCACTAGTGGCTGGAATTTCTTCACGTACAGATGAAGTGGGGCGAGTTTCTTCAGAGCCCATTTGAACAGTTTGTGCAGGGGACTGAGGTATTTGCTGCAATGGTGTGAACATTGGAGAGTTTGGATGCTGACTTTCCCAGAATTCATCACTCATCACTGGTGTGGAGCAGCCAACGTCCACATCTTCATCTTCCATTTCTTCAACACCAGCCTCTTCAGCAGTGAACTGAGGCAGAGGCGAGGAAATGACAGGTGTTGAAGGGATCTCATCCACTTCAATTTCTTCATCCAACTGCTCTGACGAAACAGCAGAGGGAGTTTCTTCATCAGATCCGCTGGGGATCACATATTCTTCATCGAAAGGAACAAGGTCCTTTGATGGCATGGTAGAGAGAGGAACAACATCAATGGGATTTTCAAACGAGCTGGTCAAAGGCTTCATCTTCTTTAAAGCTGAAGAATCTGAAGTAGATGATGCTTTCCTTTTCTTCACTGTTGCATGCTCTGCAGCCTTGGTTTTCTTCACATCTAATGCAGATGGAAGGATCGAAGTTGGTGTTGGCGCAGGAGGAGCAGAGGAATCTGGTTGATTTTCTTCAGGCACAACTGATGCAGTTGTCCTGACTTCTTCACTTTCTCCAGGCGCACCACTAGTGGATGCCCTGGCAATTTCTTCAGCGGCTGGAGTAGAGTCATCAGCCCTGGAACTAACATTTTCTTCAGCAGCCTGAAGGTCATCGACGGTGCTGGCATGTTCTTCAGTCGGCTGAGCAGATGCTTCAGCCTGAGGAACTTCCTATTGCGTTGGGGCTGCAGCATTTGAGGTGAAGTTATCCGCAAGTTTCACAAAGCGCACCTTGGCTCCAAGCCAATCAACGCGGTATGCGTCAAGTTCATCGCTGAGTTTCTTGATCTCAATTTGAACAGCGATAAGTTCTTCAGTTGTCATAGAGACAACGTTTTTCTTCAGATAGCGCTCCTTCTTGTACTGTGCTTTCTTAATCTGCCTGGCCTTCTCAAATTTCCATTTTTCTTCTTGAATGAAGTGGGTCAGCATGTGACTTTGGCCAGAAGTCAGCTTGAAGTCAGGCATGGGAGTGTTGGGGTCCTTGTGCCAAACATCAATGTACTCGAGTAGCAACTTTGGATCCAAAAGTAGTGGCACATTTGGTCCCATGGCTCTAGCGGCCCTGACTTGCCTGTCTCTGATGATTTCTGCAAGTTCATCATCATTAGCTTTGTCTTCTTCAGACGGCACTTGGAAAGCGACTTGCTTCTTCTGAGGACTAGGGCGAGGACCTCGTCCAGCAGTTGCCTTTGTCTTCAGCAAAGAGGGTCATGTTGAAGAATTTGGTGCAGATTAGGAACTAGCTGAGACACCTGAGGCAATGGAGATGCATGCAGTCCTTTGGCACGTGGCAAGATGCACAGGTGCTGAGGACTTTGTCGGAACAGCTGAGGACTTTGGAGGAGCTGAGGATTTTGGAGGAGCAAGAGCAGCATGAGGAATTTGCCTTGAGGACATTGAAGATTCTGGCCGTGAGGGCATAGCTGAGGAACTTGGCCTTGAGGGCAATGTTGGTGAAGCACTTGGCTTGCGTGCAGCCTTCTTTGCCATTGATTTCTTAGGCTTGACAGAGGCCTCAGTGGCAGTAGCAGCATCAGAGTTTTCATTGAATTTCCTCACTGCTTATTTTGCTTGTTTGGCCAACTTGGCCTGGCGCTTGGCCCATTCTTCAGGAAAGTCCTCACTGCGTTTGATGCTGGTGGGATCTGCTACTTGGCCAGGTGCCAATGGAGCTCTTGGGCATGGAGGATTGAGTGCGAATTTCTTCATGTACTTTGGAGTTACATACCTGTACTCCCTCCATTCTCTTGCCCATCTCCTTTCAATTTTCTGAATGCGCAGCTTGCGCTGATTTTTATCTTCCTCAGGAGGTGTGCAGTACCCAGCATAGATGTCATCAGGGATCTCAAAGGCAGTCATGAACTCAGGCTTCTTTCCTCCTTTCTGTGGCCTCTTACCGTCAGCCATTTTCTTCAGTTGAGGAATTTGAACAATTGAATTCTCTGAAGAAGTATGCAACTATTCTTCGAGGAACGCTGCAAATGAGTTAAGTTGATGAGAACCTAGTGATTCAGCAGCTGACATGAATACCTATGAACAGGATATAGTTGCGAGGAATTTGGAGAGGTCATATGCATTCTCGGAAGGTTTTTATAAAGAACAAGTTTGAGGAATTTGACCAGATAAGTCTTGAAGAATTTCACTAAGCGTTCTTAGTCCTAGGTTCTAGAGTTGTACAGATCAGAAATCCGCACAATTGAGGAATCTTGAAGAGAAATTCGCAGCTTAGAGAAATGAATCAAGAACTAATGATATGAGAGGTGTCTTAGTGTGTGAAGATATGAAGAAAAACTCCTTTGAAGATTTTGTAGATAGTCATTCGAATCAACGAGGGCAGTAGAAGTAACTTTTAATTACCCTGAATAAAGAACATGACGAACTGGAGTGAGGGGATGTGAAGTTCGTCAGTGCGGATCTTCCACGCCCTAACTTGGCGGAGGAAGACAGCTACGGCGGCGACGGAGTGAAGATTTCTGCGGCCGGCGTGAGTACGGCGGCGAGGAGGTCAAGGCAGTGAAGCTCTTCCTCACCGGCGACGATGAAGTAGCGGTGGCGCTAGGGTTTGAGAAGCTCGAGCTAGAGAGAGGTCGAGCAGAGTAAAGGAAGTGAGGAAGGGGAAGAGGGGTATTTATAGCCACGGTGAAAAACTGTTCGCCCGAAGAAATTGGACGAACGTGCCCCTGACCCTTCTCATTCGCTTGACATGTGTCACCCACGTACTAAGAGGTGGAGATCGTGTTCGATCATGGGTGAAAGGATAAGTATATCATGGGATGCGGAACGGTTTGAGCGGCAAAGCCGAAAATTTAGATAGGATAGGTTTTAAAGTTCCGTTCGCAATTTCTTCAGCTGACAAGGACACAGTGAAGATTTTGAACGAGTTTCAAATAGAACGCACATGAAGATTTTGTGAACAGATTGGGTTGAGTATAGCATAGAGGGGGAAGGATCCGATCACATTCACTTAGCAGAAAAACCAACTTGAAGAAGTAGCTTTAAGTGAATGCTATAGAGGACATAAACTCATAAATATTGAACAACTGAGGAATTTCAACTTTTGGTGGTGGCGTGACCCACCGTATAAGAATGATGATTTCAGACACCGCGTACAATTATCGTAGGGTTCTGAGAATCAAATTCTTCATTAAGTTCTTCACACTTAGAGTGTTATTCTTCATTGATTGAAGAAAAATGTTTCTTCATGTGTTGCACATCTAAGTCATCAATTTTGCATAAGTGTTAGGATGAGTGTCCTTTTCAAAGAACATTCGAAGATTCTAGGATATTTAGCTCACACAGCAACTTGCTAAATCTCTTCTCATCCAAGGGCTTTGTGAAGATATCGGCTAGCTGTTCTTCAGTCTTCACATCCTCAATAGAAATGTTGCCCTTCAACACATGATCACGAAGAAAATGATGACGAATCTGAATGTGCTTAGTCTTCGAGTGCTGAACTGGGTTGTGAGAAATCTTGATGGCACTCTCATTGTCACAGAAGAGAGGCACATTCTTCATGTTGACGCCGTAGTCCTTGAGAGCGCTTCATCCTTAGCAATTGAGCACAGCAAGAACCAGCGGCAAGATACTCAGCTTCAGCAGTAGATAGTGATACACAGTTATGTTTCTTCGAGGACCAACAGACCAAATATCGTCCGAGGAAATGACATGTACCAGATGTTGACATGCGGTCCAGATGATCACCAGCATAGTCAGAGTCAGAATATCCAATGAGATCAAAAGCCGAGCCCTTGGGGTACCATAATCCAAGTGTTGGTGTGTGAGCTAGATATCGAAGAATATGCTTCACAGCCTTATGGTGTGATTCCTTTAGTGTAGCTTGAAATCGGGCACACATGCAAACACTAAGCATTATATCTGGCCTAGATGCACATAAGTATAATAAAGAACCAATCATGGAGCGGTATACCTTATGATCGAAGTCAATACCATTTTCATCAGTGCATAGATGGCCATTTGTGGGCATAGGAATTTTGACGCCTTTGCAATCTTGCATGCCGAATTTCCTCAGCACATCCTTGAGGTATTTCTCCTAAGGTATGAATATGCCATTGCATTGTTGACGAATTTGAAGACCTAAGAAGAATTTTAATTATCCCATCATAGACATTTGATATTCTTCACTCATCATGTAAGCAAATTCATCACTATAACGTTGGTCAGTACAGCCAAAGATAATATCATCAACATATACTTGGCACACAAACAATTCACCATCATAAGATTGAGTGAAAAGAGTAGGTTCAAGTGAACCGGGTTTGAAGCCTTTCTTCATGAAGAATTCCTTCAAGGTATCATACCACGCCCGTGGGGCCTGCTTGAGGCCATAGAGGGCCTTGTTGAGTCTGAAGACTTTGTCAGGATTCTTTGGAGCTTCAAAACCTGGGGGTTGAGCAACATATACTTCTTCCTCAAGCTTACCGTTGAGGAATGCACTTTTCACATCCATTTGATATAAAGTGATATCATGATGGTTAGCATAAGCAAGTAATATGCGAATAGCCTCAAGTCTAGCAACAGGTGCAAAAGTTTCATCGAAATTAATTCCTTCAACCTGTGTGTAGCCTTGAGCTACAAGTCGTGCCTTATTCCTCACCACAAGGCCGTTTTCATCTTGCTTGTTGCGGTTGATCCACTTTGTGCCAATGATATTGTGCTTGCGAGGATCTGGACGTTTGACCAGTTCCCAGACATTGTTGAGCTCGAACTGATGTAATTCTTCTTGCATGGCCTGAATCCACTCAGGCTCCAGAAATGCTTCATCTACCTTAGTGGGCTCTGTGATGGAGACAAAAGCATAGTGCCCACAAAAGTTAGATGAATGTGAAGCTTTTGAGCGTGTGAGAGGACCTGGCGCTTTGATGTCATTGATGATCTTTTCAACTTGCACTTCTTTTGCAATGCGAGGATGAGCTGGTTGTCGTTGAGGAATTTGATCAGCATTCTCTTCAGCACCATTTTCTTCAGTATTTTCTTCAGGTACATTAGCTCGACATTCTTCATGTTCTGGAATGAATTCTTCAGCGGATTCTTCAGTATGAATGACATCCTCAGTAGCCTTGAACTTGATAGTTTCCTCAGGTGCTGGTTCATCTATCACAGTAGGTAGGTGCTCTCTTTGTGAGCCATTAGTTTCATCGAACCGCACATCTATAGTTTCAACAACCTTGTGAAGAACGTTGTTGAAGACTCTGTAGGTGTGCGAGTCCTTTCCGTAACCACGCATAAAACCTTCATGTGCTTTCGGTGCAAATTTTGAGTTGTGATGATGATCTCTAATCCAACATTTAGCACTGAAGACTTTGAAATAACTTACATTGGGTTTCTTATCAGTGAGGAGTTCATTGGCAGTCTTCTTGAAGAATTTGTGAAGATATACTCTATTGACGATGTGGCACGCAGTCTCAATTTCCTCAATCCAGAAACGACGAGGCGTTTTGTATTCATCAAGCATAGTGCGAGCCATCTCAGCAAGAGTCTTGTTCTTGCGCTCCACAATGCCGTTCTGCTAAGGAGTATAAGGAGCAGATAACTCATGAGTAATACCAAGTTCATCAAGATAGTCATCTAGACCAGAATTCTTAAACTCAATTCCATTGTCACTTCGGATGTGCTTGATCTTCACACCAAAGTTGGTTGAAGCCCTCGAGGAAAATCGTTTAAAAACTTCCTGCACTTCATGTTTGTAAGTAACAATGTGTACCCATGTATATCGAGAGTAATCATCAACAATCACAAAGCCATATAGAGATGCATCATTTGTAACAGCAGAATAATGATTAGGACCGAAGTGATCCATGTGAAGCAATTCAAATGGACGAGTAGTGGTCATGATAGTCTTCGCTAGATGCTTAGCCTTTGTCATCTTCCCAGCTTCACAGGCTCCACATAGGTGATCCTTGAGGAATTTGACATTCTCGATGCCGATGACATGCTTCTTCTTCGCAAGTGTGTGCAGATTCCTCATGCCTGCTTGACCAAGTCATCGATGCCAGAGCCAGCCTTCTGAAGCTTTTGTAAGTAGGCACACGGCTGGTTGTGGTCCTATAGAGAAATCAACAATATACAGGTCTCCTCTCCTAAAGCCTTCGAAGACTTTGGAATTGTCAGCTTCCAGAACCACAACACAGCGGTACTTGCCAAAGACAACAACCATATGAAGATCGCAAAGCATTGAGACAAACATGAGGTTGTATCCTAAGGACTCGACAAGCATGACTTTGTCCATGTGTCGATCCTTTGTGATCGCAACCTTACCTAGACCCAATACCTGACTTTTGCCTTTGTCGGCAAAGATGATATGCTTCAAATGCGACGGACGTAATGGAGCATCCATCAATAGATTCTTGTCACCAGTCATGTGATTTGTACATCCACTATCGAGGACCCACTCAGTGGCTTTGGGTTGATCATCCTGCAGATGAATTAGTGGAACTTACGAACTCATATACTTCATCATTGAAGAATATGACATCAATTCATCAGATCAATTTCATCAAGCAAAAGAACAGATAAAGAAGTATGAGGACGTGAGAAATGAAAGTTCATTTCTTCATCATTAGCCTGCGTCCTTTCAGGCATACTCAGGTCTCCAGCAAATTCTTCACACGATTACGTATGTCTGGAGACCTGACCCTGCAGAAGAGATTAGTTCTTTTTCTTCACCACCCACATCTGAAGGGGTGGCAAAGAGTTCATCATTCTGCGAGCTCCATACAAGAAAGATGGCATAGAAGCCAGTCCATTTTGTTTCACATAAGAGGAGTTAGGATAAGCATATGAATAAGCAGAGAAATTCTTCGAGGACTTATGAACATGATGATTAGAAGAATAATGCTCATATTCATAGCCCTTAGTTCTTCCCTGTGAAACAGAGTTGTTAGAACGATGATATTCATGTGAGGACTTTGATCCTTTTGAGGAATTTGGTCCGTATGAAGAATTTGATCTGGGGTTCCTATTCTTCATAGGTGGTGTCCTGAGGACATTCACCTGAAGACTTTCAAGGCACCTTTTGGGAACCCAGATTTTCTTCATAAGGGGACCGTTCCTGCAGTTAGTGCCAACATATCTAGCAAATACTTCACCATTCTGATTTTTGAACAGTTTATAGTTGGAGTCAAATGACTCATCATCAGAACGAGGAGATTCACATGCAAATCCAGATAAGTTAGATGGATCAACTGGAGGTCCCTTTGCAGCAACCCATGTAGGTTTGGGGTACTGCTTAGGCTTCCAATATGTACCATCAGCATTAAGTTTCCTCTCAAAGGCAATACCCTCTTTCCTAGGGTTCCTGTTGAGGATCTGCTTTTTAAGCACATCACAAAGAGTCTGATGCCCTTTGAGGCTTTTGTACATGCCTGCCATGTACAATTCCTTCAGCCCTGCATCGTCAGTGATACTAGCAAAATCCTCAAATGAGGAATTAGTGATAGCAGAGGCATGTGAAGAATTTGAAACATTAGTAGAATTTGAACATTCAGGTGAAGAATTAGCAGATTCACGTTCAATGCACTTCAAGCATGGAGGAACAAATTCTTCCTGAGAAGCGCTGATTTTTTGAGCAAGTAATGAATCGCGCTCCTTCTGAAGATCTTCATAACTCACTCTTAGCTTCTCAAGGTCTTGCTTTCTTTGAAGAAATTCATAAGAAAGCTTCTCATGATCAGATAAAGAGTGTTATGATGACCATGAAGATTGTCAAACCTAGTCTGAAGTCTCTGAAGATTTTCAGTCAAGGCTTTAGTGCGATCCATTTCTTCACCCAACATATCATCACTTTTGTCTAGCATGTTTTGAACCTTTTCAAAAGCCCTTTGTTGTTTTACAGCAATCTTAGCAAGTTTAGAATAGCTGGGCTTAAGTTTTCATCAGATTCATTCTCACTTGATTCAGAGGAGGTATATTTGAGTACCTTGGCACCCTTTGCCATGAAGCAATAGGTGGGAGCGTAGTCATCATCGCCTTCATCAGCCTTGTTGGTGACGTCATTTTCTTCAGTGTTGAAGGTAGACTTGCTGACGGATGCAGTAGCGAGAGCTAGGACCGCCACTCCGGATTCGGACTCCTCAGATGCCTCCTCTTCCTCATTTTTTTCAGATTCAGCCTCAGAGTCCATTTCCTTGCCAATGAATTCCCTAGCCTTCTTGGAGCTGCTCTTCTTGTGAGATGAAGACTTTGAGGATTTTGATGATGCAGATTTTGTGGATTTCTTCTTTTTCTTCGCATCATCAGAACTGTAATCCTTGTATTTCTTCTTCTTTGATTCCTTTTCCCACTGAGGGCAATCTTGAATGTAATGTCCAGGTTTCTTGCATTTGTGACAGAGCCTCCTCTGGTAGTCACTGGATGAGGAATCATTGCTCCTTGAGGGTCTTCCAAAGCGACCACGTCTTGAGAACTTTTGGAACTTCTTCAAGAGCAGTGCTAGCTCATGGCTTAGTTCTTCAGGATCACCAAGGCTGCTACTAGAGTCTTCATCTTCGGACTCAGATACTGCCTTGGCCTTCAGTGCACGTGATCTGCCATAGCTCGAACCATAGAGATCTCTTTTTCAGCAAGTTGGAACTCATGAGTATTTAGCCTCTCGAGAATATCAGCGGGATCAAGTGACTTGTAATTAGCATGTTCTTGTATCATCAATGCCGGAGTGTCAAATGAGGAATCAAGCAATCTCAGCAATTTCTTCACCACCTCATGGTCGGTGATGTCAGTGGCACCAAGTGCTTGAAGCTCATTTGAGATGTCAGTGAGGCGATCGAAGGTTTGTTGAACATTTTCATTGTCGAGTCTTTTGAAGCGGTTGAAGAGATTGTGAAGAACATCAACTCGAGAGTCACGCTGTGTTGAGACTCCTTCATTCACTTTGGACAGTCTATCCCAGATAAGCTTAGCAGTTTCCAAAGCACTCACTCTTCCATACTATCCTTTGCTCAAATGACCACATATGATATTCTTCGCTTGAAAATCGAGTTGCTTGAATCTCTTCACATCAGCAGCATTCAGAGAAGGTGTGACTAAGGGAATACCATTTTCCACAACATATCAGAGATCGTTATCAATTGCCTCAAGATGCATTTGCATCTTATTCTTCCAGTAGGGGTAGTCTGTCCCATCGAAGGTAGGACACCCAGCAGAGACCTTGATCATACATGCGGTCGACATAACTAAAACTCCAGGCAGTTAAACCAAAATCACACAGAACAAGGGAGTACCTTGGTGTGATACCAATTGAAAGTGTGTTATATCGACTAGAGGGGGGGTGAATAGGCGATTTTTATGAATTCTTCACTAAGGAATTTGCAGGTGAGGAAATTCCTTAGCGAAGAACTACTAGCAGCGGAATATGTACTCAAATGTAAACATAACATAACACAAGCATAGTCATCATGATGGAATGAAGACAGGCACAGAGTACAGAAAGCATAAGCACATGATAAAACAAGATGAAGACAAACAGACTGAAGAAATTAAACTGAGGAAATTGAGAAAATCTTCAGTCAAAGTCTTCAAGCACAGAATATGAATAATCACACAACACAATTATGAGGAAATGAAAGAGTTGAGGAAATGGAACCAGTAGTTTTGGTGAAGACAATAATTTGGTAGACCAGTTCCAACTGATGTCTCAGTTGTACGTCTGGTTAGGGCGGCTAGGTATTTAAACCTGAGGACACACAGTCCCGGACACCCAGTCCTGAACACACAGCTCAGGACACTCAGTCCTCACCGTATTACCCTTGAGCAAAGGTCACACATACCTCGCTCAATCACTCGTGGTAAGTCTTCAGCTGACTTCCAAACCTTCACAAACTTGGTCACTCGGCGATCCACAATTCCTCTTGGATGCTCTAGACCATGACGCCTAACCGTCTGGAAGAAGCACAGTCTTCAAAGGTAACAAGCGTCGGATCCACGGAGGATCAATATCTTCAGTGATGCTCAATCACTTGGGGTTTGTAGCTGTTTGGGTTTGGGTTTTCCTCACTTGAAGATTTTCGCTCAAAGTCCTCGGAGGATGGGTTTCTCTCAAATGACAAGTGTCAGTTTCTCTTGGAGCAGCCAACCAGCTAGTGGTTGTAGGGGGCGGCTATTTATAGCCTAGGGAGCAGCCCGACATGATAAGACATAAATGCCCTTCAATGATATGACCGTTAGGTGGATAGATAGTTTGGGACAGCTGGCGCATAGCACAGCAACGGTCGGAATTTTGAGTGGCAAAATCCTCAGGGCTATCATGTTCCTCACTATGTATGCAATCCGCACTGGCGAATTCCTAACTCCTCAGTCAGAACAAATTCCTCAGAGACCAGAAGAACTTTGTCTCTGTCACTGAAGAATATGACTGGACTGTATGAGATTTCCAATGGCTTCACTCGAGGGGATTGGTAGGGGTAGGATTTTGAGTTGTGCATCACATGGAAATTTTTCCTTAGTATTTCCTCGACCCCATGTAATAGTACGGTGTTTCCTATGACTCAAGAAAGAGAAAATGAAACTACGAATACAAAAGTCTTCACGCTTCATGTTCCTCGAATGAATACCAAGTCTTCAAGGTCACACCAATTTCTTCACTTTCAAAGTCTTCAGAAAGTCTTCAGAAATCCAAAGTCTTCAGTCGAAGAACTTCATTTTTAGGGGTCGACTTTCTCTGTAAATATCAAACTCCTCATAGACTTATATACCTATGTATACTCACAAACGCATTAGTCCCTTAACCTATAAGTCTTCAATACACAAAAATCTCTAAGGGGCACTAGATGCACTTACACTCCATGATTGGTTATTTGCTTTACTTATGTGCATCTAGGCCAGATATCATGCTTAGTGTTTGCATGTGTGCCCGATTCCAAGCGGCACCAAAGGAATCACATCACTTAGCTGTGAAGCGAATTCTTCGATATTTGGCTTACACCCTAACACTACGATTTTGGTGTCCAAAGGGCTCAAAGTTTGATCTAGTTGGATTCTCGGATGCTGATTATGCTGGTGACAAAGTGGATCGCAAGTCTACACCAGGCACATGTCACTTTCTGGGACGATCACTTGTGTGTTGGTCTTCAAAGAAGCAAAATTGTGTATCTCTCTCCACTGCTGAATCTGAATACATTGCTGCTAGATCTTGCTGCGCTCAGCTTCTATGGATGAAGCAAACACTCAAAGTCTATGGCATTCATCTGAAGCAAGTGCCACTCTACTGCGACAATGAAAGCGCCATCAAGATTGCCAACAACCCAGTTCAGCACTCGAAGACAAAGCACATTGAGATCCGTCATCACTTTCTCAGAGATCATGTCATGAAGTGTGACGCCCCCGATTCAATCGTACACTAATCATGCATGCAAATGTGTACGATCAAGATCAGGGACTCACGGGAAGATATCACAACACAACTCTAAAACATAAATAAGTCATACAAGCATCATAATACAAGCCAGGGGCCTCGAGGGCTCGAATACAAGTGCTCGATCATAGACAAGTCAGCGGAAGCAACAATATCTGAGTACAGACATAAGTTAAACAAGTTGCCATAAGATGGCTAGCACAAACTGGGATACAGATCGAAAGAGGCACAGGCCTCCTGCCTGGGATCCTCCTAAACTACTCCTGGTCGTCGTCAGCGGGCTGCACGTAGTAGTAGGCACCTCCAGTGTAGTAGGAGTCGTCGTCGACGGTGGCGTCTGGCTCCAGGGCTCCAGCATCTGGTTGCGACAACCAGGTAGAAGGGAAAGGGGGAAAAGAGGGAGAAAAGCAACCGTGAGTACTCATCCAAAGTACTCGCAAGCAAGGAGCTACACTACATATGCATGGGTATATGTGTAAAGGGCCATATCAGTGGACTGAACTACAGAATGCCAGAATAAGAGGGGGATAGCTAATCCTGTTGAAGACTACGCTTCTGGCAGCCTCCGTCTTGCAGCATGTAGAAGAGAGTAGATTGAAGTCCTCCAAGTAGCATCTCCAAGTAGCATCTCCAGGTAGCATCTCCAAGTAGCATCGCATAGCATAATCCTACCCGGCGATCCTCCCCTCGTCGCCCTGTGGAAAAGCGATCACCGGGTTGTCTGTGGAACTTGGAAGGGTGTGTTTTATTAAGTATCCGGTTCTAGTTGTCATAAGGTCAAGGTACAACTCCAAGTCGTCCTGTTACCGAAGATCACGGCTATTCGAATAGATTAACTTCCCTGCAGGGGTGCACCATCTTACCCAGCACGCTTGATCCCATTTGGCCGGACACACTTTCCTGGGTCATGCCCGGCCGCGGAAGATCAACACCTCGCAGCCCCACCTAGGCACAACAAAGAGGCCAGCACGCCGGTCTAAACCTAAGCGCACAGGGGTCTGGGCCCATCTCCCATAGCACACCTGCACGTTGCGTACGCGGCCGGAAGCAGAACTAGCCCCCTTAATACAAGAGCAGGCTTATGTTCCAATCCGGCGTGCGCCACTCAGTCGCTGGCGTCACGAAGTGCTTTGGCTGATACCACGATGTCGGGATACCCATAACTACTCCCACGTAGATGGTTAGTGCGTATAGGCTCGTAGCCAACTCAGATCAAATACCAAGATCTCGCTAAGCGTGTTAAGTATCCGCGAACACCGAACAGGGCCAGGCCCACCTGTCTCCTAGGTGGTCTCAACCTGCCCTATCGCTCCGCCACAAAGTAACAGTCGGGGGCCGTCGAGAACCCAGGCCCACCTCTACTGGGATGGAGCCACCTGCCCCTTCAGCCCCCATCTCCGAACAGTATCACAGGTAATGTAACTGTGTAAAGTATATCGTATATGCCCGTGATCACCTCCCGAAGTGATCACGGCCCAGTAGTATAGCATGGCAGACGGACAAGAGTGTAGGGCCACTGATGGAACACTAGCATCCTATACTAAGCAGTAGGATAGCAGGTAATGGTAACAACAGTAGTAGCAAGGACAGGCTATGCATCAGGATAGGAATAATGGAAAGCAGTAACATGCTACACTACTCTAATGCAAGCAGTATAGAGAAAATAGTAGGCGATATCTGGTGATCAAAGGGGGGGGGGGCTTGCCTGGTTGCTCTGGCAAGAGAGAGGGGTCGTCGGTGATGTAGTCGACCACAGGGGCATCAGCATCGTCACGGGGTCTACCGGAGAGAAGAGGCGGGAGAAATAGTAAATACATAGCAAGCAAGTGCATAACAGGACAACAAGCAGAGCTAGACGTGTTCTAACGCGGTAGTAGGTGTTACCGACGAAGGGGGAAAGCATCCGGGAAAGTATTCCCGGTGTTTCGCGTTTTCGGACAGATGAACCGGAGGGGGAAAGTTGCGTGTTTGATATGTTAGGGGTGTGTGGTGGACGAACGGGCTGCGTATCCGGAATCGTCTCGTCGTTCTGAGCAACTTTCATGTAGAAAGTATTTTCATCCGAGTTACGGATTAAAAGATATGATTTTCTAAAGATTTAATCATTTTCTGATTTTAATTATTTATTTAAATTCAACATTATCCAAAACAGTGTTTGCTGACGTCATCATGACGTCATCATGACGTCAGCATGACGTCAGCAGTCAACAGAGGTGTTGACCGGTCAACTGACGTGTGGGTCCCACTAGTCATTGACTGTTTAGTCTAATTAGTGTTTAACTAATCTAGTTACTGTTTAATTAAACTAACTAGTTAATTAAGTTAATTACACAATATTAATTAACTTAATTAATTCATTAATTTAATTAGTTAATTAATTATTCATCTATTTTATTATTTTTATTTTGTTTCTTTTTCTATAAACGTTCTGGGGCGGGGCCCGTTGTGGCGCGGTTAACGGGCGTGCGCCCGTGCGAGGGCACGGGGCAACAGGGGCGTCGGCGAGGCCGTAGCCCGGCACGGTGGTGCGAGGTCGTGGCCTCGGAGAGGCCAACAGGGGGCACGGGCGCGGCGCGGCCTATGGCCAGGCGCACGACGGCGGTCGACGGCGGCGACCGGGGCGGCTTGAACGGCGTCGAGGAGGGGTACAGGCACGGCTGGGGCGTCATGCGCGGGGCTGTCGGGGCTGCAGCGGGCGTGGCGTGGGCGTGAACAGGAGCTGCGGTGGCTTCCGCCGGCAGCGGCGAGGGAGGAGAAATAGGGAGGGGCGCGAGAGGGGGTGCGAGGGAGGCTAGGACGGGGCAGGCCTAGTGGCCAGGGCGCAACGGGCGGTCGGCTACAGCGGCAGAGAAG
>NC_041388.1:84218352-84225799 GCF_002162155.2 Triticum dicoccoides
GTCAGGCGGTTCCAGGCGGCGACGGGGCACAGCGTGAGGGGCGAGGGGATCGGGATCTCCTCCCGATCCGGATCCAAACGAGGGGAGTGGGGGGAGCGAGTGGGGCGATGGGGTGGTTAGGGTTTCGGGGTGGGGGGATATGGAGGGGGAGTGGCCGGCTGGGCCTTTGCCCTTTTGGGCCGGTGGCCGAATGGGCCGGCCTGTTGGGTCGGCTGGCCCCGGGGGGGCCTTTTCCTTTTCTTCTCTTTTTTTTTTGTTTGTTTTCTCTTTTGTATTTTCTTGCTTTTCTTTATTTTCTTTTCTGTTTTAAATCAATTTAAATTACTTAGGCATTTTCTAAAAATGTGTTTACTTCACCATAATTACCGATGCAATAATTGACATAGCCCGAACATTTTTGTTTTAATATTTGAAAACTTTTGTCGTTTGACATATTTAGGATTTAAATTTGAAACGGTTTTGAATTAACCCGAGATTAATTACAGTGACAAAGGTGACGTGGCACCATTAACGTGAGATTACTGTAGCATGATTATCCGGGCGTCACAATTCTCCTCCACTACAAGAAATCTCGTCCCGAGATTTAGGAGCGGTTATAAGGGGGGAAGGGATTTGGTTACGAAATTCTAACGTATCTTCTCGTCTTTGGTTGCTCTTCTCGAAGAGGTGGATCCATTACGTTGAAGTCTTCATTTCTCTGCTCCAGGTCATCATGATAGAGCCGTCATCCTTTCTTCGGGATCTCCAACGTACTAACGAATCAATAAGGAGAAGCTCGGCTACGACAAAAAGGCTTATGAGGGAACAATCTGGGGGTTAACCCAAGAATCAGCATAAGAGTATCTCTCGAGTTGAACATATAAAATACATCGAGAGTAAGGTACGAAGGTACAATAAGAGGTTCCAAGCGGATAGATAGTTGCTCGAGGCCTGAACCAGAGTGAGAAAGGGGCTCAAAGTAGCGAGAGTAGGTATTGCGTCAGATACCATAATAGAGCACTAGGAAGGTGGCCCATGAATTAAATACGAAGCCAAGCGTGGGGAATAACTATTGGAAACAGGGTTGTACAGGAGAGTCAGGTTTCGATCCTGTGGAACCGTTGGTTATGGGCCCACCATGTGGGTTAAAAGCGGGAAGGCGCTAATATTTGCACGGTCAAGATAACAAGGTATGTCAGAGGATAGCCTGTCGGTTTTGTTGTCAACAATGTCGGTACCAAGGGCGAGGGACGAAGAGAACCATTTTCCTGCTCGTTGAACGAGGCGGACCAATAGGCAAAGTTCTCGTCCATCGGCGGTTACCGGTATGTCATCAACAAAAGTAACAGGGTCTTACCGACAGAGTTGTACATCGAGGTGTTTGCACAAGCAGTGGATTATTACTGCTTATATCATATAGATCATAGAAAAGGTTTAAACAAACCAATGGAAAAACAGAACAATGGAAAGGAAAATATGTTTAAACACATTTTTCAAGGGTATATCCTTCCCAAGGACAAGCAGAGCAAGATATCCATGACAGGATATAAAGTAGAAAACCATTTAGGTAAGGGGGAAGGAATCTCATGATATTACCCATACAACGGTGTTAGGATAAGTGATAAATAAAATTTAGCATCGTGCTTCAAATGTTCCTGTTGAAAATTGGAGTACCATTGACATGCTTCGAGATAGCATTGACATGGTCTTCAGGTGAAGATCAGACTTTGGGAACACGAAGGATCCATCAGGAATAACTTGTAGAATAAGTCTTACAATTTCCTCATGGATGAATGGATAACCTTGCTGAAAAGGAATCTATAATGATAGGTCCTCCAGCCCGGGGGGGGGGGTGCTAGGCATGACATCATGTTACCGGGTCATCAAAGGATCAACATCATAACTCTTGGAAAGTTGTCCTAACCATCATATCTGACGGAGATTCAAGTATGATTGGTGTCAGGATACCTCAGGCTCAGGATGCCTGAGAAGAAAGGTGCAACACCAATTGACGGGATGACACTGTAAGATTCTCGGGAAATGAACTATGAAGTGACTACCGTTAACAAGAGTTCATCATTAACCCAAGGAGAGGACAAGGAGGTGTCTGGTGAACTCAACGGCAATTCACCGAGATTCCCAAAAGATGGATGTCCACAATTAAGTGAACAAGGAGATAACATTGGTCAGATCAAATGATATAAGAAAATATGCTCGAGGAAAACATACACAATTAAACATTAGTTGAAAGGTGCACCCGAAATATGGGTTGGGTTGCACGACCAATGTCAGAATGGTGATTCAATAGTCAATAGCCTAAGAATGAACTTTCGACCATTAACTTCAAAAAAAAATAGGGTTGCTAGAAGGAAAGAATCCAAACAACACCGTTCACTTGTTGGAATTAACACGGGGACCAAGAAAGAATGGTGATGGTGAGAAGTATTTCTATGTCAAGAATTCTCAAGAGGTGGAACAAATCTCAGAACATTCTTGACATAAAGGATGGTAATACTCCAAGGTAAAGAAGAACAATTGCTGGATAGCAAGGAACTCAAGGTATAACACCAAACATGAACAAGCTTGTGTTGGTGAGAGGGCAATAAAGTGGTCGACGTTAATACAATTCATCGAGGGCAAGGATGGTATTTCTCATCATGAATTCAATTGATATCCTGGATGAGCTCAGAATGTTGATGATCATGACACCTTTGTCGCGAGAGTTCATGAAGATGTAATCGATCGGTGACGACATCAAGTCAAGTAATGATGAAGTGAAAGGTTATTGGAACCAAGGGTACGACACAAACTCGAAACCAAGCTTGTTGTTCAAGGCGAAATGATATGACGATGAGGATCGACATAAGGTTAGTTCATCGTCGAAAATTGGTGCTCCGAGAATAAGGACCAGGTAGCACAGTTAGAATCGTCATGACAATGATATAGCCAAACAGGCTAGGAATGGGTACAAACTCGTAAGCAAAGAAGATTACTACGAGTTGTTTAATCGCGAGGCGGACTCGATTCAGTTATCGATGTCCGTGAGTGTTTAATAACTCCGAGCCCGTGAAAAACTGTAATCAGTGAGAATGTAGTACTTGATGAAGAACTCATAAGAAGTTATGCAATTCCAAGATAATCTCGAGATACCAGGAGGGTAATACTCGACGACGAATCAAAGTAGAGGTTGGACTGGGGAGTTGCTCTGCAAAAGACAAGTGCTTAAACTTGCACAAGAAATGGTATTTAAAGGAGGACATGGTCGGAACCACGATTGCAAAAATGCCAGATCTCAGCTATAAGATGAACTTATACCAAGGGAATAATTAATTTTAAAAGAAGCTTTGATGAGAAGATGTACATCGTGTCCATGGGCATGAACACAAAGTTCAAGGTCGACTCCCACTTCTCCAATGCACAACCTTTCATTCACTTCTCGCGTTCAATGAAGTCGTAGTGTTGAAATTTTATCTGGCAAAATACCAGAAGAGTATGACTTGTGAAAACTTTCGAGTTCACACATATTAAGGAAGGCATAGGTTCAACCTATAGGGGCTTCTTAGAAACATATACCACAAGTTTCAAGAGTAAATATCACAAGCTCGAAAGTAGAGCAAGGTTGAGAAAGTAGATGATACAATTTAACAAAGGCATTATGTATCAGGGGAAGAACTCACAAGGTGATCAAATGTGAAGGACACTGTCGGATAACAATCCAACAAAGGACTTGATGGTCCACAAAGGATCTGATACGAGTATCGGTACTCAACTAGAGGAAGAAGAATGCAAGGAGATCAGATTATAGAAACAACTGACTAACTCAATTGTCAAATGCAAAGGAATTATGATTTTCAAATGAAGGGATCAAAAGCATTGCTCTGATTAGGGATGGATAAGTTGAATAGCCTTAGGGTACAATCAACGACAATTGGATTGGTCGAGAACCAATTCCAGTTAAAAGAATGGAAGCTCAGCCGGAAAGGTAATTTATAAGGATCAATGATGATTGCGTGTATTCACAGAATATTGAGTCAACAGACTCAAAATGATAATGACAAGGAATGTCATTAAGACTACGAGACTTATGGGATTAACCATAATGCAAGCAAGCAAGAATTTCAAGAGCCAAAGGCTCCAGAGGATTTTCGGAAGATCGAATATTATTTTGAAGACTTTTGTGAAACACATGAACAACTGGGGATGATCAGATACTCGACAAGTGCGAGAATTTATTTGAAGGGGTATTCAAGTGACAAAGAACAGCAAGGCAGTAAGCTCAAGGGATTATCGAAACAACGACGAGTTTTTCAGGGTATCTTGTAATAACAAGACCACTGGGGATGAATGTAAGAATAACAAATGCAAGTAGTTATCCATAAGGGTTTGCGGTGGAAGGTGAATTGCAAACGCGATGAACACAAGTTCTCGGGTTAACAGCGGAGAGTATCTTCAGGGTCTTCTGGTGCAGCAGACGATCATTAGTAATAAGGGGCTCTCCGGGTGAAAGTGATAACGAGATCCTAATGTTAGATTTAGTAAACTTCATTTAACCCAAATAGAGGAGAGATCAGAGTCCCAGAGTAAAGGTCGAGGAGTAAAAGATCCTAGTACCACCCGATGGTGACGTGGGCCCGTAAGGCACACAACCAAGTTAGTAAAAGTTTTTGTAATGTCTAGACTCGACTTCGGCCAAGGAGTGTGGAAGGGGGATTCCTACAGGCAGTCGGCTCTGATACCAACTTGTGACGCCCCCGATTCAATCGTACACTAATCATGCACGCAAATGTGTACGATCAAGATCAGGGACTCACGGGAAGATATCACAACACAACTCTAAAACATAAATAAGTCATACAAGCATCATAATACAAGCCAGGGGCCTCGAGGGCTCGAATACAAGTGCTCGATCATAGACAAGTCAGCGGAAGCAACAATATCTGAGTACAGACATAAGTTAAACAAGTTGCCATAAGATGGCTAGCACAAACTGGGATACAGATCGAAAGAGGCACAGGCCTCCTGCCTGGGATCCTCCTAAACTACTCCTGGTCGTCGTCAGCGGGCTGCACGTAGTAGTAGGCACCTCCAGTGTAGTAGGAGTCGTCGTCGACGGTGGCGTCTGGCTCCAGGGCTCCAGCATCTGGTTGCGATAACCAGGTAGAAGGGAAAGGGGGAAAAGAG
This sequence comes from Triticum dicoccoides, assembly GCF_002162155.2. Lineage (NCBI taxonomy): Eukaryota > Viridiplantae > Streptophyta > Magnoliopsida > Poales > Poaceae > Triticum > Triticum dicoccoides. The sequence goes on from NC_041388.1 coordinate 84,223,513, forward strand.
GGAGAAAAGCAACCGTGAGTACTCATCCAAAGTACTCGCAAGCAAGGAGCTACACTACATATGCATGGGTATATGTGTAAAGGGCCATATCAGTGGACTGAACTGCAGAATGCCAGAATAAGAGGGGGATAGCTAATCCTGTCGAAGACTACGCTTCTGGCAGCCTCCGTCTTGCAGCATGTAGAAGAGAGTAGATTGAAGTCCTCCAAGTAGCATCTCCAAGTAGCATCTCCAGGTAGCATCTCCAAGTAGCATCGCATAGCATAATCCTACCCGGCGATCCTCCCCTCGTCGCCCTGTGGAAAAGCGATCACCGGGTTGTCTGTGGAACTTGGAAGGGTGTGTTTTATTAAGTATCCGGTTCTAGTTGTCATAAGGTCAAGGTACAACTCCAAGTCGTCCTGTTATCGAAGATCACGGCTATTCGAATAGATTAACTTCCCTGCAGGGGTGAACCATCTTACCCAGCACGCTTGATCCCATTTGGCCAGACACACTTTCCTGGGTCATGCCCGGCCACGGAAGATCAACACGTCGCAGCCCCACCTAGGGCACAACAGAGAGGCCAGCACGCCGGTCTAAACCTAAGCGCACAGGGGTCTGGGCCCATCGCCCATAGCACACCTGCACGTTGCGTACGCGGCCGGAAGCAGAACTAGCCCCCTTAATACAAGAGCAGGCTTACGTTCCAATCCGGCGCGTGCCACTCAGTCGCTGGCGTCACGAAGTGCTTCGGCTGATACCACGACGTCGGGATACCCATAACTACTCCCACGTAGATGGTTAGTGCGTATAGGCTCGTAGCCAACTCAGATCAAATACAAAGATCTCGTTAAGCGTGTTAAGTATCCGCGAAGCCGAACAGGGCCAGGCCCACCTGTCTCCTAGGTGGTCTCAACCTGCCCTCTCGCTCCGCCACAAAGTAACAGTCGGAGGCCGTCGGGAACCCAGGCCCACCTCTACCGGGATGGAGCCACCTGCCCCCTTCAGCCCCCATCTCCGAACAGTATCACAGGTAATGTAACTGTGTAAAGTATATCGTATATGCCCGTGATCACCTCCCGAAGTGATCACGGCCCAGTAGTATAGCATGGCAAACGGACAAGAGTGTAGGGCCACTGATGGAACACTAGCATCCTATACTAAGCAGTAGGATAGCAGGTAATGGTAACAACAGTAGTAGCAAGGACAGGCTATGCATCAGGATAGGAATAACGGAAAGCAGTAACAGGCTACACTACTCTAATGCAAGCAGTATAGAGAAAAGAGTAGGCGATATCTGGTGATCAAAGGGGGGGGGGCTTGCCTGGTTGCTCTGGAAAGAGAGAGGGGTCGTCGGTGATGTAGTCGACCACAGGGTCATCAGCATCGTCACGGGGTCTACCGGAGAGAAGAGGGGGGAGAAACAGTAAATACATAGCAAGCAAGTGCATAACAGGACAACAAGCAGAGCTAGACGTGTTCTAACGCGGTAGTAGGTGTTACCGACGAAGGGGGAAAGCATCCGGGAAAGTATTCCCGGTGTTTCGCTTTTTCGGACAGATGAACCGGAGGGGGAAAGTTGCGTGTTTGATATGTTAGGGGTGTGTGGTGGACGAACGGGCTGCGCATCCGGAATCGTCTCGTCGTTCTGAGCAACTTTCATGTAGAAAGTATTTTCATCCGAGTTACGGATTAAAAGATATGATTTTCTAAAGATTTAATCATTTTCTGATTTTAATTATTTATTTAAATTCAACATTATCCAAACAGTGTTTGCTGACGTCAGCATGACATCAGCAGTCAACAGAGGTGTTGACTGGTCAACTGACGTGTGGGTCCCACTAGTCATTGACTGTTTAGTCTAATTAGTGTTTAACTAATCTAGTTACTGTTTAATTAAACTAACTAGTTAATTACGTTAATTACACAGGATTAATTAACTTAATTAATTCATTAATTTAATTAGTTAATTAATTATTCATCTATTTTATTATTTTTATTTTGTTTCTTTTTCTATAAACGTTCTGGGGCGGGGCCCGTTGTGGCGCGGTTAACGGGCGTGCGCCCGTGCGAGGGCACGGGGCAACAGGGGCGTCGGCGAGGCCGTAGCCCGGCACGGTGGTGCGAGGCCGTGGCCTCGGAGAGGCCAACAGGGGGCACGGGCGCGGCGCGGCCTATGGCCAGGCGCACGACGGCGGTCGACGGCGGCGACCGGGGCGGCTTGAACGACGTTGAGGAGGGGTACAAGCGCAGCTGGGGCATCATGCGCGGGGCTGTCGGGGCTGCAGCGGGCATGGCGTGGGCG
>NC_041388.1:84226233-84312376 GCF_002162155.2 Triticum dicoccoides
AGGGGATCGGGATCTCCTCCCGATCCGGATCCAAACGAGGGGAGTGGGGGGAGCGAGTGGGGCGATGGGGTGGTTAGGGTTTCGGGGTGGGGGGATATGGAGGGGGAGTGGCCGGCTGGGCCTTTGCCCAGTTGGGCTGGTGGCCGAATGGGCCGGCCTGTTGGGTCGGCTGGCCCCGGGGGGGGCCTTTTCCTTTACTTCTCTTTTTTTGTTTGTTTTCTCTTTTGTATTTTCTTGCTTTTATTTATTTTCTTTTCTGTTTTAAATCATTTTAAATTACTTAGGCATTTTCTAAAAATGTGTTTACTTCACCATAATTACCGATGCAATAATTGACATAGCCCGAACATTTTTGTTTTAATATTTGAAAACTTTTGTCGTTTGACATATTTAGGATTTAAATTTGAAACAGTTTTGAATTAACCCGAGATTAATTACAGTGACAAAGGTGACGTGGCACCATTAACGTGAGATTACTGTAGCATGATTATCCGGGCGTCACATGAAGGAAGATATTGATATCATTCACGTCAAAACTAAAGAGCAACTGGCAGATATCTTCACAAAACCCTTGGATGAGAAAAGGTTTTGCAAATTGCGGTGTGAGCTAAATATCTTGGAATCCTCAAATGTCATATAATCATGCACACATCCTAACACTTGTGCATGTTGATGACTTAGATGTGCAACACACGAAGTAACGTATATCTTCAACTAATGAAGACTTACACTCTAAGTGTGAATACATTAACATGGAATTTGACTTCAGAGCGCCACGATAATTGTGCGCCGTGTCTGGGTCTAATATTTCCTATACGGTGGGTAACGCCACCACCAAACTTTTGTTTGGAATACTTTCTGTTGGCGTTGCATTTGCAAAGTCTTCGCATTTGCTTTTTCTTCTTTGATAACATGGCTTCATGTTTATCTTCAATATACTGATTTGGTTTCTGTCCTCTACAGCATTCACTTATAGCTACGTCTTCTAGTTGAATCTTTTGAACTAAGTGAATGTGATCAGACCCTGACCTTTCTATGCTCCCGTCTCAAGTCTATCTATCCAAATCATATGCATTCTATTGAAACTGTCGAATGTCTTCGTTGTGTCCTTGTCAGCAGAAGATACAGAGACAAACATTAAATCCGTTTTAAATGCTCAATCATTTTTGCCTGAAAACCGGAGAAGCGGGAACAACTACCCGACAATCCAGGTGTGCGTGGGAACGTGGAACAACCTCCAATGTGTTGCATGATCGCCACGTGTCCTTCAGATGTGAACCGCCATGGGCACCTGCATAATAACGTTGTGCCGTCCCTGTCCCTATAAATACACGCCTCACCCCAGTCATTATATCTTCTTCCACTTCTCTTGCTCTCTCTCTCTCTCTCTCGCACAAACCCTAGGGCCACCGCTAGCCCTTGACGACGCTGGCGACGAAGCGCTTAGCTGACGCGACCTCACCGACGCCTTCATCACGCTGGCCGCGGACATCGTCTTCTCTGTTGTCACCATAGGTGTCCTCCGTCGCCAAGTTAGGGCACGGAAGATCGAGCTGCTCGGCCTCATCTCCTACTCTGTCTAGCAGTTCCTCGAGTGGTAAAAAAACTCTTTTTACAGTCTTTTTGATCCGATAGTTTCATCCTTTTCAACCACAAGTGGTTTCTGTCCCTACAAAGTTGGATCTATCGTGTTCTGCATCTCATAGCATGCCTAGTATGTTCACTTATGCTTCACAAAGTAGTTAGATTCCTCACTTGTACTTATTCGTGGATTCGTACAAATCTGGAACCAACTCTCTACATATGAGTGAATGTCTTCGCACTATGAGGTCAATGTCTTCTAAACTGATTTATCTTCAAATTCTTCTGAGAATGCATATGACCTCTTCCCCTTCCCTCGCATCTCTAATGCTGTCACAGGTACATGTCTGTGGGAGAATCCCTTGGTTCTCATAGTCTACATTCATTTGTAGAGTTCTTACCGCATCACATAAATTCTCCTGAAGCCAATTCCTGTCTGACCAGTAGACGGTGTTGAAGCCTTTCAGTCTAAACTCCATGGCAACAGAAAAATCATTCAGGAAGGGCGGCAGACAGCGCCGTGGAAACACTGCTAAGGACCTGCCACTGGATCTCTATGAGTTATACAAGTCAGATCTAGAAGAGACCTATGGAGAATGCAAGAACCGAATCCAATGGATTCGAAGACATTGGGCAGAGGAATGCTCAAGTACAGATTCGTCACCAATGAATATGCTGAGAAGAATGCCATAAAGGGCCCCTGGGGAGATATAATATACAAAGGTCTTCACCCCAAGTCGAAGTCCGAAGCTATTGCTCAGGGCTTCTACCCCTGCATGATTCGTGGACCTCGACCTGCAAATGCCGACCCATCCTCTCTGTTATGGTGTCGTGAAGATAATCTCTTCAAGCGCAACTTTCAGTTTGCAAAGAACTCATCCAAGGAAAACAAGAAGTCCTTGGGATTAGACTTCAACCCAGGCCCCTCTGCGCCACGTGCCGACGGCACACGCGAAGCTGAACCCAATCTTGTTGGGCCCTTCTACAACTTAGAAGGTCTCATCACTCATATAATGGTTCAAGGGGCAGACGTGGATCAACCTGCAGATGACGCTGATTCTGACGAAGCACCTGCACCACCGAAGCCTGTGAAGCAAAAGAAACCAAAGGCTTCAAAACCCTCCTCTGCACCAAAGGTCTTACGGGCGAAGCCTTTGGCCACTGCACCTCCTGAAGCCAGTGTGCAATCTGAAGATCTCTCACGCATCTCCAAGTCTGACAAGTTGAAAAAGCCCATGCAACCCACTGGTCAAGCACTGACCCCTGCTGCTATTTTGAGAAACGAGAATGACGCCATTGATCTGTCCAGCAACGACGATCTTGGCGATGACGCTCTTGAGCAGTTGATAAAGAGCAAGCAGGAGGCGGAAATATTCAATGATCTTCCCCTCTTTGATGTGGAAATCATGTACAAGTTTATTGATGAGTAGTTTGACAGCCCAGACCTCAGTTTTGATGATCTTTAGCTCCCAATTGGCCTCAACGTCTCTTTCCATGGAGCCATTGCTCCTGAGCTGGCTCTTGCCCAGAAGATTGTTGAGCTGAAGCACAAGATTGACTAAGGATGGCAACTTTATCCATGGACATGGATATCCGACCCGAATGGATAGGGTTTGGATATGCTTTTGTGTCCATGGGCGGCGCCCAAACCCGACCCGATTGTTCGTGGGAAGGGCATGGATATAATCTTGTACCCATGGATATACCCAAACCCGACCCGATAGTATGACTTAATGGGAAAAACATTCCATCCCTGCCCCACGTTCACATGTCCCATGACAATTTTACACTTTTTTATCTAAACCATGCATAAGAAATCACACAATCCCCATCGTAACTTTTATAAGTTGACAGTCAATCCCCTCTGTAACATACTCCAACATCCCTTCCCTTATTTTTATCTCCTTAAATGACTCGTCATTCTCATCAGTTAGAAAAATACTAAATGATCTTAGGTTGTTACTGGATGTTGATTTACCATAAGTGAAGCCTAGCCTGCCACGAGGTGAAGAATGGAAGAGTTTATGTTAATATTGTGTTATGTTTTATTTACATGTCCTGAGAGGACCCAATGGATATCCAGTGCATATGGATATCTGTCGGATTTGGACATGGACACATTTTTTCACCCATGGATTTTTTCATGGGCGGGCAAAGACTGTCTTCATGGATATGGATTTGATATTGTTCAACCCGATCCAAACCCGACCCATTGCCATCCTTAAGATTGACTATGAAAAGGCTCAGTTCAAGAAGCACATGGCCAACCTCAATGTTAAAGACATTCAAAACTTCAAGGTCATGTTGCATGAGCTCAAGGAGGCATTTCACAAGAAACGTGAAGAAGCAAGAGGTTCTCGTGACCGCATGAAGAATCTCGTTGCTAAATGTGTTCAAGGCTACAATGAAGCTGAAAAGCGCAAGGCTTTGGGGCGACCAGGCATCGACCCCAGAATGGCTGCCAAGCAGAAGAAGAAGCCAGCTGTGGCCCAACCAGAAGCATCAAGGTAGGAAGAACCTCGCATTGTCTTCCCGACCAGTATGACAGGCTTGAAGCCTAATGTCCCCACAGTGGCTTCGAAGCTCAAGAAAACTAGGGCAACTGAAGCCGAAGCCAGAAAGCGCAAGACCAAAGCCACCACTGATGATGCTCCACCTACCAAGAAGAGAAAGACAAAGAAGAGAGACCGGGCTGCTCCCACAGAGCCCCTTGTTGTCGAGCCAATTTCTGTTGCTCGTCCTTCCTCTGCACATCGAGAACGTCGTTTGGTAGTTCATGAGCCTGCTTCCACAGAGGCTCCTGAAGCTGAAGAGAATCCAGCTGTTGACCCCACCACAGCTGAAGACATTGGTCCTCACGACAATGTTGAAGATGATGAAGTCCTTCCTTAGATCGAGCACAATTTGGTATCATCGCCTGTTCTCACAAACAGTGAACTCATCAGCATTGGTCGTCCATTGACGCCAATTGCTCAGGATGACTCATGGGCTGATCATCCTCAAGAATCCCCTCGTGATGAAGAAACACCAGTCACTTCCCCACCACAGGTCACCACTCCAGTGATTGACAGTGAATACTTTGAGGCCCAACCAACTCCATCTCCACAGGCGTCGCCAGCATTTCGCAGGCTTCGCAAAGGACCAAGGCCCCACGTCACATTGTCAAGTGTTCCAGAAGGAGAAGAGCGCCAATTTGTTTCACGCGAAGTCTTTCCTGAAGCCTCTCCTACTGCGAACATCCCTGAATCTGAAGCCAAAGCGGCTGAAGATATTCCGGCTGCATTAGCCGATGACGAAGAAGAAGAACCAAGAGATGAAGAAAGACTTGCTACACCCCCGTCCAACCATGAAGTTGTTCTTGAGGAGAACGTGTCCGACCCTCCAGCTCCTGAAGTGGAGGTTACCAATACTGAGGCGGCCACCAACATCAACACTGAAGCCAATGACATTGTCATGGCTGACGCTAATGTGGCGCCTGAAGCTAATGTCACTGCACCTGAAGCTCATGTTGCACCTGATGTAAATCTGTAGCTTGAAGCCAATGCCTCTGCTCCTGTACCACCTACCAGGCCACACACCATTGAGCAAGCATATGATCGTGGTCAGCTTGTGACCGTTCGCTGGCCAATTCTGGTTCCTCTGCTTGCTCCCGAACCTTAATTTGCCTATCATGTGGAGCACAGGCCTCAGGTCCAGAAGCCAAAGCCCAGGCTACCACGGTTTCCAGGTACTGCCATGTCACCAGGATCATTTAATCTGAATGGATTCAAGGCACACAACACATTCTTCGACAGTGACAAGAACCCCTACACATGGCCAAGAATCTCTTCGGACCGATTCTGGAGTTATCAGCAGCGAAGCTATTATTCATGCATCTTGTACAATAAGGGACACATCTTCCCTCATATGCATCTTGATTGTGAAGCCATTGCTGGACTGCCATGCCTTGAAGAAGCCCTTGACTGCTTCCGTGATGCGGGTCTGCTCAACTTTGTGACTGCAAAGGAACACTGGAATGAAGAACTTCTGCTTCAATTCTATGCTACCCTCCACATTCGTGGAGACAACAGGGATCCGAAGACTTGGATTCTTGAGTGGATGACAGGTGATGTTCATCATGAAGCTAAAGCCCAAGACATCATTGAGCTTACAGCCCTGCCCACTCATGGTGAATATTATGAACCAGGTTGTCAACAACACCAGAATGTTTTGGAGAGCATTTTCCAGAAGCCAGAACCCAACATGAGCCAAATGTTGAGCATGATGAAGCCTTTGCCTCACAACGCTGAATACCCAACCGAATTCTTTGTTGAAGACCTAGAGTATCTGCCCCACACCATTTACCATATCATCAGAAAAACTCTATGGCCTGTCAAAGGACATTCATCTGCAATGAAGCTTGAAGGAGGAATGAAGACTTTGGTTTTCTATATCTTCAATGGCATAAGCTTCAATGCTCAAGACTTCTTCATCAGGCAGTTGGCTGCATCTGGCTCCGACATCCTTGGTCTGAAGTTTTATGCTCCATGGGTAATGCGCCTTATCAAGCTCCACTCTGCCTTCGACTATCAGCCGTATGCGTGCAATCATCTCGTATTCTTGCCAGAGGTTGATCTGTCTATTGAAGCTATTTACCCAGATCCTGCAAAGGATCCAATCTATCTTCACAATGTTGATCGTCAAAGCTTCACCCAGCCCATTGAAGGAGTTCAGGCAGTTTCTCGTGTTTATCCCTTGGCTGGCAATACACGTGCCCCTCGCACCCAAACTGAAGCCACTGCAAGTACCATTGCCCAAAAGCCTCGAAAGAGATCTCGTGTTCTCAACGACCGAGAGCTTCTCGTTGCTCTACATCAGAAATAGGATAAGCATCATGACTGGCTTAAGCGCCAGATGCAAAGCCTCTTGGTGGGCGTCAATCGCATTCGCAATCTTGCCACCAAGAATGCCTTTGTTACACATGAAACCTGATGGAGGTCCTAGAAGAGTTTGACATTGCTTAGTGCTAAAGCTGATCTGCAAGACGATGGCTTCACAGAGAGATTCAAGTTTGACTCAACTCCTGCAAGGAATGCTCACTTGTGTCGAACTCCCTCACTTGAAGTCTCTGACTATTCTTCCTCAGCTTCAACAGTGAATGCCAGAGTCATCGATGATCAAGATGATGCCACTTCACCACCTCCAACTTCAGCGCGTGTCGACACTGCACCGAGTTCTTCTGCACCACCAGACCTCAACGACGACCCTGCTGCTTCGCCTACTCCTCATGGGGACGAGTAGAAGCTCTGTGTTTTCAAACCTTTTTGGTCATTACTGACAAAAGGGGGAGAAGCATATGAGTTGATAGTCTTCAAGCGGGTCCATATGGGTGGTTGCTTTACTTTTTGTCGGGTCCATATGGGCGGTTGCTTTACTTTTTGCTACATTTGCCAAGTTCTTACAACTGTCGCTTTTGAAACATTTGGTTCATTTTGAGTTGTAACACTTAAACTTGTTGGTCGTCTGCTACCTTTTCGACACTATGTGATGCGATGATAAATTCTGCATGTGCGATGATAAATTCCGCACGAAGTCATCTTGCAGACGTCCATTTTTTCATTATGCATGTCATTATCTTCGATATATCCTTTCATGCATGATGAATTGTCTTCATAAGTAGAAGAGGAGCTCTGCAAGTACAACCTGCCATGTGCATTTGCATTCAAAGGCAAAATACTTATATGCACATCTTCAGGGGGAGCCTTCCTGCTACTTACAAAGACAATACTTAAATCCTTTACAATTTCACATACTTTTATCCCGGTTGAAAACTTCAACCAGTTTGTCATCAATCACCAAAAAGGGGGAGATTGTAAGTGCACCTAGTGTTGGTTTTGGAGTATTGACGACAATCCTGGTTGAGGGACTAATGTGTTTGTGAGAATTGCAGGATAACACAGGTAGTAGTCCCTCATTGATTCGGTTTTCCTACCGGAGATGACCCCTAAAAATGTATGAAGACATTGAAGACAAAGGTGGTATGTGAAGGTATTCACATTGAAGACTATGACAAGAGAAGACATCGCGTGAAGACTATGGAGCGCGAAGAATTAGTTGTTTCGTTGTTTCCTTTTCTTCCTTGTTGAGTCATAGGAACCACAGTACTGTTAAGTGGGGTCCAAGTGAACCAATCAGAATGACTGAAGTGATGCTTAACCAAAATCCTATGTCTTCGAGCGAAGACAATAAGAGCAAATCTTATCCTGAGCTGGATAAGTCAGCTTTGCTTGTAGCTCAAGTAAAGTTGTCGTGTGTGTTTGAAATCTGACCATTGGAACACGTGTCAGTTCCTTAGTGACCCAGGGTCATTTTGGACAAATTAGGCCGGGTTGCCTAGTGGCTATAAATAGCCCACCCTTACACCATAAATTGGTTGGCTGCTCAGAGTTAGTGCACGACTTTTGTCATTTGAGAGCAACCCACCTCGAAGCCTTTGAGAGAGAAATCCTTGCGAGGACAAAGCCCTGAACACCCAGAACCAAAGAGTGTTAGGCATCACTAAAGTCTTCCTGTCTGTGTGATCTGAAGACTTGTTACACTTGAGGATTGTGAATCCTCCAGCCGGTTAGGCGTCGCGTTCTGAGCATCCAAGAGTCATTGTGGATCGCCGATGAACGAAGTTTGTGAAGGTTTGGAAGTCTACCTTGAAGACTTACCAGAGTGATTGGCTGAGGACTGGGTGTCCTTAGATCAAGGGGAATAAGGTGAAGACGCGGTCTTTTGAGTTAAATCTCAGCCTCCCTAACCAGACGTACAGTTGTCACAGCAATTGGAACTGGTCCAACAAATCATTGTCTTGTACAAGTCACTGGTTCTATCCTCTCCCTCTCCTTACTTACAGTTTGTCTTTGTGAAGTCATTGCCTACTTGCATTACCTGTTTGACTTCACTGTGTGAACAATGTCACTGTTTGGCTTCATACTATCTTCCATCCTGATCTTTACTACCTAGTTGCTATTAGTCTTTGTGCTTTCACTTCATTGAATACTTGACTATGGCTTGCCTAGCTGCATATCATAGGTTCATTTCTATCGTTTGTCTTTGAAACTCCCATGTTTTGAACACTTTCATAAAAATCGCCTATTCACCCCCCCTCTAGTCGATAACTAGCACTTTCACTGAGTTGGTTTGTGCCATAGAGGAGTTGAAGTTTTATAAGGACAATGTTGCTCCGGCAAACATGACTTCTTTGAAAAAACCAACTACAGAGCATGATCCGGCACTGAAGTTTAAATCGGCAGAGGAGACTAAATTGGTTGATTTTGTTCCTGGTGATTCATCCAAGCAGTTTAGCATCAGCGTTAACTTGGATCCGAAATAGGAAGGCGCACTCATCGAGTTCATCCGTGAGAACCGGGACATCTATGGATGGAAGCCTTCTGACATGCCAGGTGTACCGAGGGAACTCGCTGAGCACACCCTTAATATAGATCCCAAGTTTAAACCGGTCAGGCAGTTTCTTCTCCGTTTCAATGAAGAGAGGCGTAAGGCTATTGGTGAGGAGGTAGCCTTGGTTCTTGGTAGTGGGGTTTATTGTGGAGGTCTTTCACCCTGAGTGGTTAGCTAATCCGGTGCTGGTACTTAAGAAAAACGGCACTTGGCGTATGTATGTGGATTACACAGACTTGAACAAGGCCTGTCCACCTGATCCCTTTGCTCTCCCGCGCATTGATCAGATTATTGATGCTACGGCGGGTTGTAACCATTTGTGTTTTCTGGATGCTTATTCTGGTTATCATCAGATTAAAATGGCAGTTAAGGACCAGGAGAAGACAACCTTCACAACTCCCTTTGGATCCTTCTGCTATGTGTCTATGCCTTTCGGGCTCAAGAGTGCCTAGGCGACTTATCAGCAATGTGTTCAGAATTGTCTTCATAAACAGATTGGGCGCAATGTTCATGCTTATGTGGATGATATTGTGGTGAAATCTAGGAAGGAGGAAACATTGATAGAGAACTTGAAGGAAACCTTTAATAACCTCTGGGTTTATAAGATGATGCTTAATCTGGACAAATGTGTCTTTGGTGTTCCGGTAGGCAAGCTCTTGGGTTTTTTGGTGTCTAACAGGGGCATTGAGGCTAATCCGGAGAAGATCACAACTATTACCTCTCTGGATAAACTGGCATGTATCAATGACGTTCAGCGTCTGGCGGGCCAAATTGCGGCTTTGAGCCGGTTTATCAGTCGTCTTGGCGAGAAGGCTATCCCTTTATATCAGATGCTAAAGAAAACAGATGACTTTGTCTGGAGCGACGCGGCTGATAAAGCGTTTGAGGATTTGAAGAGACAGTTAGCTGAGCCGCCTGTCCTTGCAGCTCCGGCCGATAAAGAGCCTTTATTGCTATATGTGGCTGCTAATGCCCGAGCTGTTAGTGTGGCTATTGTTGTGGAGCGCAAGGAGGCTGGAAAGGAGTATCCGGTTCAACGGCCGGTTTATTATATCAGTGAGGTGCTTATCGAATCAAAGCAGAGGTATCCGCATTGGCATAAGCTGGTGTATGGGGATTTTATGGCAAGCCGGAAGCTCAAGCATTATTTTCAGGGTCATCCCATCACAGTGGTTAGTTCAAAACAGAGAAGCAACTGGCCGGATTGCCAAGTGGGCTATTGAGCTTGGACCTCACGGGATAAAATATACGCCTTGCACAGCAATCAAATCCCAAGCACTGGTGGACTTCATCAATGATTGGACAGAGTTGCAGGCACCGGAGGAAAAGCCAGATAACACATATTGGACCGTTCACTTTGATGGGTCTAGACAGTTGGAGGGCTCGGGGGCTGGAGTTGTATTAACTTCTCCATGAGGTGACAAGTTTTGTTATGTTCTCGCTTAATGTTCCCTTGCACTAACAATGTAGCTGAGTATGAGGCCTTACTCCATGGTCTGCGGATGACTAAGGAGATGAACTTAAGTCAGGTTAAGTGCTTCAGTGACTCGGACCTGGTGGCTCAACAGGTATTTGGCACTTGGGATTCTAAGGATCCATTCATGGTTGCATATCGACGAGAGGTGGACATAGTGGCTGGTCATTTCAAGGGTTATCAAGTTGACCATATAGACCGCTGAAAGAATGAAGCGGCGGACGCTTTAAGTCGTCTAGGCTCTCAGCGTAAACCGGTGCCACCTAATGTCTTCCTCGACGTACTTCATAATCTGTCGGTCAAGATACCCACAGAGGAGGAGTTGGCTATTCCTGACCCGGAGGCCCAGTTGGTGGCGGCTTTGCATGTTATACCGGATTGGATAGTCCCATACCTGGCTTACATGAACCACAGCGAGTTACCGGATGATGAAGCCTTGGCCCGGCAAATAATCTGGCAATCCAAGTCAATGACCGTTATCAATGGGGAGCTACATCATTACAGCGTCACAGGAGGAATTCAGCGTTGTGTGTCTCCTCAAGAGGGTTGTGAGATTTTGCGAGAAATCCACGAAGGAGATTGTGGTCACCACGCCAGTTCAAAATCCTTGGTGGCTAAGGCTTTTTGTCACGGCTTCTATTGGTTGATGGCTCATGCTGATGCTGTGGATTTAGTAAAAAGGTGTGACAGTTGTCAGAAATTTGCACGCCGCGCTCATGTTCCGACTCAAGAGTTGAGAATGATTCCAATCACTTGGCCGTTTGCAACTTGGGTGCTAGATATGGTTGGACCCTTTAAGAGGTCCAAGGACAAAAAGACTCACATGTTGGTGGCGGTTGATAAGTTTACCAAATGGGTAGAGGCAGAGCTAGTCAGTAAGTGTGATGCAGCCACGGCGGTCCAATTCATCAAAAAGGTGATATTCCGGTTTGGCTTTCCACACAGCATTATAACTGATAATGGTACTAATCTATCCAAGGGTGCTATGGAGGAATTTTGTCAACGAGAGCACATCCGGCTTGATGTGTCATCAGTGTCTCACCCTCAATCTAATGGTCAAGCAGAAAGGGCAAATCAAGAGATCTTGAGAGGAATCAAACCCCGGCTTATGGTTCCTTTAAAGTGCACGCCGGGTTGTTGGGTGGTGGAGTTACCTTCTATGTTATGGAGTATCAACACCACACCAAACAGATCGATGGGTTACACGCCTTTCTTCATGGTTTACAGAGCAGAGGCGGTTCTCCCTAGTGACATCCCTCATGACTCACCCCGACTGACGGCTTACGTTGAAGCTGAGAATGAGAAGGCACGACAGGACTCACTGGACCTGTTAGATGAGGAGCGTGATCTAGCAGCGGCGCGTTTGGCGATTTATCAACAAGATCTCCAACGTTATCACAGCCGTCGGGTTAAAACCAGAACTTTTCAAGAGGGCGATCTGGTGCTCCGGCTCATCCAGGATCAGACTGATATGCACAAGTTATCCCCACCTTGCGAAGGACCTTTTGTGGTCAGCAAAAACCTGCACAACGGGTCATACTACCTTATCGATGTTCGAGAGCACAAAGACTTACGCATATAGGAGGAGAAGACCCAACGGCCATGGAATATAGCTCTTCTTTGGCCTTACTATACTTGAGCCACAGGCTCTTCCTATGTACATACTTATGACAATGTATATATTATATAATAAACCGGAGCCTCAGCTAAAGCGGGGTCTCTGTTCTTTTTTACATCATGTGTGGTTACATGGGGGCTTCTACTTATAAAGCAGAGTTCTATTAATCCGGCCTATAAAGGCACACAGATATAAAGGAAATCACTAGGAGGCTTGGTCGTATTCGAAACATAGCTACGCCTCTTGATCGGCTTAAGACCAAAAAGGGAAATCACTAGGGGGCTTGGTTGTATTTACACCATAGCTACACCTTTTGATAGGCTTAAAGCCAAAAGGAAATTATGTGGAACCTAAGAGAGTCTGTTGCATAAAGCACAACTCAAACATAGGTAACCACTAAGCATAGCTCAAATATTACTTGGGGGCTCCTTGCTTCTCAAAGAACAACGAGCTTGCACCCTTGTAATAGGCTATCAAGCTAGGCTTGGAAGCCAGGTGTATTCACCTAAAACCCCGGGTTATCCTGCCTTTTTAAGTAAGCCACTCCGTCCAGGTAAACCTGGTATGACCCATCGAATGTTTGACAAGTCAATCTCATAGATCCTGAACTTGTCAAAGTTAAAATGATGATTGGTTAAAGATTGAGGTCCATCTTAAACGGCTTTGAAAAATGGTTTAACTCAGCGGCCTGGTAGCCCATGAAAAGCCTCGATTTAGGGCCTGACAGCCCATGAAAAGCCTTGCATATTTCTTTTGTATTCGCTATTTTAAACATCTTTTGATAAGGGATTTATGAATATTTTCTGATAAATCAGTGTTTATTACAACCCGGCATGGCTTTCAACGCTAAGTTGTCAGTACATGGTCAGTTTTAATCCGGCAATAATATTGCTCCGTTCTGGTTTGGCTACAGGTCACCACAATTTATGCATAAACCAGTGTTTACCATCACCCGGAAAGATTTCGTTATGAACCGACAAGGAGGCAAGGAGTCATCAACACTCCAGATTGGTGATATCACCTTTTGTTATAACAACAGTTGGTAAGCCAAACGAGATATACCATACGTATCATCTATTTTATATCTACATATGACAACCTTGGTTCGGCACCCAGGTTATATATATGTTTGGGCACCATGACCCATCCAGCGGTAAACTGCTAGGACACTTTCAATTTTTTTGCAGGAACAAGCTAAATAAAGCCACTGTGGATAATGCATGTAATAAATCCCAAAAGCCTGGCGCGTTATCAATGTCAAGCAAAACAAGTATGCTCGATGGCATAAGCAGATAAGTATTTGAACTAGCCTATTACAAGGTGCTTTAGTGCCCACACAGGATAATTGTTTCAACAAGTTTGGCAAATGATTAAACCGGCTTCTGGATTAATATTCTTCATCCGGACGGCTTGAAGATTGAGGGTCATCTTGAGCGGGTGCATTCTCCTCATCCCTACCCAGTCGCTGGAAATCAATCGTTGACCAATCGATTCCAGTTAAGGCTTGAAAAACTGCTTCGTCATGAATAAGGTTGGAAGGGTCAAGGTCAGGAGTGTAAGTGTGCTTACGGATTGGCGGAACAAGATCTTCTACATTATGAATCGGCGCGGGCTGTCTTTTCCCCTCAACATCGTAAACCGGTTTATAATGAGATAGATCTGTGTCATCCGCCAATTTGCTTGGTATAGGCCGCATTTCCTTTGTCAGCCTTCGAAGATCGCCATTGTTGAAATCTGAACCGTCTTCCTTCACACCAGGATAACCTTTGCTGATATTTGCCGGTTCAAGATCCAGAATAAACGCCTTGGCCCGGATTAGCACGGTCACCCTTGTGGCTGATCTCTTCAGTTCATCCAACCGGGCAGGCAGCATGGCCAGCTTTTCGATGGTTTCTTTTATCAGTGTTGGAGGAGGCTTGTTATAAGCTGCAGTGCAAATGGCTCGCTGGGATCTAGAATACAGCTGTTCTATCAAAGTATAGGCCGCTTTAAGCTTCATCCGCATGTTGGAGCCCAGATGAGTAATACGGGTCCCTGTCATGGTAAAGCATCAGTAAACCGGCCTTTGATAAGATATTATGGATTGGAAAAACTTCATATGCGGATACTGACCGAATACAGTAGTGGTCATGGCATTAATCTGCCATTTTAAGCCGGTCAGTTCTTCAACCACCGGCTTCCGGGCTGCTTCTGTGTCTTCGGCCTTCTTTGTTAAAACGGCCTTCTCTGTCTCCGAGTCTGCACGCTCTTTGTTAAAGGTTTCTTTTAGCTTCTCCATGGCTGATAAGGCATTAGTCAGTTCTTCCTTGGCCTTGGAAGCCTCTGCTTGCTGAGATTTAATGTTCTCCTGAAGGTTAGTAGTTTGAGCATCCTTCTTACTCAGCTCGGCCTACAAAGGCAAGATATATCACCAATGGGCTATGTATATTTGAAGTACCAAGCGTATAACAAGTTATGCACTTTGTACTTGGGGGCTAATGCCTAATTGCTCTATCATCAATTTTTTTTCAAGTCTCAAGTACAATGCAAGCATTATCCTTGACACTTGGGGGCTAATGTACATTTGTTCAAATTGGAGCATTGGTTAAAATCCCGGTTCACCTTGGAAAGATAAACCGGCCCTTGGGGACTACACAGAGGAAAACTATAGGAATACAATGATAAAGTGCCGGTTTATTTCAAAGGATCACCTGACATATGGAGGATAAGAATGCAAGGGTTGAGATATTACAAAGTCCCGATTTAAGATTACCATCATAAACCGGCCCTTGAGGGCTACTTGAGTTGGTATTTACAAATTGGATTTAAGAAAGAAAAAGTGATGAAAATACCTCATAGCGCTCCTTCATCAGATTCACCAAACCGGCTTCATAGTCACGGTTTGAGTGCAGACGGTTTAGAAAACCATAGTGGAGTTCTTGAGCACTAAGATGGGCATAGCTTGATAAATCGGTGCTCCATTTGCCTTTCTCCATGGCAACATGCTCTTCCTTGGCACTATGTTTCGCCAATATAATAGGATGGCCAGGAGAGGTGTGGCTAATACCGGTAATGATAACCTCGCCTTCTTTGTCTCCAGCAGCCTTTTCTGGAGTTGATGGAATGTCAGTAGTCCTCACTGGACTAGAAGGTCTGTCATCAGCCCGGATTGGACTTGCCGGTTCATCATCTGGCACAACAGTATCAACTTCTGCTTGTTCATCAATATTAAGATCTTGAGGGGGCAATTCATCAAATGTTGCCTCAGTATTTGGACCCTCCGGTTCAATAACCACATGGTCTGGCTTTGGCTCTAAACAGAACAAGATGCAAAGGTTAGCATAGCATATAAAGTGTGAAACATCAAAAGATTGGGTTGAAATACTTACCCAACCACGGTTTTGAGAGGAGGGAGGTGTGTCGCTGTTGACTCGCTAGAGGATGAAGGAGGTGCCACCTGATAATTTTAATCGGACGGATTAAGAGGTTGTCGGAAATAGCCTACCTTGGTATAAGAAGTGTCAGAAGTGGGTGAGACCTCAGATCAGCGTTTTTGAACCGAGGTGTCCGGTAAACCGGTTGAAGTGACCTTTTGGCCGTTGTGTCGGTTGTGCGGCGAGCCTTGTTCTGCTGCTTCTTCAAAATAAATGTTGGATCCAAGTGAGCAAGAGGGTGAGAAAAGCTTACTTTCCGGACTGCTTGACCGATTTTTTGTGTTAGCAGAGGATCTGAACCGGAGGAAAGGATAATTACCTCTGCATCGTCAGCTTGGCTACCTTCAACGTCCTCCTGATAAATATCATTGTCAATGAGATGCATGAAAAGTGAACCAAGTGAATCAAGTTCTACCTCTGCTTCCGGTTCATCCGGGTCGTCATCAATCTCGAAACCGATGGGTTCAGGTGCCTTCCTCTTTGTGGTTTTATTGATGGCTTTTGTTTTAGGACGGGAAGGCTTCACCGCTTTCTCTTGAGGTTTCTTTTTCCAGAACGGATCATCACCCTGTTTAAGAATGGGCAGAGGGAATTCAAAGATTGCACAGTCTAAAAATATCAGGTGTCAAGCGGAAGCACAGACAATACTTACAGTGGGCGGTTTGTTTTGTGTATAAAAGGGACTTAACCCGGTCTTGCTGCAGACAGCTTCCGGTTCATTCAACATTTTCTTCACAGACTCAGTGACTTCTTCATCTGTTAGCTGAATATTGATATGACGTTGAGAGTCTTGTACATCACCGGTATACTCACACATTAAGCCGGAGCGACGACTTAACGGCAAAATGCTCCAGGATATCCAGCAACGGACGAAGTCCACACCTATTAAACCATTGGCCAGGAAGGCTCTCAGCTTGGCGAGTTGAGGTGCGTACGAGGCCCGTTGCTGGGCACTTAGTCATTGCGGAAGCGGATGTGTATTAGCAAGCCGTTGAGCACGATAACCCAGTAGAGGGGTTTCATCTTCAGGAGAGGTGTCTCTGCAATAGAACCAAGTTTGATTCCACTCTTTGGGGTGACTGTGAAGTTTGGCATGAGGAAACTCAACCTCTTTCCTTTTCTGAATTGAGACGCCGCCAAGTTCTGTATTGGGTCCATATACAAACTCAATGTGACGGTTTAAATGGAAGAAATCCCGGAACAGCTCAACAGTTGGTTCTTCTTGAAGGTACGCTTCTCAAAAGTCTTGAAAGTTGCATATATTGGATACCGAGTTGGGTCCAATATCTTGAGGATGGAGCTGAAAGCTAGCAAGTACATCTCGAAAAAACTTCGATCCGAGCGGTTTAAAGCCACGACCTATATGATCAACAAACACCACCACTTCATTCTGTTTGGGGGTAGGAGGATTTTCTGGCCCAGGAACTCGCCACCGGATTTCATTCTTCTTTGGTAAGGTGCCGATCTTAACCATTCCGTTCAGTTGCTCCTCAGTAACTCGGGAAGGGACCTAGTTGCAGGAATAAAACTGCTTGGCCATTGCAAGTGAAAAGCTGGCAAGAAAATCATGCTGGTTTATGGTTCATTCATGGTGATGTATAAGGTACAATAGGGAAAAGGAATCCAAGCATGTGAAATTGGTAAACCAGAGGCTGGTACAATTATGAATGATAAAGCGATAAGAAGAAACAGAGGTATACACATATTATTAAACCGGAGTATGACAATGGAGATAAAGGGATTGGCGGTTTACAAGGGGACTAATGGTATATGATAGATTACTTTCTACAAGGATAAACTGCCTATGCGGATAAGGAAGATACATATCTAAGGCAAGAATGAGTAAGTAAGGTAAAACAGGTTTCACAAGATTGCATTGAAATTTTGGATCTACCGTAAGTCAGGAAAAGGAAAAATATTGAGACTTAAAAAGGTTTGGTACCGAAGTAGTTGACAAAAGGTCTAGATCAAGTTATTAGGTATTTAAGGTTTGGTTTAAATGGCCGAGACAAGGAGTACCATAGCTAATGTGCGGAAAACGTCAAGATCGAGCTCTATTATCTATGGGCTGACGAAGAACACGAGAAGAGCGACATGAACCCGTATGAACCCTAATGGATCTATAGAGGAAAGAAGGAAAGGCTTACAGCAGCTGCTGAGGTAGCGGAGGTGCGCCGCATCTTTTTGATGCAACCAGGTCGATGCAGCGGCCAATGGAGATGCAGAGGTGAAGCTCGATGACGGCGGCGGCGCTCGGATGCAGGGGCGTCGCGAGGAGGAAGAAGAAGTGAGGAGACGAAGGGGGGAAAAGAAAATGACCCTTGGCCCTGTTTATAAGGTAAATGGAGAGGTGACAGGCGCGAGAATCAAGGAGCCCGAAAATTGGATATATAACGGAGTGGTTGCCTCGATTGTTGGAGGCTCATTAACTAAAGGTGAGATGTATAATTTTTATATAACAAGTGACGTCATGGCGATTTATCATGATCCTGGAGGATGACATCATGGCTGTTTACAAGATCAAGGTGAAGATGCAAAGGAGGAATTTTAGTAAGTGTTGAAGATTGATATGAACAAGTTCAAATCAATCTGGGGCCTAATGTTGGGGATATTACCACCGGGCATAAACCGGCTAGGAGAGGCCGGATTACCCCATGATGGTTGCTTTATTCAAAGGCCCATGAAGACAAGGATGGTGGCGCTTCAGGAAGACCCAAGGCCCAAAGGCGGGTTAAGGCCTGTAGACATAAACCGGCATGAATATGTAACTTGTATTGTAAGTTAGAAGGAATAGAGACCGAGCCGGACACGTTTATGATCCGGCCTCGGGACTCTGTAAACTAGTGGGCGTCCACCTATGTATATAAAGGGATGACCCGGCGGCGGTTTAGGGACAACTCACAACAACAACTCGAGAGCCAGGCAAAGCGGATTCGCTCCCTGGTCATCGAAACCCCTGCAATTCCATCACAACTAGAGGTGGGCTTTTACCTTCATCGAAGGGGCCGAACTAGTATAAAACTCTCATGTCCCTTGTCCGGTTTAACCCCTTTAAGCTAACCCATAGCGATGGCTCCACGACTAAGTACTTTCACGAGGACATCTGCCGTGACAAAACCACGATAGTAGGTATGGTGGCTGTTTTGAGGAAGGTATATGGTGGGTGTATGATACCGGCGAAAGGTGCGCGGTATTGAAGAGGCTAGCAATGGTGGAAGGAAGAAAAGTGCGTATGATCCACGGACTCAACCTTAGTCATAAAGAACTCATATACTTATTGCAAAAATCTACAAGTTATCAAAGCAAAGTATTACGCGCATGCTCCTAGGGGGATAGATTGGTAGGAAAAGACCATCACTCGTCCCCGACCGCCACTCATAAGGAAGACAATCAATAAATAAATCATGCTCCGACTTCATCACATGACGGTTCACCATACGTGCATGCTACGGGAATCACAAACTTTAACACAAGTATTTCTCAAATTTACAACTACTCAACTAGCATGACTCTAATATTACCATCTCCATATCTCAAAACAATTATCAAGTATCAAACTTCTCATAGTATTCAACACACTCATAAGGAAAAATTTATTAATCTTGAATGCCTAACATAATTAAAGAAAATTACCATGCTGTTTTGTAGGACTCTCAAAATAATCTAAGTGAAGCATGAGAGAACAATAGTTTCTATAAAACAAATCCACCGACGTGCTCTAAAAGATATAAGTGAAGCACTAGAGCAAAAACTATATAACTCAAAAGATATAAGTGAAGCACATAGAGTATTCTAAAAATTTCTGAATCATGTGTGTCTCTCTCAAAATGTGTGTACAGAAAGGATGATTGTGGTAAACTAACAAATAAGGACTCAAATAATACAAGACGCTCCAAGCAAAACACACATCATGTGGTAAATAAAAATATAGCTCCAAGTAAAGTTACCGATGGAAGTAGATGAAAGTGGGGATGCCTTCCGGGGCATCCCCAAGCTTTGGCTTTTAGGTGTCCTTAGATTATCTTTGGGTTCCATGGTAATCCCCAATCTTAGTCTCTTTCCACTCCTTGTTCCATAATCCATCAAATCTTTTACCCAAAACTTGAAAACTTCACAACACAAAACTTAAAGTAGAAAATCTCGTGAGCTCTGTTAGCGAAAGAAAACAAAACACCACTTAAAGGTACAGTAATGAACTCATTATTTATTTATATTGGTGTTAAACCTACTGTATTCCAACTTATCTATGGTTTATAAACTATTTTAATAGCCATAGAATAATTAAAATAAGCAAACAACACACGAAAAACAGAATCTGTCAAAAACGGAACAGTCTGTAGTAATCTGTAGCTAACACAAGATCTGGAACCCCAAAAATTCTAAAATAAAATAAAAACGTGAGGAATTTATCTATTAATCATCTGAAAAAAGAATTAACTAAATATCATTTTCCAAATAAAAATGGCAGCAATT
This sequence comes from Triticum dicoccoides, assembly GCF_002162155.2. Lineage (NCBI taxonomy): Eukaryota > Viridiplantae > Streptophyta > Magnoliopsida > Poales > Poaceae > Triticum > Triticum dicoccoides. The sequence continues at coordinate 84,246,221 of NC_041388.1, forward strand.
CTCGTGAGCGCTAAAGTTTCTGTTTTTTACAGCAAGAGTAAAAAGACTTTCCACAAATCTTCCCAACGGTTCTACTTGGCACAAACACTAATTAAACACAAAAAATACAACCAAAATAGAGGCTAGATAAATTATTTATTACTAAACAGGATCAAAAAGCAAGGAATAAAAATAAAATTGGGTTGCCTCCCAACAAGCGCTATCGTTTAACGCCCCTAGCTAGGCATAAAAACAAGGATAGATCTAGGTATTGCCATCTTTGGTAGGCAATCCATAAGTGGCTATCATAATAGATTCATAAGATAATTTAATTTTATTTCTAGGGAAGTTTTCCATGCCTTTCCTTAACGGAAATTGGAATCTAATATTCCCTTCCTTCATATCAATAATTGCACCAATCGTTCTAAGGAAAGGTCTACCAAGAATAATATGACATGAAGGATTCCAATCTATGTCAAGAACAATAAAATCTACGGGCGCATAGTTCCTGTTTGCTACAATAAGAACATCACTAATTCTTCCCATAGGTTTCTTAATAGTGGAATCCGCCAGGTGCAAGTTTAAAGAGCAATCATCAAAATCACGGAAACCTAGCAAATCACACAAAGTCATTGGAAACGTGGAAACACTAGAACCCAAAGCACACAAAGCATATCATCCATGATCTTTAATTTTAATTTTAATAGTAGTTTCCCACTCATCATTAAGTTTTCTAGGGATAGAAACTTCCAACTCAAGTTTTTTTCATAAGATTGCATCAAAGCATCAACGATATGTTTAGTGAAAGCTTTATTTTGACTATAAGCATGAGGAAAATTTAGCACGGATTGTAACAAGGAAATACAATCTATCAAAGAGCAATTATCATAATTAAATTCCTTGAAATCCAAAATAGTGGGCTCTTTAATATTTAAAGTTTTGACTTCTTCAATCCCACTTTTAACAATTTTAGCATCAAGATCTAAAGACTCCGAATTTTTGGAACGCCGTCTAGCTAAAGGTGGATCATATTCAGTCCCATCATTATAAAAATTCATATTGCAAAACAAAGATTTAATAGGGGACACATCAATAACTTTTAGATCTTCACCTTTATTATCATGGAAACTAGAAGAACACACTTTTATAAAGCAATCTTTCTTAGCACGCATCCTAGCGGTTCTTTCTTTGCACTCATCAATGGAAATTCTCATGGCTTTGAGAGACTCATTGATATCATGCTTAGGTGGAATAGATCTAAGTTTCAAAGAATCAACATCAAGGGAAATTCTATCAACGTTCCTAGCCAACTCATCAATCTTAAGCAATTTTTCTTCAATCAAAGCATTGAAATTCTTTTGCGAAGTAATAAATTCTTTAATATTATATTCAAAATCAGAGGGCATCTTACTATTATTTCCATAAAAAGTGTTGTAGGAATTACCATAATTATTAGAGGAGTTACTAGGATACAACCTAGGATTAAAATTTCCTCTATACGCGTTGTTACCAAAATTATTCCTACCAACAAAATTCACATCCATAGATTCATTATTAGTCTCAATCAAAGTAGACAAAGGCATATCATTAGGATCAGAAGAAACACTTTTATTATCAAATAATTTCATAAGTTCATCCATCTTTCCACTCAAAACATTAATTTCTTCTATCGCATGCACTTTCTTATTAGTAGATCTTTCAGTGTGCCATTGAGAATAATTAACCATAATATTATCTAGGAGTTTAGTAGCTTCTCCTAAAGTGATTTCCATAAAAGTGCCTCCCCCGGCCGAATCTAAAAGATTTCTAGAAGCAAAATTCAATCCGGCATAAAAAATTTGTATAATCATCCACAAATTCAAACCGTGAGTAGGGCAATTACGTATCATTAATTTCATCCTCCTCCAAGCTTGTGCAACATGTTCATGGTCAAGTTGCTTAAAATTCATAATATCGTTTCTAAGAGAGATAATCTTAGCGGGAGGAAAATACTTAGATATAAAAGCATCTTTGCACTCATTCCAAGAATCAATACTATTTTTAGGCAAAGAAGAAAACCAAGCTTTAGCACGATCTCTAAGCGAAAAAGGAAATAGCTTCAATTTAACAATATCATTATCCACATCTTTCTTATTTTGCATATCACACAAATCAACGAAGCTATTTAGATGGGTAGCGGCATCTTCACCAGGAAGGCCGGCGAATTGATCTTTCATGACAAGATTCAATAAAGTAGTATTGAGTTCACAAGATTCAGTATCGGTAAGAGGAGCAATTGGTGTGCTAAGGAAATCATTCTTGTTGGTATTGGTAAAGTCACACAATTTAATATTATCTTGAGCCATCGTGACAAGCAAGCAATCCAACACACGAGCAAACAAGAGACGGGCAAAAAGAGGCAAATAGAGAAAGAGAGGGAGGATAAAATGGCAAGGGTGAAGTGGGGGAGATGAAAACGAGAGGCAAATGGAAAATAATGTAATGCGGGAGATAAGGGTTTGTGATGGGTACCTGGTGTGTTGACTTTTGCGTAGACCTCCCCGGCAACGGCGCCATAAATCCTTCTTGCTACCTCTTGAGCACTTGCGTTGGTTTTCCCTTGAAGAGGAAAGGGTGATGCAGCAAAGTAGCATAAGTATTTCCCTCAGTTTTTGAGAACCAAGGTATCAATCTAGTAGGAGGCCATGCACGAGTCCCTCGCACCTACACAAACAAATAAATCCTCGCAACCAATGTGATAAGGGGTTGTCAATCCCTACACGGTCACTTACGAGAGTGAGATCTGATAGATATGATAAGATAATATTTTTGGTATTTTTATGATAAAGATGCAAAGTAAAATAAAAGGCAATAAAAATAACTAAGTATTGGAAGATTAATATGGTGGAAAATAGACCCGGGCCATAGGTTTCACTAGTGGCTTCTCTTGAGAGCATAAGTATTCACTGTGGGTAAACAAATTACTGTTGACCAATTGACAGAATTGAGCATAGTTATGAGAATATCTAGGTATGATCATGTATATAGGCATCACGTCTGAGACAAGTAGACCGACTCTTGCCTGCATCTACTACTATTACTCCACACATCGACCTCTATCCAGCATGCATCTAGAGTATTAAGTTCATAAGAACAGAGTAACGCTTTAGGAAAGATGACATGATGTAGAGGGATAAACTCATGCAATATGAAACAAACACCATCTTATTATCCTTGATGGCAACAATACAATATGTGCCTTGCTGCCCCTACTGTCACTGGGAAAGGACACCGCAAGACTGAACCCAAAGTTAAGCACTTCTCCCATTGCAAGAAAGATCAATCTAGTAGGCCAAACCAAACTGATATTCGAAGAGACTTGCAATGATAACCAATCATACATAAAATAATTCTGAGAAGATTCAAATATTGTTCATAGATAAACTTGATCGTAAACCCACAATTCATCGGTCTCAACAAACACACCGCAAAAGAAGATTACATCGAATAGATCTCCACAAGAGAGGGGGAGAACTTTGTATTGAGATCCAAAAAGAGAGAAGAAGCCATCTAGCTAATAACTATGGACCCGAAGGTCTGAAGTAAACTACTCACACTTCATCGGAGAGGCTATGGTGTTGATGTAGAAGCCCTTCGTGATCGATGCCCCCTCCGGCGGAGCTCCGGAAAAGGCCCCAAGATGGGATCTCGCGGATACAGAAAGTTACGACGGTGGAATTAGGGTTTTGGATCCATATCTGGTAGTTTGGGGGTACGTAGGTATGTATAGGAGGAAGGAGTACGTCGGTGGAGCAACAGGGGGCGCACAAGGGTGGAGGGCGCGCCCACGGGGGGTAGGCGCGCCCCCTACCTCGTGGCCTCCTGGTTTATGTCTTGACGTAGGGTCCAAGTCCTCTGGATCATGTTCGTTCTGAAAATCACGTTCCCGAAGGTTTCATTCTGTTTGGACTCCGTTTGATATTCTTTTTCTGCGAAACCCTAAAATAGGCAAGGTTGGGCCTCCGGTTAATAGGTTAGTCCCAAAAATAATATAAAAGTGTATAATAAAGCCCAATAATGTCCAAAACTGAATATAATATAGCATGGAACAATCAAAAATTATAGATACATTTGAGACGTATCACCTATCTTTTACTTCTATCTCATACCTTACATAAGAGTCTTGGTGTTCCTCACCCTTCCTTTCTACATTTTATCTTTTGGCAAGCACAAGATGTTGGAAAGATCCTGGTATATATGGCTAATTGGATGTGAGTTTTCATGAACTATTATTGTTGACATTAACCTTGAGGTAAAACGTTTGGCCGCAAAACTATAAGCCCCTATCTTTCTCTGTGTCCGATTGAAACTCCATACACATAAGTATTGCGTGAGTGTTTGCAATTGTGAAAGACTATATGATAGTTGAGTATGTGGACTTGCTGAAAAGCTCTTATATTGACTCTTTCCTATGTTATGATAAATTGCAATTGCTTTAATGACTGAGATTATAGTTTGTTAGTTTTCAATGAAGTTTATGATTCATACTTGAAATTGTGATTTAATTGTTACTCTAGCATAAGAGATCATATGACAAGAATTATATAAGTTGTTGTTCTAAGAATGATCATGATGCCCTCATGTCCGTATTTTATTTTTTATCGACACCTCTATCTCTAAACAGGTGGACATATTTTTCGATTTCGGCTTTCACTTGAGGACAAGCGAGGTCTAAGCTTGGGGGAGTTGATACGTCCATTTTGCATCATGCTTTTATATCGATATTTATTGCATTATCGATTGTTATTACACATTATGTCACAATACTTATGCCTATTCCCTCTTATTTTACAAGGTTTACATAAAGAGGGACAATGCCGGTAGCTAGGATTCTAGGCTGGAAAAGGAGGAAATATTAGAGACCTATTCTGCACAGCTCCAAAAGTCCTGAAACTTCACGGAAGTCATTTTTAGAATATAAAAAAATACTGAGCGCAAGAAGTTCTGGAGGGGGCCACACCCTGCCCACGAGGGTGGGGGCGCGCCCCCTGCCTCGTGGGCCCCCTGGTGGCCCTCCTATGCCCATCTTCTGCTCCATGGAGTCTTTCGATGAGGAAAAAATCATAATCCAGCTTTCGGGACGAGACTCCGCCGCCACGAGGCGGAACCTTGGCGGAATCAATCTAGGGCCCTGCGGAGCTGTTTTGCTGCGGAAACTTCCCTCCGGGAGGGGGAAATCATCGCCATCGTCATCACCAACGATCCTCTCATCGGGAGGGGGTCAATCTCCATCAACATCTTCACCAACACCATCTCCTCTCAAACCCTAGTTCATCTCTTGTATCCAATTCTTGTCTCTAAGTCCGGGATTGGTACCTGTGGGTTGCTAGTAGTGTTGATTACTCCTTGTAGTTGATGCTAGTTGGTTTACTTGGTGGAAGATCATATGTTCAGATCCTATATGCATATTAATACCCCTCTGGTTATGAACATGAATATGCTTTGTGAGTAGTTACGTTTGTTCCTGAGGACATGGGAGAAGTCTTGCTATTAGTAGTCATGTGAATTTGGTATTCGTTCGATATTTTGATGAGATGTATGTTGTCACTCCTCTAGTGGTGTTATGTGAACATCGACTACATGACACTTCACCATTATTTGGGCATAGAGGAAGGCATTGGGAAGTAATAAGTAGATGACGGGTTGCTAGAGTGACAGAAGCTTAAACCCTAGTTTATGCGTTGCTTCGTAAGGGGTTGATTTGGATCCATATGTTTCATGCTATGGTTAGGTTAACCTTAATACTTTTGTTAGTTGCAGATGCTTGCAATAGAGGTTAATCATAAGTGGGATGCTTGTCCAAGTAAGGACAGCACCCAAGCGCCGGTCCACCCACATATCAGATTATCAAAGTACCGAACGTGAATCATATGATCATGATGAAACCTAGCTTGACGATAATTCCCATGTGTCCTCGGGAGCGCATTTATCTATATAAGAATTTGTCCAGGCTTGTACTTTGCTACAAAAAGGATTGGGCCACCTTGCTGCACTTTATTTACTTTTGTTACTTGTTGCTCATTACAAATTATCTTATCACAAAACTATCTGTCACCTATAATTCCAGTGCTTGCAGAAAATACCTTGCTGAAAACCGCTTATCATTTCCTTCTGCTCCTCGTTGGGTTCGACACTCTTACTTATCGAAAGGACTACGATAGATCCCCTATACTTGTGGGTCATCACATACCTACAAAAATGTTTGTTTGTGACTGACTGTGTGGGATGTACTTACGACCAGAAACATTGGGCATGTATAATTGTATTTTTTAACACAACTGTATGTATAACCATATTTGATCCCTCGCCAGTCGCACACGACCTCATTTTTCCCAGCGTGTGTGATCGGAGGTGAAAGTACAAGTGCTCCCTTGGTGATTTTGGTAATCAATGTCAACATATCTCCTGTTGGACTAATATTTTCATCTAGTATATTTAAGAAAGTTTAGCAAAGGCGTGGCATGGACAAGAGGATGTGGAACCCCTTTCTAGATGCTAAGGACAAAAGATTGGCAAAAGCTCAAGACTCTTCATTTCTATTTTTAGTGATCCAAGATCACATTGAGTCCATAGGAAAGCCAATACTATTAAAAGGGGATGAGGTGTTTCTTAATGGTCTACTTGCTCAAAGTGCTTAGTGATATGCTCCAAATCCCTTAACCACTTTCTCAATTCCAAATATGTCCAAAACGTAAAGTCAAACTCGGCCCCACCAATTTGATTCACCCGGCGTAGCCGAGTTCACCAGGACATAGCCACTGCCAGGAACCCTAATCAGTTCGGTCTCACCAATGGGATCTCGTCTCACCGAGATGGGCTTGCAAACTCTCTGTTGCATGTTGCAACTATTTCGGTCTCACTGAGATACGCAGTCGGTCACATGGAGTTTGCTTGACCAACTCTCTGTTTGCTTATTACCAAAATCGGTCTCACCGAGTTTGTGGAATCAGTGAAACCGAGTTGAGGTTTTACCCTAACCCTAGCACATCGGTCCCACCGAGTGATCATGTCGGTCCCACCGAAAATCCTAACGTTCACATTATGAGCTGAATCGGTCTCACGGAGTTCATATATTTGGTCTGACCGAGTTGGCTCTTTTGTGTAATGGTTAGATTTTGTGTGGAGGCTATATATACCCCTCCACCCTCCTCTCCATAAGTGATAGAGCCATCAAAACGTGCCTACACTTCCAACATTCATTTTCTGAGAGAGAGAACCACCTACTCATGTGTTGAGATCAAGACATTCCAATCCAACCACAAGAATCTTGATCTCTAGCCATCCCCAAGTTGCTTTCCACTCAAATCATCTTTCCACCATAGCCAAATCTGTGAGAGAGAGTTGAGTGTTGGGGAGACTATCATTTGAAACACAAGAGCAAGGAGTTCATCATCAACACACATTCTATTACCTTTTGTAGAGTGGTGTCTCCTAGATTGGTTAAGTGTCACTTGGAGCTTCCGTCAAGATTGTGGAGTTGAACCAAGGAGTTTGTAAGGGCAAGGAGATTGCCTACTTTGTGAAGATCTACCCAAGTGAGGCAAGTCCTTTGTGGGCGATGACCATGGTGGGATAGACAAGGTTGCTTCTTCGTGGAACCTTCATGGGTGGAGTCCTCCGTGGGCTTGCGCAACCGTTACCCTTCGTGGGTTGAAGTCTCCATCAATGTGGATGTACGATAGCACCACCTATCGGAACCACGCCAAAACTATCCATGTCTACATTGTGTTTGCTCACTCCAATCCCATCCCTTTACTTTCTTGCAATTTGCATGCTTTACTTTCCGCTGCTCATATACTATTGCCATGCTTGCTTGAAATGTATTGTGAATGTTTAAACTTATGCTAAAACTCCACCTCAACTTGAAGAATTTTAAAACTGCTACTTTTTCTTGTTGAGGATCTAATCGCCCCCCCTCTAGACACCTCTTTTCGATCCTTTCAATTGGTATCAGAGCATTGGTCTCCATTGCTTTGGTTTAAACACCATTGGAGGAAGATGGATCCGTCTATGATGGGAGTGTCGGTGTCAAAACCGGCGGATCTCGGGTAGGGGGTCCCGAACTGTGCGTCTAGGTGGATGGTAACAGGAGGCAGGGGACACGATGTTTTACCCAGGTTCGGTCCCTCTTGATGGAGGTAAAACCCTACATCCTGCTTGATTAATATTGATGATATGGGTAGTACAAGAGTAGATCTGCCACGAGATCAAGGAGGCTAAACCCTAGAAGCTAGCCTATGGTATGATTGTATGTCCCTACGGACTAAAACCCTCTGGTTTATATAGACACTGGAGAGGGCTAGGGTTACACAGAGTCGGTTACAATGGTAGAAGATATACATATCTGTATCACCAAGCTTGCCTTCCACGCCAAGGAAAGTCCCTTCCGGACACGGGACAAAGTCTCCAATCTTGTATCTTCATAGTCCAGGAGTCCGGCCGAAGGTATAGTCTGGCTATCTGGACACCCCCTAATCCAGGACTCCCTCAGGGAGTCTTAGACATAGAGTGTCTATGCATGATGGAGAGTTCTTTAATGCTTGTAAAAATGAGATGCTTGAGATTTTCAATGAATATCACTTGAACAAGTACATCACTAGCCCTTGTGCACCCCTCATTGATCCCTTGCATCCTACCCCCGATGAGTCTCTTGACATGATTCGCAATCTTAGAACTGTTAATCTTATCACTAGAGGATTGCCTAGAAATTTTATTGCATGCTTGCCTACTCTTGATTGTGCTTACACCATATGGAGATATCTTGAGGAACGCTTTCCAAACTATTCCTTGAAAAATCTAGATGTGATTCTCCAAAAGTCCATTGCTTTAAATAAGATGAATCCTAATGATCCTAAATTTGGTGATTGTCTATTTGAGCTACGTGACCTTATGCGTGCCAAGGGAGATATTGGAATCATTAGTAACATAATCTCAGAAGTCATTCGAATTCATAAAGATGAACATTGTCATGATCATAAAACGAATGAATCACTCTCTCTAGGTGATGATCAATCACAAGATGATGTTGAACATGGATACTATGATGAGGATGATGATAGTGACTTTGATCTCGATGAGTCTATGAGTCACTTTGGTCTTATGGCTAACCTTCATGGCTACATGGCCGGAGGAAAGGAATGGGTTCTTGATAGTGGATGTACCGATTGTTGGGGAACGTAGTATTTCAAAAAAATTCCTACGATCACGCAAGATCTATCTAGGAGAAGCATAGCAACGAGCGGGGAGAGTGTGTCCACATACCCTCGTAGACCGAAATCAAAAGCTTTAGTAACGCGGTTGATGTAGTCGAACGTCTTCGCGATCCAACCGATCCAAGCACTGAATGTACGGCACCTCCGTGTTCAGCACATGTTCAGCATGATGAGGTCCCTCAAACTCTTGATCCAGTTGAGGACGAGGGAGAGTTCCGTCAGCACGACGGCGTGGTGACGGTGATGATGATGTTACCGGCGCACGGCTTCGCCTAAGAACTACGACAATATGACCGAGGTGTGTAACTGTGGAGGGGGGCATAGCACACGGCTAAGAGAAGACTTGGTGTGCCTTTGGGGTGCCCCCCTCCCACATATATAAAGGAGGGGGAAGAGGAGGTCGGCCCTAGAGGGGGCACGCCAAGGGGGGAGTCCTACTTGGACTCCCGGTCCAAGTAGGATTCCCCCCCTTTCCTAATCCAGCTAGGAGAAGGAGGGAAGGGGGAAGAGGGGAGAAGGAAGGAGGGCGGCGCCGCCCCCTCCTAGTCCAATTCGGACCAGCCCATCGGGGGCGCACGGCCACCCCTTGAGGCCCTTCTCTCCTTTCCCCTAAAGCCCATTAAGGCCCAGTACTCTCCCGAGGGGTTCCGATAACCTCCCGGTACTCCGGAAAATACTCGAAACACTTCGGAACCATTCCAGTGTCCGAATATAACCTTCCAATATATCGATCTTTACCTCTCGACCATTTCGAGACTCCTCGTCATGTCCGTGATCTCATGCGGGACTCCGAACAAACTTCGGTCATCAAATCACATAACTCATAATACAAATCGTCATCGAACGTTAAGCGTGCGGACCCTACGGGTTCGAGAACTACGTAGACATGACCGAGACACAACTTCGGTCAATAATCAATAGCGGAACCTGGATGCTCATATTGGTTCCTACATATTCTATGAAGATCTTTATCGGTCAAACCGCATAACAACATACATTGTTCCCTTTGTCATCGGTATGTTACTTGCCCGAGATTCGATCATGGGTATCATCATACCTAGTTCAATCTCGTTACTAGCAAGTCTCTTTACTCGTTCCATAATGCATCATCCCGTAACTAACTCATTAGTCACATTGCTTGCAAGGCTTATAGTGATGAGCATTACCGAGAGGGCCCAGAGATACATCTCCGATACACGGAGTGACAAATCCTAATCTCGATCTATGCCAACTCAACAAACACCATCGGAGACACCTGTAGAGCATCTTTATAATCACCTAGTTACGTTGTGTCGTTTGATAGCACACAAGGTGTTCCTCCGGTATTCGGGAGTTGCATAATCTCACAGTCAGAGGAACATGCATAAGTCATGATTAAAGCAATAGCAATAAAACTAAGCGATCATTATGCTAAGGTAATGGATGGGTCTTGTCCATCACATCATTCTCTAATGATGTGATCCCGTTCGTCAAATGACAATACATGTCTATGGTCAGGAAACTTAACCATCTTTGATTAACGAGCTAGTCTACTAGAGGCATACTAGGGACACTCTGTTTGTCTATGTATTCACACATGTACTAAGTTTCTGGTTAATACAATTCTAGCATGAGTAATAAACATTTATCATGATATAAGGAAATATAAATAACAACTTGTTATTGCCTCTAGGGCATATTTCCTTCAGTCTCCCACTTGCACTAGAGTCAGTAATCTAGATTACATAGTAATGATGCTAACACCCATGGAGTCTTGGTGCTGATCATGTTTTGCTCATGAGACAGGCTTAGTCAATGGGTCTGCAACATTCATATCCACATGTATCTTGCTAATCTCTATGTCTCCCTCATTGACTTGATTGCGGATGGTATTGAAGCGTCTCTTGATGTGTTTGGTTCTCTTGTGAAATCTGGATTCCTTCACCAAGGCAATTGCTCCAGTATTGTCACAAAAGATTTTCATTGGACCCGATGCACTAGGTATGACACATAGATCGGATATGAACTCCTTCATTTGCTGCTTCTGAAGCAGCTATGTACTCTACTTCACACGTAGATCCCGCCAGGACGCTCTGCTTCGAACTGCACCAACTGACAACTCCACCATTGAATATAAATACATATCCAATTTGTGACTTTGAGTCATCCTGTCAGTGTCAAAGCTTGCATCGACGTAACCGTTTACGACGAGCTCTTTGTCACCTCCATAAACGAGAAACATATCCTTAGTCCTTCTCACGTATTTTAGGATGTTCTTGACCGCTGTCCAGTGATCCACTCCTGGATTACTTTGGTACCTCCCTGCTAAACTAATAGCAAGGCACACATCCGGTCTGGTACACAGCATTGCATACATGATAGAACCTATGGCTGAGGCATAAGGAATGACTTTCATTTTCCCTCTATGTTCTATAGTGGTCAGGCATTGAGTCTGGCTCAACTTCACACCTTGTAATACAGGCAAGAACCCTTTCTTTGACTGAACCATTTTGAACTTCTTCAAAACTTTATCAAGGTATGTGCTTTGTGAAAGTCCAACTAAGCGTCTTGATCTATCTCTATAAATCTTGATGCCCAATATATAAGCAGCTTCACCGAGGTCTTTCATTGAAAAATTCTTATTCAAGTATCCTTTCATGCTATCCAGAAATTCTGTATTATTCCCAATCAACAATATGCCATCCACATATAATATTAGAAATGCAACAGAGCTCCCACTCACTTTCTTGTAAATACAGGCTTCTCCAAAAGTTTGTATAAAACCATATGTGTCGGATTACGAGTTTTGGCAAATCCCCTAAGGTTCGAACTCTGGGGTGCGCACGAAGATCTCTCTCCCCCTAGCTCACACTCTCGCAACGATCTCAAAGCCTAGCTCGCCGAACCCGAGTTTTTACTGGTTCGGGCCACCGTTGCGGTGTAATACCCTACTCCAGTGTGGTGTGGTGGATTGCCTTGTAGGCTGGAGATGAACAAGTACAAGGGAAGAACAACCTCCTAAGGAGAGGCATTCTTGAGCTTGGTGAGCTTGTGTGGTGGCCTTGGTCGAATGGATCCAGTCCCCTGGTGGTGGCTAGTCCTATTTATAGAGGCCTGGGTCCTCTCCCCAAATATTAGGCGGGAAGGGATCCCACAATAGCCAATTTGAAGGGGGATGACTAGTACAAGCCATCCTGACAAAAGGTGGTCTTTGCCTGCCAAAGGCTCTGGTGGTGACACCATCATGGGCTCCGTGATGACCTTCGTCTTGCTGTCCTGCTAGTCTTGGTCTCATTGCACCGATATGGAAACCTTTGCGTGATGCCTCGGGACTCCACGCCAAGGAAAGTCCCTTCCGGACATGGGACGAAGTCTTCAATCTTGTATCTTCATAGTCCAGGAGTCCGGCCGAAGGTATAGTCCGGCTATCCGGACACCCCCTAATCCAGGACTCCCTTAGTAGCCCCTGAACCAGGCTTCAATGACGATGAGTCCGGCCCGCAGATTGTCTTCGGCATTGCAAGGTGGGTTCCTCCTCGAAGTACTTCATAGAAGACTTTGAACACAAAGGTAGTGTCCGGCTCTGCAAAATAAGTTTCCACATATTGCCATAGAGAGAATAATATTTACACAAATCTAATCTGCTAACGTATTCCGTAGCATGACATCACACCACGGCCAAGTATTTATTCGAATCGTTTTACTATCCCACCTCAGCGCGTTTAGCGAGGCGGTTTCCTTGGCACGTCTTGTCAAAGCAGGGATCGTGTCCCCTTATTCCGGGATTCTCATCAATATGGCGTGGGTAACCCAACCGCGCCATTGATTACGGCGCTGGGGAGATAGGCGAGTTTTACCAGGCTGGTGGGGACGCATAGTCGCGTCCGCCCATATAAGGGGATAGCGATCCACCTTTTCATCCACGTCTTATTCCTCCTTTGCCTATCCATTTCCGCGCACTCGAGCTCTAGCGCCCAAGTCCGCACACCCCACCTCAACCTTCTCCAGCCATGTCCGGAGCGGGAGGCAAGTGGATGGTCTCCTCCGTCACGGAGGGACACATCAAAAAACTGAGGAAGGCTGGATTATTGTCCAACGACATTGTGCACAGGCTTCCCGAAGAGGGGCAGCTCATCCCCACCCCTAGGCCCCATGAGAGGGTGGTGTTCCTCCCCCATTTCCTCCACGCACTGGGCTTCCCTCTCCACCCATTTGTCCGACGGCTCATGTTCTACTGTGGCCTGGATTTCCACGATCTGGCCCCGAACTTTGTCCTCAACATCTCGGCGTTTATCGTCGTGTGCGAGGCTTTCTTCTGCATCCGCCCCCATTTCGGCCTATGGCTCAAGACTTTCAATGTCAAGCCGAAGGTGGTGCATGGCACCCAGGCAGAGTGCGGAGGCGCCATGGTGGGCAAGATGCCCAACGTCCTATGGCTCGAGGGCTCCTTCGTGGAGACCCTAAAGGGGTGGCAATCGGGGTAGTTTTACATCACCGAGCCGCGCGACCCTAAATGGGTCGCAGTCCCCGAGTTCCGATCCGGACCCCCTACGTGGCTCACCTCGTGGAAAGAGACGGGCCTGTCGTGGGGTAAAAAAGGAGACCTGACCGGACTCCAAACATGCGTCCAAACCCTGGTGGACAAGAAGCTCAAACTTGTCAATGTAGTCCAGGTTATGCTCATCCGCCGGATCCTCCCGTGTCAACAATGGGCTTTCAACCTGTGGGAGTTCGACCCGGCGCGGCACCAAACTCTGAGCAGGCTCTTCGACACGACGTACGAAGATGCCTGGAAGGTGCTTTTCAAGGGCGCCGAGGCCCCCGCATCCGCTACCGAGGATCGCGGATTTAGCACGGCGGGTCACGCTCGTGCGGTAAGCTGGTTTTACCTTTTACAGGGTATTAGTTTTTCATAGTTTGACTCCATGCGGGATCTAAGCTCCCTTACCTTTGACAGGATTGGCAGGAGACGTCCGGACAGATCAACTGTCTGGCTCCTTTGCCCGAAGGCCCAGCAGATGCTCGCTTGGCGAAGCTGCTGGTTCCGGCACCCTATGTGGTGCCGGAGAAGAAGGCCACGGGGACTCGAAAGAGTGCCCGGCACCTGGAGGTGTCGGATTCGTCATCCGACGACTCCAAGACACACTCCTCCTGTGAAGACAAGGAGGAGGAAGAAGAGACCTCTCCCCTCCAGCGGGGGGAGGGAAGAAAAGGAAGGCTGCCCCAACTTGGGAGGCTGAAGGGTCCAAGAAGGGGAAGACCGCTCCTCCGGACTACTCCACCAACACCGACGACGGCGAAGAGGAGTGGCTGCACAGGGCCAAGCCCCTGGCGAGATCGTAAGTATCCGGATACCAGAGTGATTCATAGTATTCCCCCATTGCACAGCTTTTCCTTACGTCGAACATGTTTATGCAGTCCACCCAAAGACTGGCTCGACGTGTCGTCGAGCGGTTCCCTAGATTCATCGGATGTGAATTTTCTTCGGATGGCTACCTCCCCCCATCCTACGGACGACGCTGAGGTGGCGTCCCAACAGGTTCCAAGCCAGGAGGAGGTGGTCCTGGAGGCGCCGCAAGGCGACTTCCCGGACTCTAGGCGTAAAGGGGATAGAACCCCCAAGGGCTCCAAGTCCGTCCTTGAGCCAGACACCGCGCCAGAACCTTCAACGGTTTCGGACTCCGGTATGCAGCCTCCTTCCAAGAGGAGCAAGCCTACCGAGCCGGTGACCTCCGTCCAACCGGAGGCACCGGACAATCTGCTGGAGGTGCTTAAAGGCGCCTCCATCGACGAGGAGCACCGCACTATTATGAGTGCGGTGATCCAGAAGGTTCAGTCCGCCAAGAGCGGACTGACTGAAGCCTGTGCCATCCTTCTAACAAGCTTTGAGGTAGCCCCTGATGCTCTGTTCGGAGTTCGGAAAAGCCAAATAGAGGATCTAATAACATTCGCAGGAGTCTAACATAATCAAGTCAATATGTGTATGCAGGCTTCGCTGCTGGCCTCCGCCGCACTGACTGCGGAGGTGGATACGCTGAAGCAAAACCTCACGTAGTCCGAGAACGAGCTCGGCCATGCCAAGAGGCAACTCGAGGAGAAGGAAGGTAAGTAATACCTTGCGCAAGTATATAGAGAAGATGTGGTTGCAAAAAATGACAGGATCAACGTGCTATTATAGGGGCCACGACCGAGGTGGCAACCCTTAAGAAAACGATGTCCGAGGCAGAAAACAGAGCGGCCGCGGAGCGCACAAAGAGAGGGAAGCAGGAGGCACGGGTGGAGGAGGTGCAGAAAGAGCTCCAGGCTCTCGTGAAAAAACACGAGAGTTTGGAGCTTGATTCAAAGACGCAAGCGTCTGAGCTTGCGGCAGTCCTCGAAAGCGTGAAGTCTGCCAAGGCCGAAGCCCAGAAAGCCCTCCGAGAAATTGAAGCGATGAAGAAGATAGCGGCGGGTAAGGCATTCATTATGCAAAGCAAGCACGTGAAAGTGAATTACTTGTTACTTACTCGAGTTCGGAGCTCTCCAGGAGCATTCGCAGATACGCCGCCTACTACCGATCCGAGGAGGGGAGCTCGACGGAGAAGGTGTTCTGGTCTCAGTATGCTGAGGCCGGACACCAGGTGCCTTTGAGCGACCAACTGAAGCAAATGGTCAAGCTCCACAAGGTGGCCGAACAGGCCATAAAGGGCCTCGTAGTTCGGCTTTGGCCTAGAGAGGCTCTGCCTGGGAGCTACGTCGGGCTGGTGAGGCGGCTGGTGGATGCCTGTCCATAGCTTGAAGTAATCAAGCGCTCAGTCTGCATCATAGGTGCCCGTAGGGCGCTTGCCCGTGATAAAGTGCACTGGGGCAAGATGGATGCGGAGAAGCTGGTGAAGGACGGGCCGCCGCCGGGCAAGGAGCATCGCGTCCCGGAAGCGTATTATGACGGCGTCCTGAAGGGTGCCCGCCTTATAGCGGATGAATGCTCCAAAGATGTAATTTTTGAGTAAACTCGCATTTGTGATCCTGTACGCTGAAAACTTGTTCATATGCGCTAAGCAACACTTTTGAATTTAAAATATTACCTTCTGTGCGGCCGTTTATCAAATTTGAGAGATGGCGAGTCGTCGGCTTCTGCCCCCATGCCACGAGTGCTGGGGTGTTCGGGATAAACATGAGCGCTCTTTTTCCCATTCTTGGGTCCTTCGAGGGAGGCGCTCAACACAACGAACAAGGCAATCGGACTATAATGCTTGAACACTCTCACTTAGCCATAGAATTCTATAATTTTAAATTTCGGCGAAGCCCCTAGTGTTTGGAAGACTAAGTTCGGGGCGCTATACATGCCTAGGCCGGACAAAGCCGACTCCTCGCTCTAAGCGGCATAAGTCTTTAGGGACTCGAAAACCTCTCAAACAGCGACCAGCTCTCGCCTTATCATGACGGTCAATTTTAGCTTTCTCTACTGAGGTGCTTAGCCCAGCTCAACTGGGGCACAATCGTAGTAGTTCTCCTAGTGCTACCTTAGCCGATATAATGGAACGTAAGGTACCAAAACATAGGAGCCGGGCAAACCCAACTATTGACCCAAGACATGATTCGGAGCCAATACATATAATGCTATAAGTTCGGGGTGCCGCACTTGTGAAAGTGTTCGGACTTCTCACACCGTATTGTGGGGTACTTAAGCCCCTGGCGTATTGGCCATACCAAAGTGTATGGGTGCAACATGTCATTAATGAACATATATTCGTAAAAAGGAGTAATGCAACAATAGACGAAAGCTATGCATTGTTTATTTAAAAAAGTTGTGATCAAAGCAGAACGATACAAATAGTGCAATAAGCAAAAGATGGGACTATTTAACATGTCCTTTCCAGGGGTGAGCTGCGGAATGTTATGTGAAACAGGTATACTGCTCGTTATAGAGACCACCTTAGAGTTCCATAGTGCGACGTAGCTTTCTGCTTCCCTAGTTGTATCGTTTGTGTGGAAATTGTACTGCCGGACAAGCCTTCCGAAGAATGCAGTCCTGAAAATAAGAGAAAATTAAGAAATCGGCAACCCCTAGTGCGGTTTAAGCCACGTTTTGGGCGTGCCATGATGGTGCCCCTCCCCCTGTGCCCATGGTATTTCCAGAGTGTAGTTATGTACGCGCAACACTGGTTTCGCAAGTTCGCGAGGGCTGGGGTTGGGGCCGCATTGGTACGCTTGATCGACACATGCCAGGCGGTCTTGTTGTAGGTTACTCCGGGCGCGCTTGACGGTATCCAGACGTTTAATGGCCGGACTGGAGAATTGCCTTGAGAGGCTGCTTTGTACTTCCGCTGCGATAGCCGCCGTATGCTCCTCCGTTCAGAGAGAGCGTTCGGTGTTTCCATTGACCGTGATGACTCCTCGAGGGCCTAGCATCTTGAGCTTGAGGTATGCGTAGTGCGGCACCGCATTGAACTTGGCAAATGCAGTTTGCCCGAGCAGTGTGTGATAGCCACTGCAGAACGGGACTATGTCGAAGATTAACTCCTCGCTTCGGAAATTATCCGGAGATCCGAAGACCACTTCAATTGTAATTTAGCATGTACAGTTGGCCTCTACACCTGGTATGACGCCTTTAAAGGTCGTTTTAGAGGGTTTAATCCTCGAGGGATCAATGGCCATTTTCCGCACTATATCCTGGTAAAGCAGGTTCAGGCTGCTGCCGCCATACATAAGGACTCTAGTGAGGTGAAATCCGTCAATAATTGGGTCTAGAACCAATGCGGCGAATCTGCCATGACGGATGCTAGTGGGGTGGTCCCTTCGATCAAAAGTGATCGGGCAGGAAGACCATGGGTTGAACTTTGGGGCGACTGGCTCCATCGTGTATACGTCCCTTAGCGCACGCTTCCGCTCCCTCTTGGCGACGTGGGTTGCTTATATCATGTTCACCGTCCGCACTTGTGGGGTGTCGGTGTCAAAACCGGCGGATCTCGGGTAGGGGGTCCCGAACTGTGCGTCTAGGCCGGATGGTAACAGGAGGCAAGGAACACGATGTTTTACCCAGGTTCGGGCCCTCTTGATGGAGGTAAAACCCTACGTCCTGCTTGATTAATATTGATGATATGGAGTAGATCTACCACGAGATCAAGGAGGCTAAACCCTAGAAGCTACCCTATGGTCTGATTGTTGATGTGTATGTTATATCGACTAGCCTGGCCCTGATTTATATAATGCACCAGAGGCCTAGGTTAACAAGAGTCCTAGCCGAATACGCCGGTGGGGAGAAGTCCTTGTCTTGATCGCCAAGTCTTTGTGGAATCTTCCTTGTATGCGGCAGCTGTCCGAACTGGCCCATGAGTATATGGCCATGGGGGGCCTCGGCCCAATCTAATAGATCGGGAGACAACGTGGTGAGTACCCCCTAGTCCAGGACACCGTCATTAGCCCCCTGAACCGGTCTTCAAGTTAGGGACGCTCCTCGATTCTTCCAAACTGTTCTTCATCTTCGGTCGCCGGTCTTGAAAACTGGTTCAACAAATCTTCTCATCTTCGATCTTGAGGATCGCTAAAATGCATTCGACGAGTTTATACGCTGGGTATCCGAGGAGCCCCTTTAAGTTTCCGGCCTTTATCAATGCCTTATTATTTTTATGCCACACCTCGGGTTTGAAGTTGTTCCCGGGAGGCAGTGTCCTCTTGTGTCCGAGCTCTAACACCGGACTGTATTCGAGGTATCTTTTGCAGCCGAGCACCAATGCCGGACCGCTTCCCAGCTCTAACGCCGGAATGTATCCGAGCTCCAACGCCGGACTATGTATCCGAGCTCCAACGCCGCACTATATCCAAGGTGTCATATCACCTTGGTTCAAAAAAGTTTGAAGGAGTTTAGCCGAGCTTAACACCGGAAATGCCCTCTACGGAGCCAGCCACTAGCGCCCGAGATTTATGCCGGACTGCTTCCGAGGTGGTGCACCACCCCGAATGTGGGCCGATTTTTGTGAATATTTTTTGTTGGTGCAATTTATTCTCTACCGAGATATATAGCCAGTAGCCCTCAAGGTGTGTATCGGTCTAAAACCCGAGATGCACCTGAAGGATGACGTAAGACTGCTGATCCCAGTAGCCGCTGAGACTCAGGTTGATTTGCAAAATCGTCCTGAGGATCAAGTCCAAGTTCGGCAGAATACTTCGGGACACTAAAAGCGGCATGCTCAGTCCTCGAGACTCAGGTTGGGTGCGGCCGACCAACCTGAGGATCAAAATCTCCTCGGAAACTATATTGCACATAAAATTTTCTGCATTGGACAAGCAATGCAATAGCCCCCGAGACACTTGTCGGGTGGCAACACCAGATCAGGAGATCGATGTGCCTCTTTAATATTTGTAAATAATAAGCCTGAAGCCCAGTAGCCCCCGAGCCTTAATGCGGGCACGGGT
This sequence comes from Triticum dicoccoides, assembly GCF_002162155.2. Classification (NCBI taxonomy): domain Eukaryota; kingdom Viridiplantae; phylum Streptophyta; class Magnoliopsida; order Poales; family Poaceae; genus Triticum; species Triticum dicoccoides. The sequence goes on from NC_041388.1 coordinate 84,265,825, forward strand.
GGCCGAATTAAGGATCAATATACATAGTAAAATCACAAATTATGTGTAATGACTCTATGTATCCAAGTACTTTACGTCATTAATGCTCGTATCCACATTGTACAAAACTTTGTTGACCGGCCATCGGCTTCCACCTCCTCGGCCAGTAGCCGAGGAGTGTTTGTCCTACTTTATAAAGCCTTTATGAGGGCAAAGATTTACAACAAACAAGGCAATCTGGCCATACGGTTTTATAAACAAAGGTACGCAGGGAGTTATATTACTGTTTAACAGAAGAAATGTCTTCCAAAGAAAATAGTCCGGCTATCGGTTCCTTTCTTTGGGTTGTCATGCTAAGCATGATAATTAAACCTCAGCTCTAATGTAAGAGCAAAATATTGAGGATTTAGTTTGGGAGGCCAGTTAATAGCCCCCGGTAGTGTTCGGCGACAGTCGGGGTCAAGCCGTAAACACTTCGGCCAATGTTATGAACGGCCCATCATTTAACATAGTCATCGGATCGCTGACCAGTTTACGCTTATTGTGAAAGTCAGTTTTCGGCTTTCTCCACTGAGGTGCTTAACCATGTGAGCTGGAAGCACAATCGCAGTGGTTCTCCCTTTGCACGCCTAGCCGAACAAAACGGAACATAGGAAGCAAGTGCAGGAGCCGGGCAACCCAACTATTGACCGAAGACACAATTCAAAACCGATGCATATATAGCAATATCTGAGAATGTTTTTGCCGAATCCCTAAAGGTGTCCGGCGTTGCACTGCGAGACTAAAGATGGAAAAGCACAAATAGTTTAAAAGTGCCAAAAAGCTTAGAAAACCAAGAAACGTCAGTAAAAACATGACGTCCGAACAATATCAAGTGTTCGGTGCCAATCCGAAAGTTGGTCTTAGAAAAAAGAAGTGCTTCTATCGTGCTTTAACATGATACATCCTATCTCAAGACTTTGAGCGGGTCAGCCTACGGCTTCAACCTCCTATCCCGAGGGCGGAGTACTTCTCATCAGGCCAGTTTAGCAAACTAAACTCTAGCGGCTTTGACAGAGAAATTAGGCTCCCCGGCTAGTGACCGCACACTCGTGTCGAAAAAAGGAGTGATAAATAATAATAAAACTTTGCAACGACTAAGAAGAAGAACACTTATTATAAAACGGCTCAAATAAACTTAAGAGCCCCCAAGTGACTTGGGTAGAAGAATGATTGCATGTACCGAAGTACTTATATCATATCTATGTTCAACCGAACTTTAAACGTGTCTTAACCAACCGTCAGCTTCTCCCTCTTCGGTCAAGGACCGAAAAGTGTTATGTACTCCATCGGTCGAGAATATCGACGGTGTTTCCAATAACCAGGCAATTAGGCCATAAGGCTGTAACAGACAAAGCGCGCTCAGGGAACTTATTCTATATTACCGTGAAGTGTAAGAATCATCTTCGAAGAAAATAGTACCCCCACCGATACCTTTCTTCGGTGCTCATTGTTATTATGAGACTTGTGCAATAGATTTTTTGTACTCATGAGTTCCGTTGTGTGCCGACCATCATTGAAAACTATAAGAGCGCTAGCTTTCGGCTTCACCCAGTCTGAGGTCCGGCTCGGTTGACCCGATCGTGACAATCGTAGAGGTGCTCCCTTTACTCCCTAGCCGAACAATCAAGAACGTAGGGGTAAACACAGGAGCGAGGCAACCCAGCTTGCAAATCACTTAAGTCAATATGGTGCATATGGTGGCGTAATACACGAACAAGGAACGAAGCCGTACAAGTATAATCATATGCAAGTGGAAAAGCTTCATGAAGGAAGCCCCCAAATGAATCGGGTATTTGAATTTATGCGTCACAAACAAAGTTTGGACAAGGAAATTTTTTACAAGCAACCTTTTTCCAAAAAAGTATAATGCTTGGTCGAACCGAACACAAGTTAGAAATTAAAGCTTTGAGCATGAAAGCGACTTAGCTGGTTAATGTGTTCGGTATTGATGATGCGGTCCAAGCTTGATGCGGGGCAAGGTTCCATCCCCCAAGCTGGTCCCGAGGTGGCGGAGCGGAGAGCTCGACACGCTGAAGTGGTGACATAGCATGGTCAATGCAGACCGGCAGAGTAACGCCGAAGTCCCCGGATCATTTTCCTGTGCACAAAAAATAGTGCAAACCGGAGATAATAGTAATAATAATAATTAAAAAATGTTGCGTAATAAATAATTTATGCAAAGTGAGGAATAGAAGAAATATGGCCTGGCGCCGAAGTCAATGTCGATGCAGGGCGTCGGCGTGATGTAGTAAAGGCGTGGCAAAGCCTGAATTCACAGGTCGGTCCGAGCTCCGGATGCGGCGTTCGCCGGACTATGTACGGAAACTGATCGAACCACCACGCGACCGTCATTAATGCGGTCACCATTTGATAGACCTGTGTACATATCATGGACAAACTAGAGTAATAATTCCTTGGGAAAAATGAACCCAGACAAGCAAACAATACTGGGATTAATAGCACCTGGTTTATTTGTTGTAGCAATCCGAAGGAAGGTGATTCCCAAAATTGGGACTCGCTCCGCACACCCACTGCCTGATGGGCGATAAAACGACGGCATGGCAATGCTGGTAAAGGTTGACTCGCCGAGGCAAAGCCCTTGGCCCAGCTAACGTGACGGAGCTGGTCGGCTAGTGACGCCGAAGCGTCCGGAGTACGTTGATGAAGAGATGGCGAAGCCCCCGGTCCAGCCGAGATGTCGAAGCCTCGACATCAGCTGATGAGTCGAAGTAGGTCGGCGTGATGGACACCAGCTTGAAGAAGCAATAGTGCGGCCCTGTCGATGCAGGTCGTGACGTGGTCGATGCCGGCTTGATGAAGCGACCGTGCGACGATGCCGGTATGCCCGCTCCGTGTAATCCGTGGGACCGCGATGTTGATGATGATTTATCCTTCACGATGCCGGTATCTTGTTCGTCTTGCCGAGATGATGATCCGAAGAAGTTGAGCTCGGCTCATCAAAGTGACGACGCGTCTAGCGCAGGTCAGCAGCCGTGGAGCAATATTACCGAACTGGTTTGACACCAGTATAATGTTGAAGATTATGTTCAAAAAATCTTAAAGTTAGTGGGATGTGTTTGGGAACAAAACACAATACCCCATACAAAACTTCCTTCAAAAGGGATGTCTGAAATCCCGTTCATAAAAAAGATGAACTCGGGTCGGATTCATTTTCGCGCAGAAAACAGATCCGAAAAGTGATGCACTAATCGAAAGGTTCCTGGAGTTTGGACGGTCGGATCGAGCTGAAATTTTGAGAGGTGGTAGATATAGTAATTCCGCAGCCGATCAACGGTTGGATCTTCCAAAGGACGTCCGAGATAGAAGCTGGACACCACGACCTAAACTCATCCAAATTTCCATCCAGATTTGACAGGGCTCCGGTATATCGTGGATTGCCAGAGATTCCTCCATCGAAACTCGATGAAATTTTCCAGGGTTGTTATAGACTAAATTCCGCACAATTCCACCAAAGCGATCATCAAAGCGATACTCGAGGAGGTGGTGGTGGCAGATACAAGTTCGCTGTCTAAAAAAACAGCACGGTCGCTCAAGGGCAATGTTGACGTTGAGCCCCCGAGCTCCATAGATGATTCCTCCGTGATCTTGATAGAGATCGGAGTTGATGTTGGATGAAGGCCCTCGTCCGAACATGGTGATCCAAACACGGGACGCAATTCTTGGTCGAACCAAGTTGATCTGCAGGCGAGCCATCGATCCTTTTGTCGATCACACAACGGAACTCTCAATGAAAGCACCAATGTCGGTGTCAAAACCGGCGAATCTCGGGTAGGGGGTCCCGAACTGTGCGTCTAGGCCGGATGGTAACAGGAGGCAAGGAACACGATGTTTTACCCAGGTTCGGGCCCTCTTGATGAAGGTAAAACCCTATGTCCTGCTTGATTAATATTGATGATATGGGTAGTACAAGAGTAGATCTACAACGTGATCAAGGAGGCTAAACCCTAGAAGCTAGCCTATGGTCTGATTGTTGATGTGTATGTTATATCGACTAGCCTGGCCCTGGTTTATATAATGCACCAGAGTCCTAGGTTAATAAGAGTCCTAGCCGAATACGCCGGTGGGGAGAAGTCCTTGTCTTGATCGCCAAGTCTTTGTAGAATCTTCCTTGTATGCGGCAGCTGTCCGAACTGGCCCATGAGTATACGGCCATGGGGGGCCTCGGCCCAATCTAATAGATCAGGAGACGACGTGGTGAGTACCCCCTAGTCCAGGACACCGTCATGGGGGAAAACCTTTCTGTCCACTGTTGTTTGGCGGCCGGGGCTCCTCCTCGTCATCGCTATGCAGCCCCTTGTCTCTGCTTTCGGCATTTAACTTGCTTGCCTGCTTGAACACCCAACAATCCCTGTTGGTGTGATTGGCTAGTTTTTCGGGGGTGCCATGTATCTGGCATGAGCGGTTGAGTATTCGGTCCAAACTGGACGGGCCCGGAGTATTTCTTTTGAATGGCTTTTTCCGCTGACCAGGTTTAGAGCCTCTGAATCCGGCTTTAGCTGTCGTATCCTCAGCATTGTCACCGTTAATGCGGCGCTTTTGCTTGTTGCGACGCGACCTGCCACTCTTGTCCTTGGTATCCGAATTACCAGGGCTATTGGTCATGTTATTGTTGCGAGCTAGCCATCTGTCTTCTCCCGCGCAAAAGCGGGTCATAAGTGTCGTGAGGGCTGCCATAGATTTCGGCTTTTCCTGTCCTAGGTGCCGTGCAAGCCACTCATCGCGGATTTTATGCTTGAAGGCTGCTAGGGCCTCTGCGTCCGGACAGTCGACGATTTGATTTTTCTTGGTTAGGAACCGTGTCCAGAATTGTCTGGCCGATTCCTCTAGCTGCTGAATTATGTGCCTAAGGTCATCGGCGTCTGTTGGTCGCACATAAGTGCCCTGGAAATTGTCGAGGAATGTGGTTTCCAGGTCCTCCCAACAACCAATTGATTCTGCTGGCAAGCTGTTAAGCCAATGCCGAGCTGGTCCTTTAAGCTTGAGTGGGAGGTATTTGATGGCGTGTAGGTCATAACCGCGGGCCATGTGGATATGAAGGAGATAGTCCTCGATCCATACCGCAGGATCTGTTGTGCCATCGTATGATTCGATGTTCACGGGTTTGAAACCTTCGGGGATTTGATGATCCATTACTTCATCTGTGAAGCATAGTGGGTGTGCGGCGCCTCTGTATTGGGCTATATCACGACGAAGCTCAAACGAGCTTTGTCTACTGTGTTCGGCCCGGCCGGATTTATTGTATCCGGAGTGAAGATTACCGTCTCGTGTCATGGGGTGCCCACGCGATCCGTAGATCGATCTTGTTTGCCTTGCCTTGTCCTCCAATATATCTCACAGGTCTGGCGCATTTTCCCGTGCCTTGGTATTTTTTGAGAGGTGCCGGGGTGCGTCTTGAGTGGAGGCCAAGGAGGCCTCTCTGTCGCGGCCACAGGGTGGCCGGTCGGCCGCATCATGCACTGGTGATGTAGGTTTAGGTGATTCCTCCTCTAATTAGGGTAGCAACCTGCGCTTTGGGTAGCTCTTGGAGGGGCGTTCGAGTTCATACTCTTCGGCTGCAAGGACTTCAGTCCATCTGTCGGCTAGCAAATCTTGATCAGCTCTAAGCTGTTGATGTTTTTTCTTGAGGCTGATCGCTGTGGCCATAAGCCTGCGTTTCAAACGCTCTTGTTCAACGGGATCCTCCGGCACGACAAATTCGTCATCGTCAAGGCTTCCCTCATCTTCGGAGGAAGGCATATAATTATCGTCCTCGACCTCTCTGTCTGCCGCTCTCTCATGAGGGCTGGCTTCTCCATCCTCCTGTGCTGAATGTTGCTGGAGGTGGTTGTCTTCGGCACTTTCCGGGGTGTTATTATCTCCCGTGCGGGAATCACCGTTTTTGCTTTGGCGGGATTTAGAGCGGCGCCGCTGACGCCGGCGCTTAGGCTGCTTCTTGGAGGGGTCATCCTCCGCTGTTCCATCGCCATTGCCTTCTTTTCGCGTGTCCACCATGTATATATCATACGACGAGGTGGCTTTCCAGTGCCCTATAGGCGCTGGTTCTTGATCGTCTCCTGCATCGGTGTCCATACCATCGATGTCTTCGGAGTCGAAGTCGAGCATGTCAGTTAAATCATCGACAGTGGCAATGAAGTGGGTGGTAGGTGGGCTTTGAATTTCTTCATCATCCGCATCCCAACCTTGCTGACCATAGTCCGTCCAGGGCTCTCCTGAAAAAGAGAGAGACTTTAGTGAATTCAGAATATCGCCGAAGGGCGATTGCTGAAAGATGTCCGTGGTGGTGAACTCCATGATCGGCGCCCAATCGGGTTCGATCGGTAGGGGCGCGGAGGGCTCAGAGTCTGGAGAGGAGTCTGGCTCCTTGGAGTCACGGGCTTCGCAGAGAATAGGGCTGGTGTTCGGCTCGATCACCATAGAGATTGCAGCCCCCGAGGCGGTGTCCAACCACCCATCCTGAATTGGCGCATTTGACTCCGAATTAACGGTCAGAGCTGATGCGGGTGCGGCCTCTAGGGCATTGTTCGGCGGCAGAGCTAGATCATGCCCATCGTGACAGTGCGGCGCGCTCGGCTGCGGCTCGAATCCGTCGAAGATCAAGTCTCCGCGGAGGTCGGTCGTGTAGCTCAAACTTCCAAATCTGACCAGATGGCCAGGGGCGTAGTTTTCGATCTGCTCTAGATGGCCAAGCGAATTAGCCTGCAGTGCAAAGCCGCCAAATACGAAGATCTGTCTGGGGAGAAAGGTCTCACCCTGGATCGCATCGCTATTGATGATCGGAGAAGCCATCGGGCCTAAAAGTGACGACACAGAGGAACTCTCAATGAAAGCACCAATGTCGGTGTTAAAACCGGCGGATCTCGGGTAGGGGGTCCCAAACTGTGCGTCTAGGCAGATGGTAACAGGAGGCAGGGGACACGATGTTTTACCCAGGTTCAGGCCCTCTTGATGGAGGTAAAACCCTACGTCCTGCTTGATTAATATTGATGATATGGGTAGTACAAGAGTAGATCTACCACGAGATCAAGGAGGCTAAACCCTAGAAGCTAGCCTATGGAATGATTGTATGTCCCTATGGACTAAAACCCTCCGGTTTATATAGACACCGGAGAGGGCTAGGGTTACACAGTCGGTTACAACGGTAGGAGATCTACATATCCGTATCGCCAAGCATGCCTTCCACGCCAAGGAAAATCCCTTCCGGACATGGGACGAAGTCTTCAATCTTGTATCTTCATAGTCCAGGAGTCCGGCCGAAGGTATAGTCTGGCTATCCGGACACCCCCTAATCCAGGACTCCCTCAGAGAGTCTTAGACATAGAGTGTCTATGCATGATGGAGAGTTCTTTAATGCTTGTGAAAATGAGATGCTTGAGATTTTCAATGAATATCACTTGAACAAGTACATCACTAGCCCTTGTGCGCCCCTCATTGATCCCTTGCATCCTACCCCCGATGAGTCTCTTGACATGATTCGCAATCTTAGAACTGTTCATCTTATCACTAGAGGATTGCCTAGAAATTTGATTGCATGCTTGCCTACTCTTGATTGTGCTTACACCATATGGAGATATCTTGAGGAACGCTTTCCAAACTATTCCTTGAAAAATATAGATGTGATTCTCCAAAAGTCCATTGCTTTAAATAAGATGAATCCTAATGATCCTAAATTTGGTGATTGTCTATTTGAGCTACGTGACCTTATGCGTGCCAAGGGAGATGTTGGAATCATTAGTAACATCATCTCAGAAGTCATTTGAATTCATAAAGATGAACATTGTCATGATCATAAAACTAATGAATCACTCTCTCTAGGTGATGATCAATCACAAGATGATGTTGAACATGGATACTATGATGAGGATGATGATAGTGACTTTGATCTCGATGAGTCTATGAGTCACTTTGGTCTTATGGCTAACCTTCGTGGCTACATGGCCGGAGGAAAGGAATGGGTTCTTGATAGTGGATGTACCAATTGTTGGGGAACGTAGTATTTCAAAAAAATTCCTACAATCACGCAAGATCTATCTAGGAGAAGCATAGCAACGAGCGGGGAGAGTGTGTCCATGTACCCTCGTAGACCGAAAGCAGAAGCGTTTAGTAACGCGGTTGATGTAGTCGAACGTCTTCGCGATCCAACCAATCCAAGCACCGAACGTACGGCACCTCCGTGTTCAGCACATGTTCAGCATGATGAGGTCCCTCAAACTCTTGATCCAGTTGAGGACGAGGGAGAGTTCCGTCAGCACGACGGCGTGGTGACGGTGATGATGATGTTACCGGCGCAGGGCTTCGCCTAAGAACTACGACAATATGACCGAGGTGCGTAACTGTGGAGGGGGGCACCGCACACGGCTAAGAGAAGACTTGGTGTGCCCCCCTCCCACATATATAAAGGAGGGGGGAGAGGAGGCCGGCCCTAGAGGGGGCACGCCAAGGGGGGAGTCCTACTTGGACTCCCGGTCCAAGTAGGATTCTCCCCCTTTCCTAATCCAGCTAGGAGAAGGAGGGAAGGGGGAAGAGGGGAGAAGGAAGGAGGGGGGCGCCGCCCCCTCCTAGTCCAATTCGGACCAGCCCATCGGGGGCGCATGGCCACCCCTTGAGGCCCTTCTCTCCTTTCTCCTAAAGCCCATTAGGGCCCATTACTCTCCCGAGGGGTTCCGGTAACCTCCCGGTACTCCGGAAAATACTCGAAACACTTCGGAACCATTCCAGTGTCCGAATATAACCTTCCAATACATCGATCTTTACCTCTCGACCATTTCGAGACTCCTCGTCATGTCCGTGATCTCATGTGGGACTCCGAACAAACTTCGGTCATCAAATCACATAACTCATAATACAAATCGTCATCGAACGTTAAGCGTGCGGACCCTACGGGTTCGAGAACTACGTAGACATGACCGAGACACAACTTCGGTCAATAATCAATAGCGGAACCTGGATGCTCATATTGGTTCCAACATATTCTATGAAGATCTTTATCGGTCAAACCGCATAACAGCATACGTTGTTCCCTTTGTCATCGGTATGTTACTTGCCCGAGATTCGATCATGGGTATCATCATACCTAGTTCAATCTCGTTACTGGCAAGTCTCTTTACTCGTTCCATAATGCGTCATCCCATAACTAACTCATTAGCCACATTTCTTGCAAGGCTTATAGTGATGAGCATTACCGAGAGGGCCCAGAGATACCTCTCCGATACACGGAGTGACAAATCCTAATCTTGATCTATGCCAACTCAACAAACACCATCAAAGACACCTGTAGAGCATCTTTATAATCACCCAGTTACGTTGTGCCGTTTGATAGCACACAAGGTGTTCCTCCGGTATTCGGGAGTTGCATAATCTCACAGTCAGAGGAACATGTATAAGTCATGATGAAAGCAATAGCAATAAAACTAAGCGATCATTATGCTAAGCTAATGGATGGGTCTTGTCCATCACATCATTCTCTAATGATGTGATCCCGTTCATCAAATGACAATACATGTCTATGGTCAGGAAACTTAACCATCTTTGATTAACGAGCTAATCTAGTAGAGGCATACTAGGGACACTCTGTTTGTCTATGTATTCACACATGTACTAAGTTTCTGGTTAATACAATTCTAGCATGAGTAATAAACATTTATCATGATATAAGGAAATATTAATAACAATTTATTATTGCCTCTAGGGTATATTTCCTTCAGTCTCCCACTTGCTTGGAACTGCACCAACTAACACCCATGGAGTCTTGGTGCTGATCATGTTTTGCTCATGAGAGACGCCTAGTCAATGGGTCTGCAACATTCAGATCCACATGTATCTTGCAAATCTCTATGTCTCCCTCCTTGACTTGATTGCGGATGGTATTGAAGCGTCTCTTGATGTGTTTGGTTCTCTTGTGAAATCTGGATTCCTTCGCCAAGGCAATTGCTCCAGTATTGTCACAAAAGATTTTCATTAGAGCCGATGCACTAGGTATGACACCTAGATCAGATATGAACTCCTTCATCCAGATTCCTTCATTTGCTGCTTCCGAAGCAGCTATGTACTCTGCTTCACACGTAGATCCCGCCACGACGCTCTGCTTGGAACTGCACCAACTGACAGCTCCACCATTGAATATAAATACATATCCAATTTGTGACTTTGAGTCATCCTGACCAGTGTCAAAGCTTGCATCGACGTAACCGTTTACGACGAGCTCTTTGTCACCTCCATAAACGAGAAACGTATCCTTAGTCCTTCTCAGGTATTTCAGGAAGTTCTTGACCGCTGTCCAGTGATCCACTCCTGGATTACTTTGGTACCTCCTTGCTAAACTAATAGCAAGGCACACATCAGGTCTGGTACACAGCATTGCATACATGATACAACCTATGGTTGAGGCAAAGGGAATGACTTTCATTTTCCCTCTATGTTCTATAGTGGTCGGGCATTGAGTCTGGCTCAACTTCACACCTTGTAATATAGGCAAGAACCCTTTCTTTGACTGAACCATTTTGAACTTCTTCAAAACTTTATCAAGGTATGTGCTTTGTGAAATTCCAATTAAGCGTCTTGATCTATCTCTATAAATCTTGATGCCCAATATATAAGAAGCTTCACCGAGGTCTTTCATTGAAAAATTCTTATTCAAGTATCCTTTCATGCTATCCAGAAATTCTGTATTATTTCCAATCAACAATATGTCATCCACATATAATATTAGAAATGCAACAGAGCTCCCACTCACTTTCTTGTAAATACAGGCTTCTCCAAAAGTTTGTATAAAACCATATGTGTTGGATTACGAGTTTCGGCAAAACCCCTGAGGTTTGAACTCTAGGGTGCGCACGAAGATCTCTCTCCCCCTAGCTCACACTCTCGCAACGATCTCAAAGCCTAGCTCGCCGAACCCGAGTTTTTACTGGTTCGGGCCACCGTTGCGGTGTAATACCCTACTCCGGTGTGGTGTGGTGGATTGCCTTGTAGGCTGGAGATGAACAAGTACAAGGGAAGAACAACCTCCTAAGGAGAGGCATTCTTGAGCTTGGTGAGCTTGTGTGGTGGCCTTGGTCGAATGGATCCAGTCCCCTGGTGGTGGCTAGTCCTATTTATAGAGGCCTGGGTCCTCTCCCCAAATATTAGGCGGGAAGGGATCCCACAACAGCCAATTTGAAGGGGGGCAGCTAGTACAAGCCATCTTGACAAAAGGTGGTCTTTGCCTGCCAAAGGCTCCGGTGGTGACACCATCGTGGGCTCCGTGATGACCTTCGTCTTGTTGTCCTGCTAGTCTTGGTCTCATTGCACCGATATGGAAACCATTGCGTGACGCCTTGGGACTCCACGCCAAGGAAAGTCCCCTCCGGACACGGAGGAAGTCTTCAATCTTGTATCTTCATAGTCCAGGAGTCCGGCCGAAGGTATAGTCCGGCTATCCGGACACCCCCTAATCCAGGACTCCCTCAGTAGCCCCTGAACTAGGCTTCAATGACGACGAGTCTGGCATGCAGATTGTCTTCGGCATTGCAAGGGGGGTTCCTCCTCCAAGTACTTCATAGAAGATTTTGAACACAAAGGTAGTGTTCGGCTCTGCAAAATAAGTTTCCACATATAGCCATAGAGAGAATAATATTTACACAAATCGAATCTGCTAATATATTCCGTAGCGTGACATCACACCACGGCCAAGTCTTTATTCGAATCGTTTGACTGTCCCACCTCAGTGCATTTAGCGAGGCGGTTTCCTTGGCACGTCTTGTCAAAGCACAGATCGTGTCCCCTTATTCCGGGGTTCTCATCAATACGGCGTGGGTAACCCAACCGTGCCATTGATTACGACGCTGGGGAGATAGGCGAGTTTTACTAGGCTGGTGGGGACGCATAGTCGCGTTCGCCCATATAAGGGGATAAGGATCCACCTTTTCATCCATGCCTTCCTCCTCCTTTGCCTATCCATTTCCGCGCACTCAAGCTCCAGTGCCCAAGTCCGCACACCCACCTCAACCTTCTCCATCCATGTCCGGAGCGGGAGGCAAGTGGATGGTCTCCTCCATCACGGAGGGACACATCAAAAAACTGAGGAAGGCCGGATACTTGTCTAACGACATTGCACACCGGCTTCCCGAAGAGGGGCAGCTCATCCCCACCCCTAGGACCCATGAGAGGGTGGTGTTCCTCCCTCATTTCCTCCGCGGACTGGGCTTCCCTCTCCACCCATTTGTCCGAGGGCTCATGTTCTACTATGGCCTGGATTCCACGATCTGGCCCCGAACTTTGTCCTCAACATCTCGGTGTTTATCGTCGTGTGCGAGGCTTTCTTCTGCATCCGCCCCCATTTCGGCCTATGGCTCAAGACTTTCAATGTCAAGCCGAAGGTGGTGCACGGCACCCAGGCGGAGTGCGGAGGCGCCATGGTGGGCAAGATGCCCAACGTCATATGGCTCGAGGGCTCCTTCGTGGAGACCCTAAAGGGGTGGCAATCGGAGTGGTTTTACATCACCGAGCCGCGCGACCCTGAATGGGTCGCAGTCCCCGAGTTCCAATCCGGACCCCCTACGCAGCTCACCTCGTGGAAAGAGATGGGCCTGTCATGGGGTAAAAAAGGAGAGCTGACCGGACTCCAAACATGCGTCCAAACCCTGGTGGACAAGAAGCTCAAACTTGTCAACGTAGTTCAGGTTATGCTCATCCGCCGGATCCTCCCGTGTCAACAACGGGCTTTCAACCTGTGGGAGTTCGACCAGGCGCGGCACCGAACTCTGAGCACGCTCTCTGACATGACGTACGAACATGCCTGGAAGGTGTTTTTCAAGGGCTCCGAGGCCCCCGCATCCGCTACCGAGGATCGCGGATTCAGCACGCAGCGTCACGCTCGTGCAGTGAGCTGTTTTTACCTTTTACAAGGTATTAGTTTTTCATAGTTTACCTCCATGTGGGATCTAAGCTCCCTTACCTTTGACAGGATTGGCAGGAGACGTCCGGACAAATCAACTGTTCGGCTCCTTTGCCCGAAGGCCCAGCGGACGCTCGCTTGGCGAAGCTGCTGGTTCCGGCACCCTCTGTGCTGCCGGAGAAGAAGGCCAAGAAGAAGGCCACGGGGACTCGAAAGAGTGCCCGATGCCTGGAGGTGTCGGATTCGTCATCCGACGACTCCAAGACGCACTCCTCCCGTGAAGACGAGGAGGAAGAAGAGACCTCTCCCCCTCCAGCGGGGGGAGGGAAGAAAAGGAAGGCCGCCCCAACTGGGGAGGCCGAATGGTCCAAGAAGGGGAAGACCCCTCCTCCGGACTACTCCACCAACACCGACGACGGCGAAGAGGAGTGGCCGCACAGGGCCAAGCCCCTGGCGAGATCGTAAGTATCCGGATACCAAAGTGATTCATAGTATTCCCCCATTGCACAGCTTTTCCTTACGTCGAACATGTTTATGCAGTCCACCCAAAGACCGGCTCGACGTGTCATCGAGCGGTTCCCTGGATTTGTCAGATGTGAATTCTCTTCTGACAGCTACCTCACCCCATCCTACGGATGACGCCGAGGTGGCGTCCCAACAGGTTCCAAGCCAGGAGGAGGTGGTCCTGGAGGCGCCGCAAGGCGACCTCCCGAACTCCAGGCGTAAAGGGGATAGAACCCCCAAGGGTTCCAAGTCCGTCCTTGAGCCAGACACCGCGCCAGAACCTTCAACGGTTCCGGACTCCGGTAGGCAGCCTCCTTCCAAGAGGAGCAAGCCTACCGAGCCGGTGACCTCCGTCCAACCGGAGGCACCGGACAATCTACTGGAGGTGCTTAAAGGTGCCTCCATCGACGAGGAGCACCGCACTATTATGAGTGCGGTGATCCAGAAGGTTCAGTCCGCCAAGAGCGGACTGACTGAAGCCTGTGCCAGCCTTCTAATAGGCTTTGAGGTAAGTAAAGAATATGTAAAAATATTACCGCATAGACAGTAGCCCCTGATGCTCTGTTCGGCGTTCGGAAAGAAAAGCCGAATGGAGGATATAATAACTTTCGCAAGAGTCTAACATAGTCAAGTCAATATGTGTATGCAGGCTTCGCTGCTGGCCTCCGCCGCACTGACTGCGGAGGTGGATACGCTGAAGCAAAACCTCACACAGTCCGAGAACGAGCTCGGCCATGCCAAGAGGCAACTCAAGGAGAAGGAAGGTAAGTAATACCTTGCCCAAGTATATAGAGAAGATGTGGTGGCAAAAAATGACAGGATCAACGTGCTATTATAGGGGCCACGACCGAGGTGTCATCCCTTAAGAAAGCACTGTCGGAGGCTGAAAACAGAGCGCCCGCGAAGCGCACAGAGAGAGGGAAGCAGGAGGCATGGGTGGAGGAGGTGCAGAAAGAGCTCCAGGTTCTCCTGAAAAAACACGAGAGTTTGGAGCTTGACTCAAAGACGCAAGCGTCTGAGCTTGCGGCAGCCCTCGAAAGCGCGAAGTCTGCCAAGGCCGAAGCCCAGAAAGCCCTCCAAGAAATTGAAGCGATGAAGAAGATAGCGGCGGGTAAGGCATTCATTATGCAAAGCAAGCACGTGAAAGTGAATTACTTGTTACTTACCCGAGTTCGGAGCTCTCCAGGAGCATTCGCAGATTTGCCCCGTAGTGCGTCTGATGCCGCCGCCTACTACCGATTCGAGGAGGGGAGCTCCACGGAGAAGGTGTTCTGGTCTCAGTATGCTGAGGCCGGACACCTGGTGCCTTTGAGCAACCAGCTGAAGCAAATGGTCGAGCTCCACAAGGTGGCCGAACAGGCCATAAAGGGCCTCGTAGTTCGGCCTTGGCCTAGAGAGGCTCTGCCTGGGAGCTATTTCGGGCTGGTGAGGCGGCTGGTGGATGCCTGTACACGGCTTGAAGTAATCAAGCGCTCCGTCTGCATAGAAGGTGCCCGTAGGGCGCTTGCCCGTTCTAAAGTGCACTGGGGCAAGATGGATGCGGAGAAGCTGGTGAAGGACGGGCCGCCGCCGGGCAAGGAGCATCGCGTCCGGGAAGTGTATTATGAGGGCGTCTTGAAGGGTGCCCGCCTTATAGCAGATGAATGCTCCAAAGATGTAATTTTTGAGTAAACCCGCATTTGTGATCCTGTACGCTGAAAACTTGTTCATATGCGCTAAGCAACGCTTTTGAATTTAAAATATTACCTTATGTACGGCCGTTTATCAAATTTGAGAGATGGCGAGTCATCGGCTTCTGCCCCCATGCCACGAGTGCTGGGGTGTTCGGGATAAACATGAGCGCTCTTTTTCCCATTCTTGGGTCCTTCGAGGGAGGCGCTCAACACAACGAACAAGGCAATCGCACTATAATGCTTGAACACTCTCACTTAGCCATACAATTCTACAATTTTAAATTTCGGTGAAGCCCCTAGTGTTCGAATGACCGAGTTCGGGGCGCTATCCACGCCTAGGCCGGACAAAGCCGACTCCTCGCTCTAAGCGGCATAAGTCTTTAGGGACTCGAAAACCTCTCGAACAGCGACCAGCTCTCGCCTTATCATGACAGTCAGTTTTAGCTTTCTCTACTGAGGTGCTTAGCCCAGCTCAACTGGGGCACAATCGCAGTAGTTCTCCTAGTGCTACCTTAGCCGATATAACGGAATGTAAGGTACCAAAACATAGGAGCCGGGCAAACCCAACTATTGACCCAAGACATGATTCGGAGCCTATGCATATAGTGCTATAAGTTCGGGGTGCCGCACTTGTGAAAGTATTCGGACTTCTCACACCGTATTGTGGGGTACTTAAGCCCCTGGAGTATTGGCCGTACCAAAGTGTACAGGTGCAACATGTCATTAATGAACATATATTCATAAAAAAGAGTAATGCAATAATAGACGAAAGCTATGCATTGTTTATTTAAAAAAGCTGCGATCAAAGCAGAACGATACAAATAGTGCAATAAGCAAAAGATGGGACTATTTAACATGTCCTTTCCAGGGGTGAGCTGCGGAATGTTATGTGAAACAGGTATACTGCTTGTTATAGAGACCACCTTAGAGTTCCATAGTGCGGCGTAGCTTTCTGCTTCCCTGGTTGTATCGTTTGTGCGGCAATTGTACTGCCGGACAAGCCTTCCGAAGAATGCAGTCCTGAAAATAAGAGAAAATTAAGAAATCGGCAGCCCCTAGTGCGGTTTAAGCCACGTTTTGGGCGTGCCATGATGGTGCCCCTCCCCCTGTGCCCATGGTATTTCCAGAGCGTAGTTATGTACGCGCAACACTGGTTTCGCAAGTTCGCGAGGGCTGGGGTTGGGGACGCATTGCTACGCTTGATCGGAACGTGCCAGGCGGTCTTGTTGTAGGTTACTCCAGGCGCGCTTGATGGTGTCCAGACGTTTAATGGCCGGACTGGAGAATTGCCTTGAGAGGCTACTTTGTACTTCCGCTGCGATAGCCGCCGTATGCTCCTCCGTTCGGAGAGAGCGTTCGGTGTTTCCATTGACCGTGATGACTCCTCGAGGGCCTGGCATCTTGAGCTTGAGGTATGCATAGTGCGGCACCGCATTGAACTTGGCCAATGCAGTTCGCCCGAGCAGTGCGTGATAGCCACTGCGGAACGGGACTATGTCGAAGATTAACTCCTCGCTTCGGAAATTATCCGGAGATCCGAAGACCACTTGAAGTGTAACTGAGCCTGTACAGTTGGCCTCTACACCTGGTATGACGCCTTTAAAGGTCGTTTTAGTGGGTTTAATCCTCGAGGGATCGATGCCCATTTTCCGCACTGTATCCTGGTAAAGCAGGTTCAGGCTACTGATGCCGTCCATAAGGACTCTAGTGAGGTGAAATCCGTCAACAATTGGGTCTAGAACCAATGCGGCGAATCCGCCATGATGGATGCTAGTGGGGTGGTCCCTTCGATCAAAATTGATCGGGCAGGAAGACCATGGGTTGAACTTTGGGGCGACTGGCTCCATCGCGTATACGTCCCTTAGTGCACGCTTCCGCTCCCTCTTGGCGACGTGGGTTGCATATATCATGTTCACCATCTGCACTTGTGGGGGAAAACCTTTCTGTCCACTGTTGTTCGGCGGCCGGGGCTCCTCCTCGTCATCGCTATGCAACCCCTTGTCTCTGCTTTCGGCATTTAACTTGCCTGCCTGCTTGAACACCCAACAATCCCTGTTGGTGTGATTGGCTAGTTTTTCGGGGGTGCCATGTATCTGGCATGAGAGGTCGAGTATTCGGTCCAAACTGGACGGGCCCGGAGTATTTCTTTTGAATGGCTTTTTCCGCTGACCGGGTTTAGAGCCTCTGAATCCGGCATTAACTGTTGTATCCTCAGCATTGTCGCCGTTAATGCGGCGCTTTTGCTTGTTGCGACGTGACCTGCCACTGCTGTCCTTGGTATCCGAATTACCAGGGCTCTTGGTCATGTTATTGCTGCGAGCTAGCCATCTGTCTTCTCCCGCGCAAAAGCGGGTCATAAGTGTCGTGAGGGCTGCAATAGATTTCGGCTTTTCCTGTCCTAGGTGCCGTGCAAGCCACTCGTCACGGATGTTATGCTTGAAGGCTGCTAGGGCCTCTGCGTCCGGACAGTCGATGATTTGATTTTTCTTAGTTAGGAACCATGTCCAGAATTGTCTGGCCGATTCCTCTAGCTGCTGAATTATGTGCCTAAGGTCATCGGCGTCTGGTGGTCGCACATAAGTGCCCTGGAAATTGTCGAGGAATGTGGTTTCCAGGTCCTCCCAACAACCAATTGATTCTGCTGGCAAGCTGTTAAGCCAATGCCGAGCTGGTCCTTTAAGCTTGAGTGGGAGGTATTTGATGGCGTGTAGGTCATCACCGCGGGCCATGTGGATATGAAGGAGATAGTCCTCGATCTATACCGCAGGATCTGTTGTGCCATCGTATGATTCGATGTTCATGGGTTTGAAACCCTCGGGCATTTGATGATCCATTACTTCATCTGTGAAGCATAGTGGGTGTGCGGCGCCTCTATGTTGGGCTATATCACGATGCAGCTCAATCGAGCTTTGTCTACTGTGTTCGGCCCGGCCGGATTTACTGTATCCGGAGTGACGATTACCGTCTCGTGTCGGCGGGTGCCCACGCGATCCGTAGATCGATCTTGTTTGCCTTGCCTTGTCCTCCAATATATCTCGCAGGTCTGGCGCATTTTCCCATGCCTTGGTATTTTTTGAGCGGCGCCGGGGTGCGTCTTGAGTGGAGGGCCAGGAGGCCTCAATGTCGCAGCCACGGGGTGGCCGGTCGGCCGCATCATGCACTGGTGATGTAGGTTTAGGTGCTTCCTCCTCTAATCGGGGTAGCAACCTGCACTTTGGGTAGCTCTTGGAGGGGCGTTCGAGTTCATACTCTTCGGCTGCAAGGACTTCAGTCCATCTGTCGGCTAGCAAATCTTGATCAGCTCTAAGCTGTTGCTGTTTTTTCTTGAGGCTGCTCGATGTGGCCATAAGCCTGCGTTTCAAACGCTCTTGTTCGGCGGGATCCTCCGGCACGACAAATTCGTCATCGTCGAGGCTTCCCTCATCTTCGGAGGGAGGCATATAATTATCGGCCTCGACCTCTCTGTCTGCCGCTCTCTCGTGAGGGTTGGCTTCTCCATCCTCCTGTGTTGAATCTTGCTGGAGGTGGTTGTCTTCGGCACTGTCCGGGGTGTTATTATCTCCCGTGCCGGAATCACCGTTTTTGCTTTGGCGGGATTTAGAGCGGCGCCGCTGACGCTGGCGCTTAGGCGGCTTCTTGGAGGTGTCATCCTCCGCTGTTCCATTGACATTGCCTTCTTTTGGCGTGTCCACCATGTATATATCATACGACGAGGTGGCTTTCCAGTGCCCTATAGGCGCTAGTTCTTGATCGTCTCCTGCATCGGCGTCCATACCATCGATGTCTTCGGAGTCAAAGTCGAGCATGTCGGTTAAATCATCGATAGTGGCTACGAAGTGGGTGGTGGGTGGGCTTTGAATTTCTTCATCATCCGCATCCCAACCTTGCTGACCATAGTCCGGCCAGGGCTCTCCTGATAAAGAGAGAGACTTTAGTGAATTCAGAATATCGCCGAAGGGCAAGCGCTGAAAGATGTCCGTGGTGGTGAACTCCATGATCGGCGCCCAATCGGGTTTGATCGGTAGGGGCGCGGAGGGCTTAGAGTCTGTAGAGGAGTCCGGCTCCTTGGAGTCACGGGCTTCGCTGAGAATAGGGCTGGTGTTCGGCTCGATCACCGTAGAGATTGCAGCCCCCGAGGCGGTGTCCAACCACCCATCCTCAATTGGCGCAGTTGACTCCGAATTAACGGTCGGAGCTGATGCGGGTGCGGCCTCCAGGGCACTGTTCGGCAGCAGAGCTAGATCATGCCCATCGTGACAGTGCGGCGCACTCGGCTGCGGCTCGAATCCGTCGAAGATCAAGTCTCCGCGGAGGTCGGCCGTGTAGCTCAAACTTACAAATCTGACCTGATGGCCAGGGGCATAGTTTTCAATCTGCTCCAGATGGCCAAGCGAATTAGCCCGCAGTTTTCGATCTACTCGTTCCATAATGCATCATCCCGTAACTAACTCATTAGTCACATTGCTTGCAAGGCTTATAGTGATGAGCATTACCGAGAGGGCCCAGAGATACCTCTCCGATACACGGAGTGACAAATCCTAATCTCGATATATGCCAACTCAACAAACACCATCGAAGACACCTGTAGAGCATCTTTATAATCACCCAGTTACGTTTTGCCGTTTGATAGCACACAAGGTGTTCCTCCGGTATTCGGGAGTTGCATAATCTCACAGTCAGAGGAACATGCATAAGTCATGATTAAAGCAATAGCAATAAAACTAAGCGATCATTATGCTAAGCTAATGGATGGATCTTGTCCATCACATCATTCTCTAATGATGTGATCCCGTTCATCAAATGACAATACATGTCTATGGTCAGGAAACTTAACCATCTTTGATTAACAAGCTAGTCTAGTAGAGGCATACTAGGGACACTCTGTTTGTCTATGTATTCACACATGTACTAAGTTTCTGGTTAATACAATTCTAGCATGAGTAATAAACATTTATCATGATATAAGGAAATATAAATAACAACTTATTATTGCCTCTAGGGCATATTTCCTTCAGTCTCCCACTTGCACTAGAGTCAGTAATCTAGATTACATAGTAATGATGCTAACACCCATGGAGTCTTGGTGCTGATCATGTTTTGCTCATGAGAGAGGCTTAGTCAATGGGTCTGCAACATTCAGATCTGCATGTATCTTGCAAATCTCTATGTCTCCCTCCTTGACTTGATTGCGGATGGTATTGAAGCGTCTCTTGATGTGTTTGGTTCTCTTGTGAAATCTGGATTCCTTCGCCAAGGCAATTGCTCCAGTATTGTCACAAAATATTTTCATTGGACCCGATGCACTAGGTATGACACCTAGATCGGATATGAACTCCTTCATCCAGATTCCTTCATTTGCTGCTTCCGAAGCAGCTATGTACTCTGCTTCACACGTAGATTCCGCCACGACGCTCTGCTTGGAACTGCACCAACTGACAGCTCCACCATTGAATATAAATACATATCCAATTTGTGACTTTGAGTCATCCTGGTCAGTGTCAAAGCTTGCATCGACGTAACCGTTTACGACGAGCTCTTTGTCACCTCCATAAACGAGAAACATATCCTTAGTCCTTCTCAGGTATTTCAGGATGTTCTTGACCGCTGTCCAGTGATCCACTCCTGGATTACTTTGGTACCTCCCTGCTAAACTAATAGCAAGGCACACATCAAGTCTGGTACACAGCATTGCATACATGATAGAACCTATGGCTGAGGCATAGGGAATGACTTTCATTTTCCCTCTATGTTCTATAGTGGTCGGGCATTAAGTCTGGCTCAACTTCACACCTTGTAATACAGGCAAGAACCCTTTCTTTGACTGAACCATTTTGAACTTCTTCAAAACTTTATCAAGGTATGTGCTTTGTGAAATTCCAATTAAGCGTCTTGATCTATCTCTATAAATCTTGATGCCCAATATATAAGAAGCTTCACCGAGGTCTTTCATTGAAAAATTCTTATTCAAGTATCCTTTCATGCTATCCAGAAATTCTGTATTATTTCCAATCAACAATATGTCATCCACATATAATATTAGAAATGCAACAGAGCTCCCACTCACTTTCTTGTAAATACAGGCTTCTCCAAAAGTTTGTATAAAACCATATGTGTCGGTACGAGTTTCGGCAAAACCCCTGAGGTTCGAACTCTGGGGTGCGTACAAAGATCTCTCTCCCCCTAGCTCACACTCTCGCAACGATCTCAAAGCCTAGCTCCCCGAACCCGAGTTTTTACTGGTTCGGGCCACCGTTGCGGTGTAATACCCTACTCCAGTGTGGTGTGGTGGATTGCCTTGTAGGCTGGAGATGAACAAGTACAAGGGAAGAACAACCTCCTAAGCAGAGGCATTCTTGAGCTTGGTGAGCTTGTGTGGTGGCCTTGGTTGAATGGATCCAGTCCCCTGGTGGTGGCTAGTCCTATTTATAGAGGCCTGGGTCCTCTCCCCAAATATTAGGCGGGAAGGGATCCCACAATAGCCAATTTGAAGGGGGACAACTAGTACAAGCCATCCTGACAAAAGGTGGTCTTTGCCTGCCAAAGGCTCTGGTGGTGACACCATCGTGGGCTCCGTGATGACCTTCGTCTTGCTGTCCTGCTAGTCTTGGTCTCATTGCACCGATATGGAAACCATTGCGTGACGCCTCGGGACTCCACGCCAAGGAAAGTCCCTTCCGGACACGGGACAAAGTCTTCAATCTTGTATCTTCATAGTCCAGGAGTCCGGCCGAAGGTATAGTCCGGCTATCCGGACACCCCCTAATCCAGGACTCCCTCAGTAGCCCCTGAACCAGGATTCAATGACGACGAGTCCGGCGCGCAGATTGTCTTTGGCATTGCAAGGCAGGTTCCTCCTCCAAGTACTTCATAGAAGATTTTGAACACAAAGGTAGTGTCCGGCTCTGCAAAAAAAGTTTCCACATATTGCCATAGAGAGAATAATATTTACACAAATCTAATCTGCTAACGTATTCCGTAGCGTGACATCACACCACGGCCAAGTCTTTATTTGAATCGTTTTACTGTCCCACCTCAGCGCGTTTAGCGAGGCGGTTTCCTTGGCACGTCTTGTCAAAGCAGAGATCGTGTCCCCTTATTCCGGGATTCTCATCAATACTCTGTGCCTGCTGGCACCCGCCTGGCATGGCTCACGTCATGGAAACCTCACGAGGTGCCCCTCGCCTTGATATCTCCGCTCCTCGCGAGCCAACCTAGTGAGGCTGCCCCTGAGGAGGTCTTGTGTCGTCCGCCTCGCGAGGCTTGGCCCCTCGCGAGGGTCTTGAATGTTTGTTGATGAAGATGGGTCGTAGCAGGCCGCTGGTGGAGCCACGCCCTGGGCCGCAGGCAGGCAAGTCTGGGTACCCCTGTTGCTAGGACGCCAACAGTAGCCCTCGGGCCCAAGACGCGCTCGTGCTTGGCTTCGCGGCGAAGACAAGGGCCAAGTATGGAGCGTCGCAGGCCCTAACTGCCTGCGGCCTTCATTGACATGTGGTGATTGACAGGACGTGGGCGCCTCCACTTCACCATGCAGCCTCAATTTCCGCCTAGCGAGGCAACCATTGTCATCTTCATAGCTCCACCTCCTTTACAGGCAGCACTCTCACCGCTCCCTCATCTTCCGGAAGGCAGCGGATCTCTTCCCCCAGTCCAATCTGACACCACCACCCCCCCCCCACCACCATGGCACCAAGTCGGAAGAAGAAGGTAAAGAGGGAGTCCCGTGCCTCGGCCCCCGCGATGTTGGTTTTCGAGCCCGCCATCGAGCGGTCGGTGGTGCTCAACCAAGAAGCGATGGGCAAGGTGCGCCCGGCGCTTGCCGCTGATTTCAATGAGTGTGGGGCGATGGTGGCCTAGCCAGCTTCCCATGCCGAAGTTGACAGGACGGCCACCGAGGTCCCCATCCATCTTCACGCCCTGTGGGTAGGCTTGATTCTCCCGTTCTCCAATTTCTTCAATGCGGTGCTCTCGCATTACCAGATCAACGCGCTGCATCTCGATCCCCAATCCATTATCCTCCTTGCTGTCTTCGCCTTGGTCTGCGAAGCCATGGTGGGGATTTCCCCTTCCGTTGCCCTGCTTTGCCACCTCTTCTCGCTACACCTGACAGATCCTCTCCAGCGTTCAGGGTGTGTATCCCTTCAGGACGTCGCGGCGACTGCCAGCTCGGGGATTGACTTCGAGCTCTCGCCGGTTGTTAGGGGCTTCAGGAAGAGGTGGGCGTTTGTGGACGTTGGCGTGCGCAGCCCCCAGCTGCTGCTCCACGGATTCCAACTACTCCGAGCTCCGGTTGGGGGCACGCAAAGCTCACCGATCGGCGACTCGCCCATGTCTGGCTCCGACTTGCCAGGCTGAAGGACCTCGGAGTGATGGCGCCCATGGTGGTGAAGGAGTTCATCCAGTGTTGCATCACTCCGCTCCAGTGCCACTCTCGGTAAATGTGGACCTTCTCCGGCTATGGTGACCGTATGAGGCTTCAGGCTCCGGCTCTTCCCCCTAAGGCGCGGTGCGCGGTGCTCGAGCTCCTGACGGGCGACCCGATGCTGGCCAACCTGCCGGAGGAGGGCTGTCTTCTGTACTGCTGCTCGAACAAGGTGGAGTTCATGAAGTAGATGCCCCTCTTCGACGAATGGGGACCACGCCCGGTTGGCCTTGAAGGGCCTCGCGAGAGCCCTGTCTTCGTGGCCCCCCTACCTGCCGCGAGCGCGATGCCTGCCCCAGGAGCGGGCACAGCGGGCGGTTGCTGTCGAGCGATGGCGACGTTGCTGCTGAAGAATCGGCACCACTCAGGGCTCCTGAGGTGCCGCCCCTCGGGACTCTGGAGAGCCGTCCTGAGGAAACGGCCTGGGGGTGACGCAGTCCGACACTCCTGAGGTCGAAGCCCCCGAGGCCCCAGTGAACTGCCACGAGGCGAGTACCGAGGTCTCAACGCGGTCCAGCACCCCTGAGGTCGCCTCCTCTGGAGTCACACCATCCGTGCCCGGCCTTGGTGACCACTCCCAGGGCTTCAGTCAGCTTCGACTGAACTTCGCGGTGCTCCGCAAGAGGAGGGGGTCTCCAAGCTGAGTGGTGACGCCTTCCGGCCATTGAAGTAGAGGAAGTACATTGCTATTGACGAGTGAGTACCTTATCTTTGTAATTTCTTGAGTGCCGCTTCTCCTCCTAACGTGATTCCTCAGGGGCCCTTCTGCTAAGGCGACGAAGTCTCCCGAGAAGCAACCTCCTCCTGCCTCGAGTCCTCTGCTGACCTTGAGCGCCCCAAGCCAGCCTGCAGCACTTGGAGCGAGGTCGGTCGGAGAGGCAAGCACACTGGCTTGGCGTCTCGATCCCGCGTTATTGCCGGCCATTCTTCGCGGCCTTGTCTAGGATGCGGGAAGTGTGCCAAGGGCTCCTCCTCTGGTTATTGACCGCGGCTGGGTGGCCTTGGTTCTGGCCTCTCCTTCGGGTAACGAGCCTCCGTCCTTCCGGGCCCCCGACGGGGCCTGTCGGGGATATACCCCGCGGTATGACCCGGCTGGAGTTGTAAACCGGCTGGGACTTGGTAAACCAGCGGATGGTAAACCGGCGGAGAGTTAAGACAGAGAGTCAAGACAGATGGCTAAGATAGACGATAAACCGGCTGGTGTTAAACCGGCAGACAATGTTAAACCGGCAGACAATGTTAAACCGGCAGAACAATGTTAAACCGGCAGACGTTAAGAAGCCCAGGAATGGAAGTCAAAATAGTTTAAGTTAAAGTCCGAGTTGGACTCCACATGTAACCCGCCCCTTCAACATATATAAGGAGGGGCAGGGCTCCTCAAGGAGGGAGGAGCAAGAAACAATCTCTAGGGCTAGACACAACTAGAGGAGAGCTGGTTTACGGTGACTCCTTTGTGCTGATAATGAGATCTAGCCTCAAACAGCATGTAGGGTTGTTACCGGATGATATTTCCCGGGGCCCGAAGCTGTCTAAACCCTTGTCTTATGTTGCGTCTCTCGATTCCGCTCAACCCCTCTCAAGCTACCACATAGATGCGTTGGCCTCGCGACTAAATCCTCACACTAAGGACATCTGACGTGACAATTCCACGACAGTTGGCGCCCACCGTGGGGCTTGCGCACGGTGGTGTTGAGTTCTTGAAGGGATTTCTTCAGGGATCAAGAAGGTCGCCATGTGATGAAGGAAAAATAGTCAGCACGGAACAATCGCGTTGGATAACCCGACGTGAGACAACCCTGAGCATAGCGGACAAATTCGAAGGAAATTAGGGTTATGTTTATACAGTCTGTCTAAATTCAGATTCAGCCAAGTTCGTTAGAAGTTTTTCATCGAAAATATCACGGATATCCGCTGCAGATTCAGCGACCGGGTCTGATTGCTATTGATGCTGCTGTTCAACTCACGGGTCCGCGTGGTTGTTGTCCACGTACGTTTCAGTTGCCCAAGAAATTCCAAAGCGGCGGCTGGAGGCGAACCAAAGGCGACCTGCTGTGCTACTTGCATATACTTGAAAAAAAAATCCCAAAGGGACATATACTGACACATCAAGTCCCGAGAAGCTACCAGTACGATTCTCTGCTTCTCAAAGAAATTGCTAGTCGAAGCTCAAAAGGAGGTCATCCTGGTAGAGAAACCAACTAGTATGCCACAATGGACAATCCTAGTACTACTCGATCCGGGAGATCAGACAAATTTTAATTAAGTGCTAGTCGCTGCGTGTGGGGCCGAGGAGTACTGGTTTTGCCTGGTGTGCCGGTGGTATTCACTTCGTCTCACCCGAGGATTCTGTATTCTGCTCTGCCGGGTCACGCCCGCTGGCTTCGTCACTTTGCGGTGCCCCTGCCGCACACTGAATCGTTGGCCGCCGCCGACCGCGTGTGCGCCATGCCAGCATTGCCTCGAGTGCCACTACTTGTCCTCTCGCGCCAAAGCCGCCCCCCGTTGGCTCTGCCTTCTACTCTCCGTTTGAGCCGCCCACGACACACCTCGATCCGTCGCCGTTTCCTCGGCCTCGCCGGTGCCGGCCGGACGCTGCGCTGCCACCTGCTTCCAAAGCTGCCCCGCAGCCTTCATCGAGCCATCGCCGGGTCAATCTCCCGCCTTGGAGCCTCTCCGTATTAATTTGATGGTCAAAAGGACCTAGAGACAGGGTCGGTGTACAAATACGTCCACAAGATTGCCACTGCCGGATCAAGTCTCGGGAATTTTTTTCGCCTACAGCCGTACATCAACAGGATGCTACCACCTGCGAATATGTGGTTGTGGCAGCAACAGGAATTACGATGTACAGCCACACGTGCTCACACAAAAATTGCAAGGAAGGCCATGTGGGGCGGCAGCATACTGTCAAAAGCAGCAAGCCTGACGCTACATGGCGAACAATCAACAATGTCCACAAACCCCTTTTTTCCCTACGTGGTAGCCAGGCACTCCTCTTACTACTTCCGTCGCACCATGTACCAAACAAAGCAGTCTCAGATCAATACAACTTCTGTTAAGGCCAGCCACACAGGGGAATCTAATGACAAGGTATTCATGATAGCCGGGTAAACCAAGCATAGTCATGTGCTACTAGCTCATGTGGAGAAGCCAATCCAAGGTCACCCACTAATAATACTTCTCACGAGGGTACTACATGAGGACCATTAGTACCATGTACATTGAAAAAATCATCAGGACGTGCACCAAGCATTAGTGTCCGCGTTTGTCTGACAAAAATACCAGATGTTTATCAGTATTGAGCCGCCTCTGCTGTATTGAGCCGTCAGGGCTCTGCTGTATTGAGCCACAAGGGCTACGTTGAGCTGTCACTGCTGTGTTGAGCCGCCGGGGCCACGTTGAGTCGCCTCTGTTGTGTTAAGCCGTCGGGGTTATATTGAGTCGCCGGCCTGCCTGAGCCGTTTCTGTTGCGTTGAACGGATCATCTGTTATCCGGACAAATCAGGTGAAATCTATCTAAATTTATTTTATTAACATATATTGTTTTCATCAAAGAACAATTACTTGGTCTATGATATTTTTTCAGGACCATTATCCCTTACAAAAAGGTGTCACAAAAGAGGCATGAGAAAATATTATTTTTTTCACTAGCGCTCGTATTGCACAACTCGCCCGTTCGCTCTCGTGGCCATTTCATGTGTACACGCCGGTTTACAACGCCATGGCCAACTCCTCCGTCTCCTACCACGGCCGGCTCAACTGTGATTGATTTCAGCTTCACCATGGTAATCATCAACTCCGTGGTGGATAAATACTGGCCTGACATATCAGGTGAAATCCATCCAGTATATTTTTATTATATATTGCTTTCTTTAAAAAAGAGCAATTACTCCGGCTTGCAAAGTTATCTAATGCAGGACCCTAAACCACCATATTGGTGCAAATTTAAAGGCCATCGGAAAAATTTCCGGCTTAAAAAGAAGGATTCCGGTTTATAATCCGGCTCAAGGGAAAGCTATCTCCCGCAAAGCTTTGAAGCTCTCAATATCCGGTTCAAAATCCCGGTTCAAGAAGAATTTATCTCTTGCAAAAAATTAAAAGTTGCCGAAGAGGACCTGCTGCCATGATGCGCGGTTCAAACATGGGTATCATGCCTTATTGGCTTATCATATTACTGATCACTTGGGGGCTTGGTCGTATTCGAACTATAGCTACACCTCTTGATCGGCGCAAGGCCACCAGAAAAATAACTAGGGGTCTTGGTCATATCTGAACCATAGCTACACCTCTTTGATCGGTTTGAAACCACAAAAGGGATATCACTAGGGGGCTTTGTCATATTTGAACCATAGCTATATCTCTTGATCGGCGTAAGGCCAACATGAATTCACTTCGGGACCAAAGAGAGTGTTGCAAAAAGCACAAACTCAAACATGGGCACCCACTGAGCACAGCTCAAAAAGTTACTTGGGGGCTCTTTGTGCAAAGCAACAAAGAGTTTGAAAGGACCCTTGTAATTGGCTATCAAGCCACGGCTTGGAAGCCTGGTGTATTCACCAAAAACCCTGGGTTAACCTGCCTTCATCAAGTAAGCCACTCCTGTCCAGGTAATCCTGGTATGACCCGCCGAACATTTGACAATTCAATCTTATATAGACCCTGAACTTGTCAAAATTAAAACGACGATTGGTTAATTGGAGGCCCATCTTAAAAGGCTTTGTTAAATGGTTTAACTCAGCGGCCTGGCAGCCCATGAAAAGCCTCGATTTGGAGCCTGGCAGCTCGTAAAAAGCCTCGCGTGTTCTTTTTGAGTTCTATTTGCCAAGTTTTTTCGCCTTTGTTGAGGTTCATAATATCTTCTGGTAAACCGACGTCCTTGACCTGGCTTGGCTCTCAACTACAAGTTGTCACTACATGATCAGTTATAATCCGACATTCATTAACTCGGTCTGGTTTTGACTAACAAGTCGTCAGTATTATAAGGAAAATCCGGTGTTTATTATATCCCGATGCGGCTTATTATCATAATCCGGCAAATTAAGGAAGGAATTCTCAATACTCAAGATTGGGGTTACCACCCTCACTACAAAAGTTGGTTAAACCAACGGGGTGATTCTATGTCATAGGTATCATCTATGTCATATTTGATTATCTTCAATTACAACCTTGGTTATAAACCCTGGCTATATGTTTGGGCATTATGACCCGCCCGCCGGGTTATAAGAATTCTGGCTTACAATGAATGCGCATTAAGTTGCCATCGGCCAAGAGCCGCCGAGTATTTCAACTCCAGATTTATTTATCAACTCATAAGGTATTCAAATCTTTAATAGCCAACATGGCTGGATTTTTATTATGGTTATAAATAACCACTATTATGATTAAGGTTTTCAAAGTCGCTTCAGCGCAATGGCTATTATTTTATCAGTGGATATGATTTATTCTACAATTGAAGGAATAGTCTCGAGTCGCTGCAGGCATATGACCCGGCACTTAGGGGCTACATTATTCAAGTTGGGATTACATCAAATACACAAGTCTCATGTCGCTTCAAGCATGCACCATGACACTTGGGGGCTAATGCAAAGTCATTGTTTGCTCACTTATTGAAGACCCGACTCATCACATCGTAATAAGCCGGCCCTTGGGGGCTACCAATTGCTCCTGTCAACAATTCAAGGTACACAGATTTTCATTTATTATTGAAGGATCCACTGCTCAGTTGGTAAAGCACAAGGCTCTTAACCTTGTGGACGTGGGTTCAAGCCCCATGACGGGGGTTACATCATATGACGTTATTTTCATTGAAGAATATATCAAGTCCCAGCTCAATATTCTCTTATTGAGCCAGCCCTTGGGGGCTACATATTGCTGCTCAAGTTTACATGATCATATTTACAAAGTCTCTGCTCATTATTGCATAATAACCCGGCCCTTGGAGGTTAGCAATTTCAAGTCCCAGGTTGCTGCAAGCATGACAACCCGGCACTTGGGGGCTACATATGTGGAATACTCAGTTCTGACTGGTGATTGAAATGAACAACCTGGATTTCTTCAAGATTGTGACATTCATATTGAAGCAAGTCTTAAGTTGTTGCTATGTTACCTTCTTAAGACTTGAGGGCTACAAGGGATAGGCATATACGAGGTATATTTTCAAGCTTGATGTTAACTACAATTATGACCTGGTGCCATCAATATTTATAAACTGGTAATGATAAAACCGACAAGTTCAAGTCTTAAACCGGCACAGTTTTACATTCTCAAACCGGCAAGTTCTACATTCTTAAACCGACTGCAGATCAGATGAGTATTTCAAAGGCCAATATTTTTGTTAAGCATTGGGAGCTGAAGTCAAAGGAGTTATTCTTCACAATATTTATCTATGACAAACCAATGTCAGCAAACTGATTATGAAGCTGGTCTATTGACTCGGATTTTCTAGAAGGAAATGACAAGGATTTAAAGATGCTCAGGATCAGTTTACCATGGATAAATCCAAATTAAACTAGGGGATAATGTTGGGGATATACCACGCGGTATGACCCGGCTGGAGTTGTAAACCGGCTGGGACTTGGTAAACCGGCGGATGGTAAACCGGTGGAGAGTTAAGACAGAGAGTCAAGACAGATGGCTAAGACAGACGATAAACCGGCTGGTGTTAAACCGGCAGACAATGTTAAACCGGCAGACAATGTTAAACTGGCAGACAATGTTAAACCGACAGAACAATGTTAAACCGACAGACGTTAAGAAGCCCAGGAAGGGAAGTCAAAATAGTTTAAGTTAAAGTCCGAGTTGGACTCCACATGTAACCCGCCCCTTCAACATATATAAGGAGGGGCAGGGCTCCTCAAGGAGGGAGGAGCAAGAAACAATCTCTAGGGCTAGACACAACTAGAAGAGAGCCGGTTTACGGCGACTCCTTCGTGATGATAATGAGATCTAGCCCCAAACAGCATGTAGGGTTGTTACCGGATGATGTTTCTCGGGGCCCGAAGCTTTCTAAGCCCTTGTCTTGTGTTGCGTCTCTCCTGTCAAAATTTCAGCCTAATCGGAGTTACGGATCTCCGGGAATTTAAGAAACGGTGAAAGGGCAGAATCAGGGAGCGCAGAAACAGAAGGAAATAGAGAGAGAGATCCAATCTCGGAGGGGCTCTCGCCCCTCCGCCGCCATGTAGGACATGGACCAGAGGGGAAACCCTTCTCCCATCTAGGGGGAAGGTCAAGGAAGAAGAAGAAGGGGGGCTCTCTCCCCCTCTCTCCCGGTGGCACCGGAACACAGCCAGGGCCATCATCGCGACAATAATCTACACTAACAACTTCACCGCCGTCATCACCAACTCTTCCCCCTCTATGCAGCGGTGTAACCCCTCTTTTACCCGCTGTAATCTATACTTAAAAATGGTGCTCAATATTATATATTATTTCCCAATGATGTATGGCTATCCTATGATGTTTGAGTAGATCTGTTTTGTCCTATGGGTTAATTGATGATCGTGATTGGTTTGAGTTGCGTGTTTTATTATTGGTGATGTCCTATGGTACTCTCCGTGTCGTGTAAGCGTGAGGGATCCCCGTTGTAGGGTTTGCAATATATTCATGATTTGCTTATGGTGGGTGGCGTGAGTGATAGAAGCATAGACCCAAGTAAGTAGGTTGTTTGCGTATGGGAGTAAAGAGGACTTGATGCCTTATAATGCTATGGTTGGGTTTTACCTTAATGATCTTTAGTAGTAGCGGATGCTTGCTAGAGTTCCAATCATAAGTGCATATGATCCAACAAGAGAAATTATGTTAGCTTATGCCTCTCCCTCAAATAAAATTGCAATAATGATTACCGGTCTAGTTATCGATTGTCTACGGACAAATAACTTTCTCGTGACAAAAAACTCTCTACTGAAACTAACTTAGTTGTGTCTTTATCTAAACAGCCCCTAGCTTTTATTTACATGGTCTTTATCATCTTGCAAACCTAGCCTACAACACCTACAAATACTTCTAGTTTCATACTTGTTCTAGGTAAGGCGAACGTTAAGCGTGCGTAGAGTTGTATTGGTGGTCGATAGAACTTGAGGGAATATTTGTTCTACCTTTAGATCCTCGTTGGGTTCGACACTCTTACTTATCGAAAGAGGCTACAATTGATCCCCTATACTAGTGGGTTATCAGTCTCCTTCTTCTAACTATCATCTTTCCTAATTTGCAGATTTTCTTGAGATGAGGAAGCTAGGATTGATGGAAACTTGTTGCAAACTTTTACTTGTGCTTGTGCTTCCTTTTTATTTATGGAAACTTGTTGCAAACTTGTTGGAAATGTTGTTGGAAACTTGTATATATATATGTTCATGTTGTTGGAAACATGTATATGTTGTTGGAAACTTATTGTTGGTATGATTGTTGAAATTATTTTGAAATGTGTGTGTATATATATATGTGTGTGAAATTCTGTCAAATTGAATAAATTTAGGAAAAAACAGGAAAAACAAGGGCTATATAGCCACTTTGCCGTCCACTGGCAGACGGCAAAGGTCTTTGTCGTTCGCTAGCAGACAGCAATGATCCCATGTGGCAGCTACCTATGCAACCTGGGGTGTAGGGGCTAGCCTATTTGGCAGATTTGTCATCAGCCAGCAGACGGCAAAGGCCTTTGCACCTTTGTCGTCTACTGGCTGACGGCAAAGCACGCCGTTAACCACTTAACGGACCTGAACTGCCACGTGTGACATCCAGGCTCTTCATCGTCTGTCAGTGGACGACAAAGCCCTTTGCAGCTTTGCCGTCAGCCAGTGGACGGCAAAGAGGCCTTTGTCGTAGCCTATTCAGCCAGACATGTTGTCGTCTGCTGGCTGATGGCAAAGGTCTTTGCCGTCAACCATCCATGCCTTTGTCGTCAAAGTGTCTGATTCCTGTAGTGACAGCTAGCACATTTTAAGAGGCTGAGGGCCAACAACCACAACTATCCGCTGGAAGCACCTTGATCACGGTGACTCGGCATCTCGTCAATGAAAAGGAAGAACCCTCATGTGCCTTGGTAGAGCATGAGTAGAACAATATCTCCAATTTTCCAATGGATGCATTGCCACGACAAGCGAGAACTTGTTAGTTTGAATGGTTCCATTTCTGCAGGAAATGCAGTACCTTGCAATCACTTTGGCATTATTAGTAGGCACGAGGGTAATTCGACCACACCGCGAAATCGATTCAGGAACAGCTGCAGCGGGCAATTTCTGTTGAAATGTAGAATAAAAACCAATTGTAGCATATCATTGAAGATATATATAGTTTATGAGCATCAACATAAAAATAAGAGTTTGTACCAGCGTTTTGTGCACACAATTGGTCTTGTTCAATGTGTGCACCATAGGTATAATTAATCCCATCCAAAATCCAGCGTTCATACACTGTCCTATCTCTGCCAGATTATCAGTAAATTTTATGACATGCTTCAAGTCTTTCCAGTGAAATTTGGTACGCTGTGTAACATACAAATCATTAACTATGCATCTAACATATCATGCTTAAAAGATGGAAAGGTATTATTTATTCAGAACATGGCAGAAGAATATATAGTGTGCATAAATTGGTAAATAAAATTTGTCACTGCCTAGGAACAGAGTAAGAAAATGAAATCACAATTGGTTGCTTAAATAGTGATCAATTAGTCAGAACAAATACCCCGATAATATGCCAACATGGAGAAAGTTGAAAGAACACTAACCTCGATCGACTTTGATCGGCTGATGAAGTTGGGGAAGTAAACATCCATGTTAATTAGACCAGCCTGTGGTGCACGCACTAGAATTTCATTGCCAGCTTTCAGTTCATAAAACTTAGAAATTTGTCTCCAAAGGTCCGCATAAAAATAGGAGTGACCATCTTTATCAAGTTTTACGCTAACTATCATTGTAAATCCATGTTGCATTGTCCATATGACATACATGGAGTCATCAACAAAGTAAAGCCCAAGATTTCCTTCTACTCGTGTTCTTGCAAAGCAAGGGATGTACTGCTTGAAATAAAAATTAAGATCATAAATTAGATATGTTGAAATAACAGAGCAAGATGCAAATATGGGAGTAACTGATAGAACAAAACGATATATAGATTAAAGCAAAGTACAAAAATATATAATTAAAAATAGATAATGTAACAAAGATTTGATGGAAATATGAGAGTAACTGAATGAACAATACATCATTAATTTGCCTAATATAGGGGGGAAACGGCTTCAACATCTAGGTTGCACGTAGCACCGTACCTTTTATTCAAATGTAGCAATAGACGGTATATGTTCACAAATTTAGGCCATGCCGACCATGGTAGGGTGACATTGAACATACCAAGCGCTCCCTGAAGTCATCCGGAATGGTGAGATAGAACTTTGTTTCCGACTGGCCGCGACCACACTTGCCTGATTTGTGCTCGCACAATGGACACATGAATGAAAACCCTCGAATTAGCTTGAAGAAAAATGAATCCATGACGATTTCCGCCAGTTGATTAACAGCAACAGACAGACTGCGATAAGAGATGAGTGAATATTTTGCTAAATTGATTACCTTCTCCATGAGAAAAATCCCCAGCCCAATCCCGTAGAAAACCCCAATAGACCAGAGTCTAGAATGTCGGTGCAAGTCGGTGCAGATAGGCGGCGGCAAGCGGTAGGGGTGAAATCCCGCGCCGTTTGGAGCGCGACCTCCGCCCACCAACGACAGCCTTCGAGCTTAGGGTGGCCACCGCGATAGAAGTTGATGAGGTGCAGAGTTGTGGAGGAGTCCGTGGCGAGTGGGTGGGGACGAAGTGGGAAGGGGGCGTGGGTTTTCTTTTTCCTTTTGCATGTGTGGGTGAACACACACGGTTCGCAGAGGCGACGGAGATGAATCATGTGCAATAGTAAATCACCGAGATTGAAGGGGATTCCAAATTTCCTTCGTCCTTTGTCCATGAGTTTTTCTATTATGAACATACACCATGCAAATCATCGTGTTCAAATTTGGCATTTTTCCGGGTTCATTTACCATATTTAGGGGATTATGTGTATTTTCTAGGCATTAATGCACATAATTCAAATTCAAACAATCGGTGCATGAAAAGGTGCACGAGAACGGTCTGGAAAACCTGCTCGTGCTATTTAGTAAATTCTCACGCCTTTTACAAGGAATTGGTAGATATTTCAAGGAAATGTGTGGCAATAGTCAACCACAAATGTGTCGTTTATTGGTTTTTCAACTATAGAAAAATGAAATACATGCTTGACAAACATGACGACTGGCATGGTGCCATGGTATGGCCTCACCATGCCCTGGTAAAAATTTGTTAAGGTTTGACTTATGTCGTCGTGCACGCCTTTCATAAATTGAACCATCATCGAGGAAGTTTCATGGTTTCGAATGGGAAATCACCAACATTGAAGGGGCTGGGAATCCAAATTTCCTTCCTAGTTTGTCATTCAGTTTTTTTCTTCAACCAATATACCCCCTCCAATGCAACGTGTTCAAATTTGGCATTATTTCTGGGCTCATTTAGGGGAGTATGTGCATTTTCTAGGCATTAATCCATGTAATACAAATTCAAACAATCGGTGCATGAAAAGGTGCACAAGAATGGTATGAAAAACCATGCTCATGGTATTTAGTAAATTATCATGCCTTTTACAAGGAATGTGCAGAGATTTCAAGGGAATGTGTGGCAATAGTCAACCACAAGCGCATCGTTTTTTGGTTTTTCTACTATAGAAAAATGAAATACATGCTTGAAAACATGATGCCTGGCATGGTGACATGGTATGGCCTCACCATGCCCTGGTAAAAAGCTGGGAAGGTTTGGTTTATGTTGTCATGCACGCCCTTCATAAATCGAACCATCGCCGAGGAGGTTTCATGGTTTCGAGGGGGAAATCACCAAGATTGAAGGGAATCCAGATTTCTGTCCTAGTTTGTCATTCAGTTTTTTCCAACGATCAACATACCCCCTCCAATGCAACATGTTCAAATTTGGCATTTTTCCGGGCTCATTTACCATATTTAGGGGATTATGTGTGTTTCCTAGGCATTAATGCACATAATTCAAATTTGAACAATCGGTGCATGAAAGGGTGCACAAGAATGGTCTGGAAAACCATGCTCGTGCTATTTAGTAAATTCTCATGCCTTTTACAAGGAATGGGCAGAGATTTCAAGGAAATGTGTGGCAATAGTCAACCACAAACACGTCGTTTATTGGTTTTTCAACTATAGAAAAATGAAATGCATGCTTGGAGAACATGACACGTGGCATGGTGCCATGGTATGGCCTCACCATGTCCTAAATGTTTGGCTTATGTCGTCATGCACGCCTTTCATAAATCGAACCATCACCTAGGAGGTTTCATGGTTTCGAGGGGGAAATCACCAAGATTGAAGGGGATTCCATATTTCCTTCATCCTTTGTCCATGAGTTTTTTCTACGATGAACATACACCCTGCAAAATCACCGTGTTCAAATTTGTCACTTTTCCAGGTTCATTTACCATACTTAGGGGATCATGTGCATTTTATAGGCATTAATGCACATAATTCGAATTCAAACAATCGGTGGATGAAAGGGTGCACAAGAACGGTCTGAAAACCCATGCTCGTGCTATTTAGTAAATTCTCATGCCTTTTACAAGGAATGGGCAGATATTTCGATGAATTGTGTGGCAATAGTCAACCACAAATGTTTGTTTATTGGTTTTTCAACTATAGAAAAATGAAATAAATGCTTGAAAAACATGACGCCTGGCATGGTGCCATGGTATGGCCTCACCATGCCTTGGTAAAAATTTGAGAAGGTTTGGCTTATGTCGTCATGCACGCCCTTCATAAATCGAACCATCACCGAGGAAGTTCCATGCTTTCGAGAGGGAAATCACCAAGATTGAAGGGGAATCCAAATTTTCTTTGTTCTTCGCGCTTGAGTTTTTCTCTATGATGAACATACACCCAGCTGTAAATCACTGTGTTCAAATTTGGCACTTTTACGGGCCCATTTACCATATTTAGGGGACTATGTGCATTTTCTAGGCATTTAGCGCATATATAAATCCAATACAGCTATGCACGAGTGTGATTTCAGGGACATGGATTGTTGTTCAATCGCGGCGCATCCTACAATGCACACGCGCGATCCGCGTGGCTGGGGTTCCGACCAATCATAACACAACACACAATAGGCTCAACGCACACTACTTTCGGAGGCGACGGAGATGAACCGTGCGCGATAATGAATGAGCAAGATTGTAACGGAAGCCAAATTTCCTTCGTTGTTTGTTGTTGAGCTCTTAAAAACCACCGCAATATATGGCTGTCCAGCCACTCCGTCCCAGAGCTCTCTCCAAGCGTCGTTCATGGCACCGCGACGCATAGTAACTAGTTAGGAAGTGATGGCATCCCGCCGCGCCGAGTTCCTTGCTGCCCGCGACCTCACACATGGTAAGGAAGCGATGGCATCCCACCGTGCCAAGTTCATCGCCGCCCGCGGCCGCACAAGTACGTGGGCAGACTTTGATGCTGCCATGGCTGAATGGGCGGTGGATCTAGAGGCGTCAAAAGCTGCACAAAAGGAGCGGAAAAGCCAGAAAGCAGTCAAGAAAAGAGAGTCCCGCCATCGCAAGAAAGAAGAGGTTGCACGCCGTGCTAAGGAGAGCTTGGCGGCGATCGGAGCACAGTGGGCTGCCGCCTACAAGGCCGGGAAGGAGAACGATAGCATCTGGCAAGCATGCCTTGATGCTAGCATGTGAGAAGTATTTAGTGTGTGTGTCGCCCATAAGTTTCTATAATTAATTACGAGCATATACGAGTACTACATACCAGTACTAGTTTTAGAGAAAATTACCAGTAGTACTTTAAGTTGGTACTATCTATTATTAACGTACAATGTCGGTAAGCGCATTCTTTAAGGGCTTTGAGCATTGATTAGCATGTGTTCGTTGAAGTTTTGGAGCCGCACCCTGGCCCTAAATGCTCTCAAAATGTCCGCCCGCAGCCACCGGAAACCACCGAAGACTAGAGCTGGCCATAGCTGGTTTTTAGTCCCACCTCGCCGCACGAGTTGGCCGCACACCGACTTAAATTGTCGCACCAGCGGATGGCAGCAAGCTTCTCTCTTGTTGCATAGGATCAAATTTGGCTATGCGATGGAGTCAATTGACACTTGATTGCATTTCATAAATTGATGATTGTTCATCGGGAGTCACCTTGCCTCGTTCATGTACATTGAACAATCCTGATACAATGAAAGATATTTTTGAAATTAGGTGCGGCTGGAGATGCTTATAGATATAATAATTATTAGATGATCACAAAACACATGGTTTCTATGGCATACCCGTGTGCGTTTTTTGCGTTAATGATCCATAAGTCAGATACCTGTGTGATGTTTCCTAATAAAGCAAGCGTACCATTGACCCAAAAATCAACTACACATGTACATTTTTTTGGAGACAGGATCTGCCAATTTTCTCTTTTCTCGCACATGAGTATTTTACGCGCTTCGTATGTGTTGTGTGTTTAAAGTTTCACAGTGAAATTTTTGTTAGGCACGCGATTTCAGAATTTATTCCTCCCACCACATCCCCACCCATCAAATTTATGAAGTATATCCCCCCCCCTCCCGGCAGCTCAAACCGCCGCCGCCACAACCACAGCTTCAACCACATCTACGTTCTGCCTGAGCATCGTCGATCCAGTTAGATAACCCACCGATCTCTCAATGGCAAGCACGGTCTTGCCCTTCCGCTTCCTGTTGCGGCGCTGACCCTTCTTCGTCGGGGTGGCCGTGTCTTCGTCAGTGGAGTCGGTTTCCGCGCCGGCGTCCTCGCCGGGGTACTTCCTCCCCTCTTGAGCCCGAGCGCACCTATCGGCCAGAACATAGAGTTCGGCCACATCTTTGACCTTGTTCATCGCCGGCTCTTCATGCATCTTGCGGTTGCACACATTCTGATGGAATGCGCTGATCACGGCGGCGGGATGAACATCTGGGATGTTGTACTACACTCGACTGAACCTCTGTATGTACTTGCGTAGGGTTTCACCTTCCTTCTGGGGGATGATATGCAAATTGCTTGCCTGGCCATGAGCTTGGTGGCCTCCGGTAAAGGCGCCAATGAACTCATGGCACAAGTCTGACCAAGAAGAAATGGAATCCGCTGGCAAGTGCATCAGCCATGACATGACATTGGGTTTGAGTGCCAACGGGAAGTAATTGGCAAGCACCTTGTCGTCGCGGGCTCCAGCAGCTTGCATTGCGATGGTGTAGATGCTGAGGAACTCTGACGGGTGGGTCTTGCCATTGTACTTCTCACCAACGTCTGGCTTGAACGTGCGGTGGGAGGGCCACTGGAACTGCCGCAACTCACGGGTAAAGGTCGGGCAACCCACCTCGTAGGGAAGGTCGCCAGAGTCCCCTGGTGCTGGGTGGTCCATAGTGGGCCCCGCCCGCCTATCTGACTGGTGGCGTGCATCGTGTCAGCACTCGATGGTGGTTCGAGCGTCTTCACGGGATCGCTCCCGAAGAACTTGGCGCAGATCGCGGTGGCTCCATGGGTCGGATGACGCTATGGAAATGTTATCACAAGCGTCGTCACACTAGATCAACACCCGCAGTGGCTGGCGTGGAGGAGGATAGTGCACCATGGCCGCAACGCCCCCGATCCTTCCACCACTGGCATGCGGCGGCTCGACGGAGCGCCGGCCAGAGGGCCCCCGGTCATGGCTCATCTTTGTTGGCAACGCCGACGAGGCTTCAGATGGTGGCTCTCCACTCATCGAGTTTCTCTGCAGCAGGAGGAAAGTCAAGGAGCAACTGCGCACGTGCCAAAGCTTCTGCTGGCGTGGGTGGTGGCAAAAGCTGCATGGACCGTGATGTGCTCCGACTTCTAACTACATTAGAAGGAGCTCTATCATGGCCTGGCGGTTGTACACCGTTTTCGCCAGCACTTTGGCGCGCATGCTGGCCTTCTATGTCCCGCGAATGATGCACAGGACTCTTCCCATGACGGTGCCCAGGGTCACCAGCGTGGTGACGCTGCTCGTCGTGCACAACCTGGGAAGAGCGTGTCGGGGGCGTCGGCATAGGTGCCTCGGAAGTCGCCGCGCCGCCCGTGGGTGGCACGACGCCTCCCCTGGAGGGCCCTGCGCTGCCTGCGGGGGGCCTGGCTCCGTCTTTGGATTTGGTGGCGTGTGGCCCATCGTCACGCGCACGAATGACGCCGCTCGTCAGGCTTTGGCTGCCAGAGCGATGTGGGTGTTTGCGAGCCACGCCTTGGCTTCCGTCCGCGACCGCTCCACCACTCAACCGTACTGGTACGGGCCGTTCGACCCCCGACGAACTGATCGCTGTGATCGTCTTCTTCTTGGGAGCCATGGCGATGAAGAACTACTAAACTAACTGATAGACCGGATTCTCACAACTGCGCACCCACTACCTAGCGCGCCAGAGATGTCGGTGGGAAACGACACCTATGGGGTCACTAGGATCCCTTCTACGGTTGGCAGGCGCGGGGTTGTGCAAAGAGCGGGTCTGGCGGTCAACACACAAATCGTTTACCCAGGTTCGGGCCACAAAGACGCGTAAAACCCTAGTCCTGCTTTGATGTATATTTAGGTGTTCTTGTGTTCTTGAACTAGCTGCAGTGGCTCTCTAGTCCAAAAGATGCCTGCTCAGCTGGTCGAGCTGGCAGCTATATGGGAGCGGCGGTGGAGTCTTGGCGGACGCGGGCCTGGCTGCGGCCCCGCAAGCGTCCTCGGCAAGACCCCCCGGCAAGGGTCCTGCTGCGGCACCGCGGTCGTCCCCGGCAAGATCCGGCATCTTGCCGGGGGTCTCGTGGATCTCCTTGGCAAGGATCTCGCCAAGGATCGTCGTCTTCTGGTTTCCATCTGATCTTCTGTGTCTGTGATCTCTAGAAAGATTTGCATGCCACCACGGAGGTGCCTCCCGAGCCTTTGTTCCAATATGGTGTGGGAACCCCTTGGGCTCAAGGGTGGCGCGCTCTGCTGGCGTCAGGCAAGTTGCCCCGGCAAGGATCTTGCCGAGGCTGCAGAAGCCACCCCGGCAAGGGTCTTGCCGGGGGAGTCCACCTCGCCCTCTTGCTCTCTTTGCGTCTCTTGTCTTGGCATCGCTTTGGTCGTCTTGTGCTCCGGCATCCCTCCTCTGCCCTGCTTAGTGTGGCCGCGGGCGCGGCTCTGACTGCCCGTGCACAAGTAAAGGGGTGCAAAAGGAGAGCCCCTACTTTTGTACACCGACACTCTGCTCTAGTAGCACCCGCCTTGTGATGTTTAACTTTGTCAATTTCATTTCTATCAGTACCAGTTTCAATGGCTATACTAGGTTGTCTGTTGTAGTAAACAATTCTATCCATTTTTTTAATCCGTCCCTTTGCTACTGTGCTACTCTTTCACAATGAAAATATCACTACAGATGCTGCTATTCTATTACCATTTTCTATTTTTGATGGATGTTAACCCTGTTGTAGTTAACATTGCCTTTCCATGTACTTACACAAGGCTACAATGGGTGATGTTGTTGTTTGCCATCGAGGTTAGCTGCATCCCATGTATTATACACCATTTATTCCTAAATATAAGTATTTTTAGTGATTCCAATATAGACTACATACGAAGAAAAATGAGTGAATATAGATTCTAATCTAAACTATGTTTATAATTCTATATACATCCATATGTAGTTCATGTTGAAATATCTAAAAATATTGTACTTAGGAACGTGGGTAGTTGTATTTTACATCATTTGTGCAATCTCAGTTTAGCTTCTAACATTTACTGGTTGCTTGTAGGTACATATATGAGTGGTACTGATCCACGCTTTGATCCATTTTGCGTATGGGGCAATGAGATATTCATGAACAAGCGTCAAGTGAGGAAACTAAGAAAGATTGTTAGGCGAAAGAAACGGGCGATGGGAATTAAGCTCTTTATTTATACTTTGTCCAAGACAATAGTGAAATTTAGGATGGTAAGTAATGTGTTGCCTTTTCTCCCTGCCCACAGCAAGTTACTCTATTAGACCTGAGTATCTGAATTTTTTCTCTTTTCAGTGATTTCTGAAGCAATTTGCTGATGATTACCTTGCAAACTACATGACCGGAGTGGAAGCAACTAAGGTTAAAGTATATAATTCATGCTACCATGATGATGCTCTAGAAGTCTTCCTGAAGGCAGTGAAGGATGGGCGGGTGATCGTCACAAGGGGTTGGACAAAAGTTGTTCGTGCCTATGGCATGCAGGAGGGCACATTATGGGCATTCCACTTCTTCAACACCATCGGCAGCCAAAATGATTTACACTTGTCTCTTCACCTTTACCGCCTCTAAATATTGTGGTTCATCATAGTTAACTTCTACCTAATCCTATAATTACTGGACATATTGTACAGCGAATTTTATTTATGGATTGGTTGTTAAACCATTGTGCTAAGAATTTAAATTCCATGTTTCATATTTCAAAATTTCCAATTCAAATATAAATTACAAGGAAAAATTAAAATAAACAGGAGTGGATAAAATAATGTGCACACGGTTAGAAAGAAAACAGCTTATGCGATAGAAAATGGAGAACAGACGTTCTTTGACGTGAAACGTTTGCGATGCCCGACGGACGCATACACGATTTCGTCTCATATGCGTGTGCGATTCATGGTAATACGGCAAACGTTTCAAACCTACGTGTGTGTGATAAGAATACCTATCACACACACAGTTATGAAAATGGACACATTGGCGTTAGTAGAGGCACCGCGCACATTTTACATTCTTAAAATGTGTGCGATAACGTACCTATCGCAAACACATCGGTAGAGTAAATGTTGATGTCCACCTTTTTCACATGACTATAGCGGCGTAATCATTTCGGATGTCTCTCAGATCAGAAACGTAATGTCGAGACGTAACATGTGGGACTGGGGCGACTTCTCATACGTTTATTCTATGGCTATCGTTAGTAGCCGCTCGTCTATCCCCGATGGTTTTTGGGTCGTGTGGGAAGGACCCCCTATCGCACACACTCACTCAGCAACGGTTTAGAATCTCATCACGGAAAGGGGTTAAAAACCGTTTGTATAGCATGTTATGATACTAGTATCTCTAAACAAAGAACAAGACAATCCTTCATGGCCTGGAAACTGTTCAGTTAAAAAAGACATAGTAGTACACTAACATTTTGAGCCGGATAAATCTTTAAATAAGGAAAACTTACGATTTGGAAACTTCAGTTCAAAAAGACATATAGTAGTACAACAACTATTTGAGCTGAAGAAATCTTTAAACAAGGAAAACTTGCGATCTGGAAACATTCTAGTTCAAAAAGAAATAGTAGTACA
The DNA here is from genome assembly GCF_002162155.2 of Triticum dicoccoides. Classification (NCBI taxonomy): domain Eukaryota; kingdom Viridiplantae; phylum Streptophyta; class Magnoliopsida; order Poales; family Poaceae; genus Triticum; species Triticum dicoccoides. The sequence goes on from NC_041388.1 coordinate 84,308,690, forward strand.
ACAACATTTTGAGCTAAAGAAATCTTTGAATAAGGAAAACTTGCTTTGGTGATGTCCTTGTGTAAGAATTCCAAATCGTTATTATACTTTAAAAAAGGCAGCATCCATTATTAAAGCATGAAAATTTGAGAGAACTAAGATTATAAGAATCTAGTCTATCATTTGCAACATAGTAGTGGTACCTGAAATTAAAATGTACCAAGACATGAAAATTTCTCTTTTGCCTTCATTACTATTACAAAGAACATGATTGTGCCAAGATGAGTCCATATAGAATTCTAACATGATGTGGGAAGAAAGTTCACCAAGTTATTTCAGATCATGTAAACTGAAGGCATTTACATATACTGCAGCTGGAATAACACAAGGCAAATGATTTAAGTTAGTATTAGTACACAATAGTTCATAGTAGGAAAAAAGAGCAAATGGGTGTTCTGAATTGAAAATTTAGATCTCGTAGAACACAAAAGGCTCATTTCAAACAACCCAACAAATTCATGAAACAATGGTGCATGGCAAGACTACCGAAGGTGTGGAACCATCATATGGATTTTATCCATCATTGCAATCTACCAAAAGCCTTTTGGCATTCTGGATGTGTGATGTTAGTCCACCAGGATAGCTTGAATTACGTCAACAAACTTGCACAATGAAAACTTTAGCAGGAAAAGAACAATCTTTACTATCTTACGCACTTGTGCATTTGAAATCCCATTGAGTTCGGACAGAAAGCTACTAATAGAAAATTTCACATGTGTCTTTCATATAAAAACTTGTCACAATGAAGTAGCTATATATTTTTGGTAGTTTGTTAGTAAATATCACTTGCAAGTATGAGATCCATCATCCATCCAACATAAGTAGTGAAATATTTCAAGGATACAACCGAAGACACACCTGGTCAAAGAAGCTTTTCTTCTTGTCAGCATCAACATAGCTAGAACGTCCATTAAGTAGTTAGGCACCTATAAAAATGACCAGATCATATCAATAAGCCAAGAATCTTATATTCTCCACACCATATAAATAGGTTGGCTCGAACGATTTGCTTCTTTCTCAAACCGCTTTCACTATATATTTGCATCAGGAAACCTTCACGGGGAAAATAAAATTGAGTTTAGAAATAAAGAAAAAGAAATGTACTCATGCAGTAAAGAGCATTAAGCAACCAACGAATCACCACCAAAGAATGAAATAAGAACAAAAGTATACATTCAGGAAATCTCAAATTTGGGTCAAGTTCTAATTTGGAAGTTCGGTACCTTAAGATCCATGTGGATAAGCTACAGGTCATGCATAACTGCAGGGCTAAGAAAAATAGAATTGTTATGCATAGATACAAAATAAGAAGAAAAGAATAGGCACTTAGAACTGGCAGGTACAAACATAAAGAAATTATTTAGCACACCACGACTTTCAACACAATAGTGATTTGTCTAACAGAACAAATTGCAGAATAAACTGAATACTGAACTATCTTTGGTTCACAATGTATATGGTTTTGTTTAAAAATCTTAAGTTTAAAAGGGAACAGAGATTGCAGCTGGCAATATAATCTTGAGTTTAAAACTATATGCATTGTCAACACAAGTGGATTAGGTACACTGTAAACAAATCATTCTACCATAGGTGCTCGTGCCGCTTGATACTTCATCTTAAAGATTCCCATTGCACCTAAAATGCCAAGACACATGGGGAATTACAGTTAGCTGTGTTCTACTACAAATTTTTCATATAATTTTTTCTTTAAAAACGAAATGACATCATGAAGAATGAAAGATCAATTATTTATTGTTTCGGTGCCTATGAGAAAAGTGGAAGGATTCACCCCAGCCATAATCATAGAACCTAGTAGCCAGATAGTAGTATTTATTAACCTAATAACATCATAGTACTAGCTAGGTCCTAACATTCAAATCCCTAGTTGGACACTATCATAGACAATGGGGTGATGCAGCACAAAAAATATATGTGAGCATTTTCAAATCATAACTGTCGTGGAAGTGTCACGGCAGATGTCCTCGTAGAAGGACTTAGTTGTGGAGCCATTGCGACGAGGTTAGCTTAAAGGGGTTAAAACGGGACAAAGGACACGGGAAGTTTATACTGGTTCGGCCTCTTGCGGTGAAGGTAAAGGCCTACTCCAGTTTGAGGTGGTATTGCTAGGGTTTCGATTACGAGGGAGCAAAACATGCTTTGCCTGGCTTTCGACTTGTTGTTTCTTGCCCTAAGCCGTCGCCGGGTCGTCCCCTTATATAAATGGATTGATGCCCTGCGGCCTACAGAGTCATGGCCGGCTCATACAAACGTGTCCGGCTCGGTGACTTATCTTACATGCCTTACCACACAAGTTTACATATACATGGAGGTTTACACTTACGGGCCTTAAGCCGCCTCCGGATTTGGGCCTTTTAACAAGCCTATCTATGAACTGCCATCTTTAGCACACTATTGGGCTTCATTAGATGAACCACCATAACGGATGACCCGGCCCCTCCTTGGCGGGTCATATCTGATAGTCATATCCCCAACATTAGGCCCCAGGTTGATTTGAACTCGTTCATGTCAATCTTTAACACTTTAGAAAAAGTCCTTCTTCATCTTACTGTGAAACATTGTAAGCCACCATGACGTCATTTCCGAAAATTGTGATAACCTGCCGTGACATCACCTGCAATTAATACATGGTCCAAATCTTAATTAAATCTTTTTCTTTACTGACCCTCCGAAAATTGAGGCACCCACGTTGTCACATATCCATTTTCCTGTCTCCTCGATTCCCACACATGCCATTTATCCTTCCGTCCTTATAAATAGACCCACGAGCTTACTTCTCATTCTCCCCCTTTTCCTTTTCTCCTTCTTATTCCTCCTCGCGATGACCCAGTGCTCCTGAGCTCCGCCGCCGTCAACCTTCATCTCCTTCATCGACTCCGGCCGCTACATCACCGTGAACGGATCAGAGCACCGTGGCGCCTCTCCGCTGTCTCGTCAGCACCAGTAAGTCTTCCCCTTCCTCGCCTTAGACATGTCATTAGGGTTTCAGTGTTTGTCACATCCCTAGTCTGGTATGATCTAGACTAGCTAGTCATTTGTGCATCATGTTTAAATTCCATTTAATTTTGAAATGAGGATTTGTGAAACCCTCAGAATCATTTTTGGAAATGACCTAAATAAAAATTGCTCCAAAAAGGTCCAAGAAAATGTTCATGTTGCTCTCTGAAAATATTGGTCAGAGGTAAAATTCTAACAAATATTTTAGGAGCTCATGGATATTTATTTTGGCCATTTGGATTAATCCGATAATTATTTGCTTTGGAAATATATTAGTTATATATATTAATATATGTCCAAAAACTATGCCATTTATTAAGGAGCTCTGGAATAATATAGTTAGCTCCTGCAAAAATTGGCATAAGGTAATAAAGTGATTTAGTATTTTATTAAATCAAAACAAATGTCAGAAAAATAGAAAACAGAAATAAAGAGGGAGACTTACCTGCGGCCCAGCTCCTGTGCGGCCTGGCCGGCCCAGCAGCCAGCGCCGGCCCAGCCCACCTGGCCCCCCCTCCTATGTCGTCTTCCTCCCCGACAGGAGGACGGGCGCGTGGCCGACGCGCTCCGCTCCGCCGTGCCATGCCACCAGCCTCCCTGCCTGCCTGGCGCCCTCCTCGTCGCCCTGGAATG
>NC_041388.1:84312721-84321565 GCF_002162155.2 Triticum dicoccoides
CACCGTCGCCGCCGTCCATAGCCACCGTGGCCTCGGCCACTGCCGCACCTCCCCGACACGCTTCCCAGCTCCGCCGCGACCCCCTCTCCCTCCTCACCGAGCAAAGCAACCCAGGCGAGCTCCGCTTCATCGCCATCACCGTCGTCTTCAAGCTTCGGCCGACGAGATCGCCGTCGTCGCTCCGGCTGCCCCAAGCCTTCCCCGAGCTCGCCGACGACGCCGTTGGATTCGCTGTGAGCCCCGCCGTCGAACCCCCCCCTTTCTCCCCTGCCTCCGCGTGCCCCGCAGCCCGATCCCGCTCGCGCCCGAACTCCGGCCACCGCCCAAGTGGTCGCCGCCGTCGATTTAGGCCGTCTCCGATGAAACGGAGGGCACCAGTGGATGCGTGCGAGCCCCAGCTTCCCGCGCGTGCCCTCCGCTGCTCGATTGGGCGCCGGAGTGGCAATCCCGCGCCCTCCGCCGCGTTTGCTGCCGCCGGCGGCTAAACGCCGGCGTGTTAGCCCAGCTGACCAGGGGGTTTGACCTCCCCTGGCTCAATGACAAGTGGGGCCCGTCCTTGCTAATTCTAGTTTAGGATTAGTTTAAATTTAATTAACCTCTGTTATTTAACCATGACACTGTTGGGTGGACCCCACGTGTCAGATTTGACCTGGACAGCCGCGTTGACCCGCTGATGTAGTGATGATGTCATGCTGACGCAGTTATCCTTTTTCTGGAATTATTTTTAATCAGGAAATTCCAGAAATTGATTTAAACTTCAAAAATTCATAGAAATTCAACCTTAGCTCAGATTGAAATAATTTATATATGAAAAATTATCAGAAAAATGCAGCCTTTCCATCTGTACTAGTTTCATGCATGACAAACCAACTTATACATGCTGTATATGAGAAAACACATTATGGCATATATAAGAGCCTACTTTGGAAGTGCATTTGAGCTTATGGTTCAAATGGACTTCAAACCAAATGAGTACTAGTTGCATTAGCCCAAACAGCATCACATCTTCATGCCGTGTTCATGCATCATATTGTTGCATATGTTTGTGTATTGATTGCCGACACTGTTCCTTCTCGATAGGTCTTGCTCCGGAGACCGTTCCAGAGTACCTGTCTGTGAAGCAGTGCCTCCCTTGTTGATTTATCAGGCAAGCAAACCCCCTTGTTCATTTCGATAAAACCCTACTCTCTCGCTCCTGCTCTCAGTTATTGCATTAGGACAACAACGATTCATCTGCTACTTTGTGCTGCGGTAGTTGAACCCATTCCTCTGCATGACCTGTCATTGCCACAGTAAATAGTTGAAACCCACTAGCATGTGTAGGAGTTGATTGAGCCATGTTGTGTTCCTACCATGCTATGCCTGCTATTGCTTAGAGTTGTGTCAGGTCTGGTTCATTGGGAATGAATTGGAGTGTTACGATATGTTCTGATGCTGAGAGTGAAGTGTGTGAACACGATTTGGTAAAGGTAGCGGTGAGAGGCCATGTAGGAGTACATGGTGGGTTGTCTCACTGGAACCGTCCTTAAGCACTGAGTTCTATGTATGTTGTCCAATGACTCGATACTACCACACATTGGAATGCTTAAGTGCCCCTCTCGACTTATTAGCCAACTTGATCTCTGTCCAGGAGTCGCAACTAGTTTCTGGTGTTTGTAGGTAGTGCTATTTTTCTACCAAGTGGCACCCGGCAGGGTGGGCTTGGGACAGACTAGGCACACGTGGCCTGGTGTACCGAGTGGCACCCGGATGGTGGGCTCGGGAACCCTTCTCACATCGTTTGGGGCCGTGAGCGACACCCCGGCCGGATCTCCTTGCGGATGGAACCCGAATAGGCGATAAACCTGGGCTAGAGTCTTGTGTGGTTAGTCAGGTCGTGGCCGACACCCTCGCCAGGCTTCCGCTTGAAGGTTGCCGAGATACATGACGTGTACATGGCGGTAAGTGGCGAGAGCGTGTGTGAAGAAGTACACCCCTGCAGGGTTAACATGATCTATTCGAATAGCCGGGTCCGCGGTTATGGACTTCTTGGATGCTTACATGGTACATAGACAACTTGAAGTGGATACTCTAAAATGCTCAAGACAAGTGTGAGTGCTATGGATGGCCTTCTCGTAGGGAGACGGGGATGAATCCATAGTAGTGTATTGTGTGGTGATTAGTGGACTCGTGTACGTTGTCTCACCTTAAGAGTTTCTGGTAGTCGTAGAACAGGATAGCCACAGAGTCAAAGCTGGCTTGCTGCAACTAAACCCCACATTACCTTCTTCATACACATGCATGTATGATAGGATCTGATGTAAGTCTTGCTGAGTACCTTTGTACTCATGTTGCTTTATTTATGTTTTTGCAGCGGAGACTTCGGTCTTACTAGTGTTCCCGTGGACTTCGACAAGTAGCTTGTACCTCAGCTACGATCTTGATCGGACGTTGTAGATAGTCAGGCTTTCAGCCTTTTTCATTTATAGATGTCTGTACTCAGACATGTAATGCTTCCGCTTGTTGCTTGATTGCTCTGAATGTTGGGTCATGTGACCCCTGTTTGTAATAAATGCTATGATGGCTCTTCTGAGCCTTTATCTATATGAGTTGTTGAGTTATGCTGTGATGCCATGTTGTACAGCACATACTTGCATGTTATGCGTACGTGTAATGTGTATTGCTATGTGTGGGATCTGACTATCTAGTTGTTTATCCTTAGTAGTCTCTCTTACCGGGAAATGTCTCCTAGTGCTTCCACTGAGCCCTGGTAGCTTGCTACTGATCCGGAACACTTAGGCTGGCCGGCATGTGTCCTTCTTCGATCCTGTGTTTGTCCCTTCGGGGAAATGTCACGCGATGAATACCGGAGTCCTGTTAGCCCGCTACAGCCCGGTTCACCGGAGTCCTGTTAGCCCAGTGCTACAGCCTGGATTCACTCGCTGATGACCGACACGTTCGATGCTGGGTCATGGATGCCTGTCCCTGTAAGTTAGTGCCACTTTGGGTTTACGACTAGCCATGTCAGCCCGGGCTCTTTATCATATGGATGCTAGCGACACCATCGTATACGTGTGCCAAAAGGCGCAAACGGTCCCGGGCAAAGGTAAGGCGACACCCGTGGGGATACCGTGCGTGAGGCCGCATAGTGATATGAGGTGTTACATGCTAGATCGATGTGGCATTGAGTCGGGGTCCTAACAGCTTTGGTATCAGAGCCTGACTGCCTGTAGGATTACCAAGCCAAACTGGTCGAAGTTGAGTCTAGAAATTCTTTAGTTATATAAGGGAATTGATTGTGGGAAGGAACGTAAGGCTCTTTTTACTCCTTTACCTCATGGCCTTCTGATCTGAGTCGTCCTATCTTTCCTACGGGGTTAAGGAACTAGGCTTTCTCTTCCGTCTCTCAGGATCACGTGTTACTACTCCGTAGTCCCATAGGATTGGTTGATCAGAGTCATACCCCAGTTTTGAGTATTTCCGGTGTAGTCTGTTTAGTATGATCTCAGAACCTTGAGTAATGCTGATGAGTATGTTACCACCCCATTTTTAGTAGGATGTCTCATTCTGAGCATTTTACCGCCGTTATGCTGCCGGAATTTTTCCTAGGAGTTCGAGAGATACTAATTCCTTGTCCTACATTCTACAGTCTATAGTTGATGCTGACTCCGTCCCTGGTTTCGTTTCTCAGGATGTCATCAAGTTCTATTATTCGTAGCCAGAACCATGGAGATGGTAGGGATGAGGATCCTCCTGACCCGCCTTCGTTGACAGAGTTCATGTTAGAAATGGAGAGGAACAAGCGTGAGTCTAACCGTTTGTTGGCACGTATCGAGGAGAACACCGCACATCGGTCCAATAAGTCTGCGACCATTCATGACTTCATTCGCTTGCACCCACCCACCTTTCATCATTCCATCGAGCCACTCGATGCAGATGACTGGCTCCGTAGCATCACTCATAAGCTGCGTTCCGCGAGCATAGCTGAAGATGACAAGGTCACCTATGCCACATACCACCTGGAAGGTCCTGCTAGTCTTTGGTGGCAGAACTATGAGGCTATGCTTCCAGCTGACCAGAATCCTACCTGCAGAGATTTCACTGAGGCTTTTCGCGAGCATCACATTCCTGAAGCCCTCATCGATCGCAAGAGAGAAGAGTTCTGTAGTTTCACCCAGAATAAGATGGTTGTTGATGCTTATAGTAGAGAGTTTGAGAACCTCGCTCGCTATGCCACAGAAGAAGTGTCCACGGACGCCAAGAAGCAAGCTAGGTTCCGGAAGGGTCTCAACCCCAAGTTGCGTCGTGATCTCCACCTGCATCATTGTGATACATTCCAAGCCCTTGTGAACAAGGCCATCAATGCAGAGACAGCTCAGCTCACTTACGAGGAGTCTCGTAAGCACACCCGTGATTTGGGATCTTCCTCTGGCTCTAGTTCCCAGAAGCGCCGGATTTGGGTTCCAAACTCCGCTCTTCCTTCCGGTTATGCACCGAGGCCATCCCATGTGGTGCCTCCTCCAGCTCAGTCATATGTTTCACCCAGGCCTACTGGTAGACCGCTTGTCAGTGCGGGTCCACGTCCAACCTCAGGGACTTGCTTCACATGCGGGAAGCCAGGACACTATGCACGTGACTGCTCTCAGACTAGTTATGCTCCACCTCAGCCCGAGAAGACTATTGGCTGTGTTAAGCCATCACGCAAGATGATCAGTGTCAAGTCAGCCCCCACTGAACGCGGATGTGTGCATCACGTCTCAGCTAAAGACGCTCATGATGATCCGGATGTCGTTCTTGGTACACTCCTTGTCAATTGTCACTTAGCATCAATTCTATTCGATACTAGAGCATCTCACTCCTTCATTTCTGAAGGCTATGCTCGTTTTCACGACATATCATTTTGTGATATGCCAACTCCGCTTGAAATCCAAACCCCAGGGTCTAGATGGCAGACCACCAGAATCAGCTATGGTAATGAAATCCTTGTTGATAGACTTGTATTCCTTGCATCACTTGTAGCCCTCAAGTCCTCAGATATTAACATCATCTTGGGTATGGACTGGATGACAGCTCATCATGCCAAGATTGATTGTTACACAAGATCTGTTCAGCTTACACACCCATCTGGCAAGATAGTCACTGTCTCCACTAGAGTTGCAAAGCGTCAGCTCTATTCTCTTAATGCCAGCCCTCTTCCAGACCTTGAAGATATCCCGGTAGTCCGTGACTTTCCGGATGTCTTTCTAGAGGAACTGCCAGGTGTTCCCGCTGACAGAGATGTAGAGTTCGTCATAGATCTTATCCCAGGAACAGCTCCAATCTCTAGGAGACCCTACAAGATGGCACCCTTAGAACTAGCCGAGCTTAAGAAACAACTTGACGAGTCCTTGCAAAAAGGTTTCATCCGTCCTAGTTCTTCTCCTTGGGCTTGCCCCGTCCTCTTCGTCAAGAAGAAGGATGGTACGGACCGGATGGTTGTAGATTATCGTCCCGTTAATTTGGTCACGATAAAGAACAAGTATCCGCTCCCCAGGATCAACGACCTGTATGATCAGCTCGCTGGATCCTCAGTCTTCTCCAAGATGGATTTGAGGTTAGGATACCACCAAATTAAGATCAGAAACGGGGACATTCCCAAGACAGCTTTTGTCACTCGTTATGGCCAGTACGAGTACACCGTCATGTCCTTTGGCCTAACCAATGCTCCAGCTACTTTCTCCCGCTTGATGAACTCGATCTTCATGGAGTACTTAGATAAGTTCGTCGTGGTTTACCTCGATGATATTCTTATTTACTCAAAGAACGAGGAAGAGCATGCCGAACATCTTAGACTTGTTTTAGAAAAACTCAGAGAGCACCGCCTTTATGCCAAGTTCTCCAAGTGTGAATTTTGGTTGCCAGAAGTGACCTACCTAGGCCACGTAATCTCTGGTAAGGGCATTGCTGTCAATCCCGAGAGAGTTCAGGCTGTTCTCGATTGGACTCCACCTGAAACCGTTAAACAAGTTAGGAGCTTCCTTGGTCTAGCCAGCTATTGTCGCGGCTTTGTTGAAAACTTCTCTAAAGTAGCCAAACCCCTCACGGAACTTCTCAAGAAAGATAAAAAGTTCGAGTGGTCCCCACAGTGTGAGTACAGTTTTCAGGAACTGAAAAGACGCCTGACTTCTGCTCCCATACTTGTGCCACCGGATTTCACTAAAGACTTTATTATCTACTGCGACGCCTCACGACAGGGACTAGGTTGCATTCTTATGCAGGATCGTCATGTGATTGCCTATGCATCTCGATAGTTGCATCCACATGAGGATAATTATCCTACACATGATCTAGAGCTTGCAGCCGTAGTCTATGCACTCAAGACCTGGCGACATTACCTCCTTGGTAAACGTTGCGAGATCTACACCGATCACCAGAGTCTCAAGTATATCTTCACCCAACCGGATCTGAACCTTAGGCAAAGACGTTGGTTGGAGTTGATCACAGATTATGATCTAGGGATTACCTACACCCCAGGCAAAGCCAATGTCATGGCTGATGCTCTAAGCCGTAAGTCCTATTGCAACAATCTCATGTTGCAGCAAGGCCAACCACTTCTCCATGAGGAATTCTGTAAGCTTAACCTTCACATGGCTCCTCATGGATTCCTTTCTACCTTGGTGGCGAAACCTACTCTTGAGGATCAGATCATAACTAGCCAGCAATATGATACGGGTATTTCTCGAATCAAGGATAACATTAAGAAGGGAGTTGGTGGATGTTTCACTATGGATGATCATGGTGTTGTTTTCTTTGAGAATCGCTTGGTGGTTCCCAAGAATCAACATCTTCGACAACTGATTCTTAAGGAGGCGCATGAATCTCCTCTCACGATTCATCCCGGTAGTACTAAGATGTATCAGGACCTACGCCAGAGGTTCTGGTGGACTAGGATGAAGAGAGAAATCATTGAGTTCATTGCTAAATGTGACGTTTGTCGTCGCGTTAAGGCAGAGCATCAAAGACCTGCTGGCACCCTTCAGCCTTTAGCTATTCCTGAATGGAAATGGGATAAAGTTGGTATGGACTTCATCACCGGTTTTCCCAGGACCAAGAGAGGGAATAACGCTATCTTCGTAGTCGTTGATCGTCTTTCCAAAGTGGCTCACATCCTTCCTGTTCGAGAGAGTATCACTGGTAGTCAGCTTGCTGACTTATACATTTCTCGAATAGTGTCACTTCATGGTGTTCCACTAGAGATCAATTCAGACCGTGGCAGGCCTTTCACTTCTCATTTCTGGGAGAGTTTCCAAACCGCCATGGGAACCCATCTTTCCTTCAGTACCGCTTTCCACCCTCAGTCGAGTGGTCAGGTGGAACGGGTCAACCAAATTCTCGAAGACATGCTTAGAGCTTGCGTTATCTCATTCGGTATGGATTGGGAGAAATGTCTTCCTTTTGCCGAGTTTTCTTATAACAATAGCTATCAATCCAGCCTCAAGAAAGCTCCTTTTGAGGTTCTCTATGGACGAAGATGTCGAACACCTTTGAACTGGTCAGAAACCGGTGAAAGACAATTCTTTGGACCGGACATGATCCAGGAGGCAGAAGAGCAAGTTCGCATCATTCGTGAGAATTTGAAAACAGCCCAGTCTCGTCAAAAGAGCCAGTACGATCGTCATCATAAGGATATGACTTATGAAGTTGGCGACAAAGCTTACCTTCGGGTTACTCCTTTGAAGGGTACCCATCGCTTCGGTATCAAGGGCAAGTTGGCTCCTCGTTACATTGGTCCTTTTCGCATTCTCGCTAAACGAGGAGAGGTTGCCTACCAGTTGGAACTACCCCCACATCTTTCTCGAGTTCATGATGTCTTCCACGTCTCTCAACTCAAGCATTGCTTCTCGGATCCTATCCGCGGAGTGGACCACGAAACGCTTGATCTCCAAGATAACCTCACCTACCGAGAGTACCCGGTTCGCATTCTTGATCAAGCAGAGCGTGTTACCCGACGTCAGAACATCAAGTTTCTCAAAGTTCAGTGGTCTCATCATTCCGAGAGAGAAGCTACTTGGGAGCGAGAAGATCGTCTTCGACTGGAGTACCCCACTTTCTTTCCGTCGACCCCTGAATCTCGGGACGATATTCTTTCAAGTGGGGGCGAGTTGTCACATCCCTAGTCTGGTATGACCTAGACTAGCTAGTCATTTGTGCATCATGTTTAAATTCCATTTAATTTTGAAATGAGGATTTGTGAAACCCTCAGAATCATTTTTGGAAATGACCTAAATAAAAATTGCTCCAAAAAGGTCCAAGAAAATGTTCATGTTACTCTCTGAAAATATTGGTCAGAGGTAAAGTTCTAACAAATATTCTAGGAGCTCATGGATATTTATTTTGGCCATTTGGATTAATCCGATAATTATTTGCTTTGGAAATATATTAGTTATATATATTAATATATGTCCAAAAACTATGCCATTTATTAAGGAGCTCTGGAATAATATAGTTAGCTCCTGCAAAAATTGGCATAAGGTAATAAAGTGATTTAGTATTTTATTAAATCAAAACAAATGTCAGAAAAATAGAAAACAGAAATAAAGAGGGAGACTTACCTGCGGCCCAGCTCCTGTGCGGCCTGGCCGGCCCAGCAGCCAGCGCCGGCCCAGCCCACCTGGCCCCCCCTCCTCTGTCGTCTTCCTCCCCGACAGGAGGACGGGCGCGTGGCCGACGCGCGCGCGCTCCGCCGCGCCACGCCACCAGCCTCCTTGCCTGCCTGGCGCCCTCCTCGTCGCCCTGGAATGCCCCGGACGTCGCCACCCCCCCCACCCCGTACCCTCTCGCTCTCTCCCATGCCATTCTCTCCTCCCCCTCGCCCCCTCTCTCGCT
>NC_041388.1:84321835-84331648 GCF_002162155.2 Triticum dicoccoides
CCGCCGTCCATAGCCATCGTGGCCTCGGCCACTGCCGCACCTCCCCGACATGCTTCCCAGCTTCGCCGCGACCCCCTCTCCCTCCTCACCGAGCAAAGCAACCCGAGCGAGCTCCGCTTCATCGCCATCACCGTCGTCTTCAAGCTTCGGCCGACGAGATCGCCGTCGTCGCTCCGGCTGCCCCAAGCCTTCCCCGAGCTCGCCGACGACGCCATTGGATTCGCTGTGAGCCCCACCGTCGAACCCCCCCCTTTCTCCCCTGCCTCCCCGTGCCCCGTAGCCCGATCCCGCTCGCGCCCGAACTCCGGCCGCCGCCCAAGTGGTCGCCGCCGTCGATTTAGGCCGTCTCCGGTGAAACGGAGGGCACCAATGGATGCGCGCGAGCCCCAGCTTCCCGCGCGTGCACTCCGCTGCTCGATTGGGCGCCGGAGTGGCAATCCCGCGCCCTCCGCCGCGTTTTCTGCCGCCGGCGGCTAAACGCCGGCATGTTAGCCCAGTTGACCAGGGGTTTGACCTCCCCTGGCTCAATGACAAGTGGGGCCCGTCCCTGCTAATTCTAGTTTAGGATTAGTTTAAATTGAATTAACCTCTGTTATTTAACCATGACACTGTTGGGTGGACCCCACGTGTCAGATTTGACCTGGACAGCCGCGTTGACCCGCTGATGTAGTGATGACGTCATGCTGACGCAGTTATCCTTTTTCTGGAATTATTTTTAATCAGGAAATTCCAGAAATTGATTTAAACTTCAAAAATTCATAGAAATTCAACCGTAGCTCAGATTGAAATAATTTATATATGAAAAATTATTAGAAAAATGCAACCTTTCCATCTGTACTAGTTTCATGCATGACAAACCAACTTATACATGCTGTATATGAGAAAACACATTATGGCATATATAAGAGCCTACTTTGGAAGTGCATTTGAGCTTATGGTTCAAATGGACTTCAAACCAAATGAGTACTAGTTGCATTAGCCCAAACAGCATCACATCTTCATGCCATGTTCATGCATCATATTGTTGCATATGTTTGTGTATTGATTGCCGACACTGTTCCTTCTCGATAGGTCTTGCTCCGGAGACCATTCCAGAGTACCTGTCTGTGAAGCAGTGCCTCCCTTGTTGATTTATCAGGCAAGCAAACCCCCTTGTTCATTTCGATAAAACCCTACTCTCTCGCTCCTGCTCTCAGTTATTGCATTAGGACAACAACGATTCATCTGCTACTTTGTGCTGCGGTAGTTGAACCCATTCCTCTGCATGACCTGTCATTGCCACAGTAAATAGTTGAAACCCACTAGCATGTGTAGGAGTTGATTGAGCCATGTTGTGTTCCTACCATGCTATGCCTGCTATTGCTTAGAGTTGTGTCAGGTCTGGTTCATTGGGAATGAATTGGAGTGTTACGATATGTTCTGATGCTGAGAGTGAAGTGTGTGAACACGATTTGGTAAAGGTAGCGGTGAGAGGCCATGTAGGAGTACATGGTGGGTTGTCTCACTGGAACCGTCCTTAAGCACTGAGTTCTATGTATGTTGTCCAATGACTCGATACTACCACACATTGGAATGCTTAAGTGCCCCTCTCGACTTATTAGCCAACTTGATCTCTGTCCAGGAGTCGCAACTAGTTTCTGGTGTTTGTAGGTAGTGCTATTTTTCTACCAAGTGGCACCCGGCAGGGTGGGCTTGGGACAGACTAGGAACACGTGGCCTGGTGTACCGAGTGGCACCCGGATGGTGGGCTCGGGAACCCTGCTCACATCGTTTGGGGCCGTGAGCGACACCCCGGCCGGATCTCCTTGCGGATGGAACCCGAATAGGCGATAAACCTGGGCTAGAGTCTTGTGTGGTTAGTCAGGTCGTGGCCGACACCCTCGCCAGGCTTCCGCTTGAAGGTTGCCGAGATACATGACGTGTACATGGCGGTAAGTGGCGAGAGCATGTGTGAGGAAGTACACCCCTGTAGGGTTAACATGATCTATTCGAATAGCCGGGTCCGCGGTTATGGACTTCTTGGATGTTTACATGGTACATAGACAACTTGAAGTGGATACTCTAAAATGCTCAAGACAAGTGTGAGTGCTATGGATGGCCTTCTCGTAGGGAGACGGGGATGAATCCATAGTAGTGTATTGTGTGGTGATTAGTGGACTCGTGTACGTTGTCTCACCTCAAGAGTTTCTGGTAGTCGTAGAACAGGATAGCCACAGAGTCAAAGCTGGCTTGCTGCAACTAAACCCCACATTACCTTCTTGATACACATGCATGTATGATAGGATCTGATGTAAGTCTTGCTGAGTACCTTTGTACTCATGTTGCTTTATTTATGTTTGTTCAGCGAAGACTTCGGTCTTACTAGTGTTCCCGTGGACTTCGACAAGTAGCTTGTACCTCAGCTACGATCTTGATCGGACGTTGTAGATAGTCAGGCTTTCAGCCTTTTTCATTTATAGATGTCTGTACTCAGACATGTAATGCTTCCGCTCGTTGCTTGATTGCTCTGAATGTTGGGTCATGTGACCCCTGTTTGTAATAAATGCTATGATGGCTCTTCTGAGCCTTTATCTATATGAGTTGTTGAGTTATGCTGTGATGCCATGTTGTACAGCACATACTTGCATGTTATGCGTACGTGTAATGTGTATTGCTATGTGTGGGATCTGACTATCTAGTTGTTTATCCTTAGTAGTCTCTCTTACCGGGAAATGTCTCCTAGTGCTTCCACTGAGCCCTGGTAGCTTGCTACTGCTCCGGAACACTTAGGCTGGCCGGCATGTGTCCTTCTTCGATCCTGTGTCTGTCCCTTCGGGGAAATGTCACGCGATGAATACCGGAGTCCTGTTAGCCCGCTACAGCCCGGTTCACCGGAGTCCTGTTAGCCCAGTGCTACAGCCTGGATTCACTCGCTGATGACCGACATGTTCGATGCTGGGTCATGGATGCCTGTCCCTGTAAGTTAGTGCCACTTTGGGTTTACGACTAGCCATGTCAGCCCGGGCTCTTTATCATATGGATGCTAGCGACACCATCGTATACGTGTGCCAAAAGGCGCAAACGGTCCCGAGCAAAGGTAAGGCGACACCCGTGGGGATACCGTGCGTGAGGCCGCAAAGTGATATGAGGTGTTACATGCTAGATCGATGTGGCATTGAGTCGGGGTCCTGACAGTGTTCATCGGTGTTCGTCGCGGCCCTTCTTTTTCCTTGCTTAGATTTATGGCTTAGATCCGAAAAACCACACAAACCTTACGCGGTAACAGTTTTTAGCACTTATTTTTTATATTAGACCTTATCTTTCTTACAATAGATCTCATCTGAACGCCCCTGCTCTTCTTCTGCCGCCTCCTTAGGTTTAGATTTTATTCCATTTTTCTAAATAGCTACAGATCCAATCTTATATCCTTAATCTGTGAAACATGTTTGTCTCGATACTTAGTAAAATTTTGCTCTTGTCAGATCCTGAATACCAGTACGGGTCATGGCGGCTTACATGTCCGGCTTATAATTACTCGTATATCTTTAGTCCTCGCTTAAGCCGCCATTCTGAATATATATGTTGTAACTGTTCACCTGTGATTTCACCACTCGGATTTGAACCGGTCAAAAATTCCCTTTCTTTAGGCTCTCTCTTCACAACGCCGTCAAAGACGTTCTATGCATGCAACTGGGTTCCCTCCATTGTCACTAAGGGCACGCTTAAAGACTTTGTCAAAATCGGATATTTTCCAGAAAAGAATGTCATGCACTACCGTGCCCCTGAACCGGGCGAAGAAAGACCTCAACCGGAGGAGGGTGAAGTCATTGTATTCACTGATCATATGAACCGGGGTTTCTCACCACTCGGCTCTAAGTTTTTCCGAGATGTCCTGCACTTCTTCCAACTCCATCCTCAAGACATCGTCCCCAACTCTGTGTCGAATATCTGCAACTTTCAAGTCTTCTGTGAAGTATGCCTTCAAGAGGAGACCAGCATTGAACTTTTCAGAGAATTATTTTATTTGAACCGCCAGAATGAGTTCACGAACGGCCCTAGCTTGGAACTTGGCGGAATTTAGATTCAATGCAGAAGAGACACCATCTTCCCTTATGCCTGCCTGCCTAGTCACCCCAAAGATTGGAATCAGATGTGGTTTTACTGCAAGGATACTTCTCCGGCTGAGAAGAATCCATTGTCGGGTTATCGCGTTGAACGTCTTGACCCGAAGAATGATCTTTCGGGAAAGCTCTTAGCCACCGAACATAGAAAACTTGTGCCTACCATAGCAAAAGTTAAGGCTCTGCTGGGAAACGGATTAACATGCATTGACTTAGTTTGATGCTGGGTCGCCTGGCAGATCATACCCTTGAGCCGTCGACCTGGCTTAATGTGTACATACATAGGCAGCATAAAGGATCCATTGCACCACAGCTCCTTGTGTCTGTCTAATGACGCCATTACTGAAATGACAAGAACTCTTCTGAATGAAGATTCTGAGGACTGCAGCAAAGTGGGTCTAAACCCTTTATGCAAACTTAACCCACCGCCAGATGTGAGTCTCTAACTTGCTTTGCTTTCAACTCGTCATTTGAATATCTTATTAATCTTCAACTTTTGTTAACTTTCACAGGCTAAATCATATTTTTTGAAAGGAAAAATATGACCTCGAAGCTGCTAAAAAGGCCAGGGCTGCCAAGAAAGCCACCAAGAAAAACTGCAAGAAAAGCAAGAAGAAGCCAAGTGCTTCCAGCATGTTTGAGCTGGACGACAGTTCTGAGTTGGAGGTAGCCCTTGACTCACTTGGCTCCTTTTAAAATCATCTTATTGACACTAACTATTATCAGGATGATACGGGGGCTAGCCAAGCCATGGAAGAAAAGATAATGATTGTTTCCTCCGACTCAGAGCCTTTGCCAAGAAAGAAATTTCAACGGGTAATCCGGAAAGTAAGATTTTCGCACCCCTTAGCTCATTTGGATCCTCACTTTCTTTTGAAGCAACAGTAGCACAAGAGCCAGCACCAGACTCGGAATAGCGGAGGTGAAGAATTGTCCTCTGACTTACCGAACACTCCCGCTCCTCAAAAACAGCGAAACGAGGTTCTTTTTTAACATGCGCCTTTAACTCACTGGCGGGTCTTATTGCCTATCACTTAACTCTGTTGAGGACTATTGACCAGGAACTTGCCCGTTCTTCCTCTGGCGACTCATAGCAAACCGAGTTGCCGGCTTTTAAAACTGCCCCTAGGTAATGGCAATTATTTTTACTCTGTAGCTCTTTACACTCTGACATTTATACTGACTTGTCATAACCCATGCAGTGGTCGAGCAAAGCCTAATAAGAAGGCGAAGGTGACTAAGCCAACTGAGACACCTAAAGTTGCTAAGCCGGAGCAGCAAATCCCTGTACCTAAAGCTTTTGATAAACGGCTAGAAGAACTTACTACTGACACACTACGTGAGATTCCTGACTTCTCCCATGATCATACAGATGCCAATCATGTGTTCACTGAATCATCCGATCCACTTAAGCCGCCAGAAGAACATGGTGAAGATGTTATTATCACTAGCACCAGTTTCAGAGAACCAGAATGTCCAACCGTCCTGGCCAAGCACTCCGCTAAAGATGAGTTCATTGAGAGGTGAAAAATGAAATTTGACATTGCTGACTACTCTCAACTGACCGTCAATGAAGTATTGTCTGGTTATCTTAACCAAGTTCATTCCAGTCGGGACCTTGAGATTGATATGGTGAAACAGATGCACCAGAAATTTGAGGTATGACTTCCGGCTTTTAAATAAGTTATGTACATCCTGCCAGCCCCCAAGTCTACTGGCCATGATAAGATTTAATAGGTTGTAGACTTAGAATAATTCATAAGATTCTGTCATAGACTCCCTCCAAGTATGGTTTAAAATTAAACCGAATGTTGAAGCAGTTTAATTTTGTATCCGTAGTCCCCAAGGGCCGGTTCAATCAGCATGAATAAGTCGGTCCTATTTATCATTGTGTAAGAAAGTAGAGCTTAACTGCATAGCCCCCATGAGTCGGCTGAGACTATTTACAGCATATCCGTCTCATCATTAATAAGTTTCAAGAAATATGCATTAGCCCCCAAGTGCCAAGTAGTGTTGCTTGCAAAGTGCTTGGCACTTTATTCATAAGAGATGTTTCCTTTAAAAATTGCTTTGACAGACATAGCCCCCAAGTGCAAAGTGTTGTTGCTTGCAAAGGACTTGGGACTTATTGTAACACCCTCGATGCGGCTATATCTCCCACGTGTCGAAGCACGACTTAGAGGCATAACCGCATTGAAAGCAATGTCACAAGTGAGGTAATCTTCACACAACCCACGTAACACATAAGGGAAAAAGATACATAGTTGGCTTACAATCGCCACTTCACACAAATACATGAATAAAGCATTACATCATCCAAATACACTCAAGGTCCGACTATGAAACCAAAATAAAGGAAGAACCCCAAATGCGACAAAGGTCCCCGATCGACCCCAACTGGGCTCCACTACTGATCAACTAGAACGAAACAACACAAAGGACAAGATCTTCATCGAGCTCCTCCTGAGCTGGGTTGCGTCATCTGCACGGACTCATCGGCACCTGCAAACTGGTTTTGGAAGTATCTATGAGCCACGGGGACTCAGCAATCTCGCACCCTCGCGATCAAGACTATTTAAGCTTATGGGTAAGGTAAAGGTATGAGGTGGAGCTGCAGCAAGCGACTAGCATATATGGTGGCTAACATACGCAAATGAGGGCGAGAAGAGAAAGCAAAGCACGGTCGATAAAAGTATGATCAAGAAGTGATCCTAAAACAACCTACGTCAAGCATAACTCCAACACCGTGTTCACTTCCCGGACTCCGCCGGAAAGAGACCATCACGGTTACGCACGCGGTTGATGTATTTTAATTAAGGTCAACTTCAGGTTTTCTACAACCGGATGTTAACAAATTCCCATCTGCCCATAACCGCGGGCACGGCTTTCGAAAGTTCAAATCCCTGCAGGAGTGTCCCAACTTAGCCCATGACAAGCTATCACGGTCAACGAAGGAATAGACCTCCTCCCGAGACATTCCGATCAGACTCGGTATCCCGGTTCTTCAAGACATCCTCGACAATGGTAAAACAAGTCCAGCAAGACCACCCGATGCGCCGACATCCTGATAGGAGCTGCACATATCTCGTTCTTAGGGCACACCGGATAAGCTAAGCGTACGGGAGCCAACGTAACCCAAGTTGCCAAGGGACGGCCCCGCACGATGCTCTGGGTTGGACCAACACTTAGACAAGCACTGGCCTGGGGGGGTTAAAATAAGATGACCCTCGGGATGTGCGACTCCCAAGGGAAAAGGCTAGGTGGCGAATGGTAAAACCAAGGTTGGGCCTTGCTGGAGGAGTTTTATTCAAAGTGAACTGTCAAGGGGTTCCCATTATAACCCAACCGCGTAAGGAACGCAAAATCCGGGAACATAACACCGATATGACGGAAACTAGGGCGGCAAGAGTGGAACAAAACACCAGGCATAAGGCCGAGCCTTCCACCCTTTACCAAGTATATAGATGCATTAATTACATAAGAGATATTGTGATATCCCAACAAGTAAACATGTTCCAACAAGGAACAACATCTCCATGTTCCAACAAGGAACAAACTTCAATCTTCACCTACAACTAACAACGCTATAAGAGGGGCTGAGCAAAGCGGTAACATAGCCAATCAACGGTTTGCTAGGACAAGGTGGGTTAGAGGCTTGGTTCAACAATATGGGAGGCATGATAAGCAAGTGGTAGGTATCACAGCATAGGCATAGCAAAAGAGCGAGCAACTAAGCAAGCAAAGATAGAAGTGATTTCAAGGGTATGGTCATCTTGCCTGAAATCCCACGAGAAAGAAGAACGAGTCCATGAAGAAGACAAATGGAACGTAGACGAATGGTTCCTCACAACGCGACGTTATCGGAACCAACCCGAAGAAGCAAACACCGGAAAAGAAGCACACAACATAGTAAACAACCAACACATGAACATGGTATGATATGCGAGATGTGGTATGCGATGCATATGCATGATTTGACAAGGAATGATTGAACCTGGCCTCAAATTGGAAATCCAAGTGTGCCATTGGAAAGGTGAGATGAAATCTCTTGAAAACGATATAAAGAACGCCGGAATCAGAGTTACGGTTTGGAAATGGCGAGCAATTCAAATATGGCCATGGTTTGCGATATACAGCAAGTAGCCAACTAAAAGCAACAAGATGAACATGCTACAGCACTCAAACATGGCAACAAAATACATGGCAGAGATCCATTCATGATGCTTAACAAAAGTCTGGCACTGAGATACGGCCAATTCATACATTAACAGGTTCAAACAAGCATGGCAAAAATGCATATGGTAAACAGATTTCAGACTTAGTGAAATTAACACTTGTCTGGAATTTCAGATCAGATAGCACTCTTCGGAGCAATAAAACTACATGCTATAGGACCTGAACATGGCAAAGTAAAGCATGGCATGGAGCTACTCAAAGAGCTTAGAAAATACAATTGCAAGCATGTGAACATGGCAAAAACATAATCAATTCTCAGACTTAGTGAAAACTGGAGCATGCTGAAACAGATATCAAGTAGGCATGTTTACGAGCTCGATGCACTCACTACAGAGCAATTCATGACAAGATAAGCATACACCCATCAAGAATACACAAAATACAAGCTAGACATGGCAAGAAAAATACCAAAGCATGCACGGATCAACTACAACATCATCGGCAAAATCGCTAACAAGTAGACAATCTGCCTAGATTCACGAAATAGCAAAAGTAGAGCTCGATTGGCTCAAGCTAGGGTGCTCCATAATTGCAAACAAAGACATGAATGGATAGAGCACTACAAGATTAACAAATCATCCTTACTGATCATCCTCAAAAGAGGCACGGATCACTAGGAAACAACATGAACATATGGCATAATGAGATAAACAGACCAAGGACTTGGTGGAAATGCTAAGTCCCTGAAATCAGCATTAACAAGTGCACCACTTTGCAAGCTTGTGCTAGTCACCACACACATCACAAAAATACATGGGTTGCACCTCTGGATAGATGGCAAAACATATAACAAAACACATGTAGAGCTCATGGGCATATTATGAACACAATAATCATGGCAAAAATGACAAATAGCTAAATGGAGCAGCAGATCTGACAATTATCTCAAGTAGCATTCTTGCAACAGCATTTCGGGCACCAAGATGAACTCAAATGAAAATGATGCAATGAGATGAAATGATGTACTCTCTGAGGCGAACATTTTGATATGCTATATGCATGAATCGGAGCTATGGATGCAAAGTTACGAGGCGATGAACATGTGCATATGAAACGTGGAAATCTCGGGGACTTAGTAGAAATTCGCAGACAGGAAAAAATATGGTGAGCGTTGGATACTAAAGTGTGCTCAGGGAGAGGCTTAGCAGGACGCTCACCAAGTGGGCGCGGCCCACGAGAAGAGGAGAAGGCAGGCCGGCGGGCCGGCTGGAGCTAGGCCTGCGAGGCCAAGGCCCACGCGGCCACGCACGGTCAACGGCGTCGATCGGAGCTGGCTCGGTTCCTCCTGATCCATGGTGGTGGCAGCGCTGGAGAACTGCGGCGAGGCTCGAGGCGACGACGGCAGCCGGAGAGCGATGGGGAACGCCGGGGACGGCGCGGGGGCTGCCGGATCTGGCCGGAGGTGGCCGGATCCGGGCGATGGCGAGGTGGAGTGAGGCGCCGGAGCGGGCGGCGCTCGCCGGCGAGTTGTGCCGCG
>NC_041388.1:84332051-84345271 GCF_002162155.2 Triticum dicoccoides
GGAGCTGGCGGCGGAAGGACCCGGGCCGGGGAGGGCCGGATCTGGGCGCCTCGGGCCCGGCGGCGCGGGGACGGCGGCGGTGGATAGGTGGCGCGCCGCGGTTGGACGCGGACGACGGAGCGGACATGTCTGGGCGCGGTGGAATGTGTCCGGCGGCGCGATGGAGAAGAAGGTTAGGGTTTCATCCGCGAAAATTTCGGGGATGGCCACATATTTATAGGTAGAGGGAGCTAGGAGAGTCCAAATGAGGTGCGGTTTTCGGCCACGCGATTGTGATCGAACGACTGAGATGATGGAAGGGATTTAGGTGGGTTTTGGGCCAAAATGGAGGGGTGTTGGGCTGCAACACACACGAGGCCTTTTCGGTCCCTCGGTTAACCGTTGGAGCATCAAACGAAGTCCAAACGATACGAAACTTGACAGGCGGTCTACCGGTAGTAAACCAAGGCCTCTTGGCAAGTCTCGGTCCAATCCAGAAATGTTTAATCCCCACACATGAAAGAAAGGTAGAAATGACCACCGGAGGAGAACGGAGCACCGGAATGCAAAACAGACAACGGGGGAAAATGCTCGGATGCATGAGACGAACACGTATGTAAATGAGATGCACATGATGACATGATATGCAATGCATGACACGCAAGCAATTACAAGGCAACAACAGCGAATAACTGGACGACACCTGGCACATCGGTCATGGGGCGTTACACTTGTATTGTTGTAATCCGCCATGAATGTATTTGACAAGTTATGCGCTTTATGCAGGCTGCTACTGCTGAACTGGAATCTCAATTAAATGATGCAAAGACCCAACTGGCGTCTCAGGAAACCAAGACTCAAAAAGCTGAGTCAAAGTTCCAGTTTAGCGTGGCTGAGTCGGAAAAACTGAAGACCAATTTTAAGGCGGAGAAAAGGACTTGGGCTGAAGAAAAGACTGCCTTAATACAGCAAGCTAAAAAAGTAGAGGCAGCTCTTGAAGAGGTAACCACTGAGCTTACCGGCTTAAAGCACCGTGTATCTCAGATGGTTTCTGCTATCTTTGGTGAGTCGTCTTGTTATTCATCCAAAGTGAATACTTGTCGTAGTAATATAAACCGCCATTTGACCGATCTGTGATTTACTCAGGTCCCAGGAACAGCAACTTAACCAGGACATGTTTGTGAAGCTCAAGGTGGTCTATACTCTTGTCGTATAGTTGTATACCAGAGCTCAGCATACATTGGCTACCATTTCTCCAACAAACCAAGGACCCAATCTGTTAAGTGATCTGTTAAAGAAATTGTCAATCCTGCCCACCAGAATTCAAGAGATAAAGCGGTCTTGTGCGAGAGTCGATGCTGTGACAGCTTTGAGCCGTGCTAAGGCATGGGTGCCAGAGTTAGACCCGTCTGACGTAGCCAATGGATATCCAAGTCTGAAGTAAGATGGGACTTCGTTTGATCAACAAGACTTCGCCGCTTGTGTTAAAGCAATCCGTCCTCATGCGACAGTCATTGCTGAAGAAACCAATCTCTCCAAATATTAGCCGGCTTACGACGCAGAGAACCAGAAGATGCATACTCCTGCGTATAAAGTGTTGAATTTGATTCCTCCAATTCTTAAGCACACCTTCGCCCCTGAAATTGACCTGTCCAATCTTATCGATGACAAAGCTGAATTCTATGCCTTGCACGGCTTTGATTGGGAAAAACCAAACTTCCAGACAGCGGAGGACGAAGAACTGGCAAGGGATGATCCAGAGCCAGGCCAAGAAGAATGAACCACCGGGCGGTTGATACCTTTGATCTTTGAAAACGCTTAATCTCATTCAGCTCATGAAACCATGTAATATGGTAGCAAAAACTTGAATCTGTTGTGCCATCGTGCACGTTTCTGTCTTTTGCTTAATACTGCTAATATGCCAGTTTTAAAACCCTTATGAGTATGATAACCTTTGACTTATGCAGATTGAATGATTATTATCCTGCACACAAAGAAAATACAAGTGCCCTAGCAACTGTAGTAATGCTTAGACTGTTGACTTATCAGCTTCATGTATTTAGAGGTATTAGAGCTATAACTCTAAACATGATACTCTGGCGACTTAGAGTCTGCCCTCCTGACGGGTTGTAGAAACCCAAAGTATGCTTCAAATATGAGCCATAAATAGGATAGCTGGGCCCGACTTGCAAAAACCAGAAGGCAATGAAAAACTGTATAAAGAATACAAATAAGAAATCAAAAGAAATTCGAGGATTTTATAGGCTGGCAAGCCAAAGTGTCTTCTTCAATGAAACTAGCCGGAGCCACTGGATTGTTCGTGCGTTCCGTGAGCCTGACTCACAGTACTAATCGACATTTGAACCCAGATAAATTTGTATCTTGCTTTATAGACTTATCAGGAGTACGCGGGGTCAGAGTAACAGCATACATCATGGACCGATTTATCCAAGTTCCAAGGAAGGAGGATTATGAAGCCTGGATTCATCCTGACTATCTGTAAATTGTGCTCTTGCATGACAAGCCGCCGTTTGAACCTTAATCGAGCTCAGATCTTGGTCGAATACGCCATAAAGACTGGTCGTTAAGAGTTCGGTGGGTCAATCAGGATGACCTGATGGAGTTGAAGCAGCTAGTTACAGGTAGGATGACCCGATCAGAGTTTGTTTTCTTTGGTCGAATACGCCTATGTTTGAACAAACCTGGTCAAGAAGGTAGTAACGCTATGTTCTCTTTGGTCGAATACGCCTATGTTTGAACATGAAGCCCCCAAGTGACATGCTTACAAATCATGCTCGTTAGGACCTATGTTTGAGTTGTACTGTGCATCCAACTCTCTTTGGTCCCTGATCTTCTTAAATGAACATGATGATAAACAATCAGCTTCGAGGAAGTGAAACGACAGAGGCCCTAAATTGTCAGGCATGCCGGCTTTATCATACTGCTTATATTATACACATCAGGTAACTATGTACATCATGAGAGCCGGTGGCTCAAGTATAGTAGGGCCGAAGATGAGCAATGTTCCACGGCCGACGGGTCTCCTCCTCTGATGTGCGTGAGTCCTTGTTGTCTCGAATGTCGATAAGGTAGTATGACCCATTATGTAAATTCTTACTGACCACGAAAGGTCCTTCCCAACGCGGTGATAACTTGTGCATATCTGTCTGATCTTGGACGAGCCGGAGCACTAAATCGCCTTCTTGAAAGGTTCTGGTTTTGACCCGGCGACTGTGATAACGACGTAAGTCTTGCTGATAAATCGCCAAACGAGCCGCCGCGAGACCATACTCCTCATCCAATAAGTCAAGTGCATCTTGATGCGCCTTTCATTGTCAGCCTCAACATAAGCCGCCACCCGGGGTGAATCGTGATGGATGTCACAAGGGAGAACCGCCTCTGCCCCATAAACCATGAAAAAGGTGTGTAACCCATAGACCCATTGGGGGTCGTATTGATGCTCCATAACACTGAGGGTAGTTCCTCCACCCAAAAACCCGGCATCCTCTGCAAAGGAACCATAAGCCGGGGTTTGATACCTCGCAGAATCTACTGATTTGCTCGTTCTGCCTGACCATTGGATTAAGGGTGAGCCACGAAGGAAACGTCAAGCCGGATATGCTCTTGTTGACAAAACTCTTCTATAGCGCCTTTAGAGATATTAGTACCATTATCTGTTATAATGTTGTGTGGAAAGCCAAAATGGAAGATCACCTTCTTCATGAATTGAACCGCCATTGCTGCATCACATTTTCTAACTGGCTCTGCCTCAACCCACTTAGTAAACTTATCAACTGCCACCAAGAGGTGGTCTTCTTATCCTTGGACCTCTTAAAGGACCCAACCATATCAAGCCCCCAAGTTGCAAATGGCCAAGTAATTGGAATCATCCTCAATTCTTGAGCCGGCACATGAGCTCGTCGTGAAAATTTCTGACAGCCGTCACATCTGCTTACCAAATCCGCAGCATCAGCATGAGCCGTTAACCAATAGAACCCATGACAAAAAGCCTTGGCTACAAGAGATTTAGAGCCAGCATGATGACTACAATCTCCTTCGTGGATCTCTCGTAAAATCTCACAGCCTTCTTCAGGAGAGATACAACATTGAAATGCCCCTGTGACACTGCGATGGTGCAACTCCCCATTGATAATTGACATTGACTTAGACCGCCAGGTTATCTGTCTGGCCAAGACCTCATCCTTCGGCAACTCACCCCGGGTCATGTAAGGCAAATATGGGACCGTCCAATCAGGAATAGCATGAAGAGCCGCCACCAATTTCGCCTCCGGGTCAAGGATAGCAAGATCCTCCTCCGTAGGTAGTTTAACAGATGGGTTAAGAAAAATATCCAGAAACATGTTAGGCAGCACTGGCTTACGCTGAGACCCTAGCCGGCTTAATGTATCAGCCACCTCATTCTTCCTGCGATCAATATGCTCAACTTGATACCCCTTGAAATGACCCGCAATAGCATCAACCTCTCGGTGATAAGCCGCTATGAGCGGATCCTTAGAATCCCAAGTATCGGAAACTTGCTGAGCTACCAGATCTGAATCGCCAAAACACCTCACCCAGCTCAGATTCATCTCTTTAGCCATCCGGAGACCATGGAGCAAGGCCTCATACTTAGCTGCATTATTAGTACAAGGGAACATTAGCTGGAGAACATAAGAAAATTTGTCACCTCGTGGGGAGGTCAAGACAACTGCAGCCCCCGAGCCCTCTAACTGTCTAGACCCATCAAAATGAATAGTCCAATATGTGTTATCCGGCTTTTCCTCAGGCGCCTGCAACTCTGTCCAGTCATTGATGAAATCCACAAGTGCTTGGGACTTGATGGCTGTACGAGGTACGTATTTTAAACCGTGAGGTCCAAGCTCAATGGCCCATTTAGCAACCCGGCATGTGGCTTCCCTGTTTTGAATGATGTCTGCTAAAGGAGCGGAGCTAACCACAGTAATTGGATGACCCTGAAAATATTGTTTGAGCTTCCGGCTTGCCATGAAAACCCCATACACAAGCTTCTTCCAGTGTGGATATCTCTGCTTGGATTCAATAAGCACCTCACTGATGTAGTAAACCGGCCGTTGAACCGGCCATGAAAACCCCATACACAAGCTTCTACCAGTGTGGATATCTCTGCTTGGATTCAATAAGCACCTCACTGATGTAGTAAATCGGCCATCGAACCGGGTACTCTTTGCGTGCCTCTTTTCTTTCCACCATAATAGCCACACTGACGGCCCGGCTATTAGCAGCCACATACAACAACAGAGGCTCCTTATCAATAGGGGTAGCAAGCACGGGCGGCTCAGCCAACTATTTTTTCAGATCCTCAAATGCTTGATTAGCAGCATCACTCCAAACAAAGGGATCTGTCTTCTTCATCATCTGATAAAGAGGAATAGCCTTCTCACCTAACCGGCTTATGAACTGGCTCAGAGCTGCAATACGACCCGCCAAACGCTGTACATCATTGACACACACCGGTTTAGCCAATGAAGTGATGGCTTTGATCTTCTCCAGGTTAGCTTCAATGCCTCTATTAGAAACCAGAAATCCCAAGAGCTTGCCTGCTGGTACACCAAAGACACATTTAGCCGGGTTAAGCATCATCTTGTAGACCCGAAGATTATCAAACGTCTCCTTCAAATCATCAATCAGGGTCTCCTTCTTTCTAGATTTTACCACAATGTCATCCACATAAGCATGAACATTACGCCCGATCTGTTTATGAAGGAAATTCTGTACACATCGCTGATAAGTCGCCTAGGCGCTCTTGAGCCCAAAAGGCATAGACACATAGCAGAAGGCTCCAAAAAGAGTAATGAAAGCTATTTTCTCCTGGTCTTTAACTACCATCTTGATCTAATGATAACCCGAATAAGCATCCAAAAAACTCAAACGCTCACAACCCACCGTAGCATCAATAATTTGATCAATACGAGGGAGAGCAAACGGATCAGCCGGACAAGCCTTGTTTAAGTCCGTGTAATCCGCACACATCCGCCAAGTGCCATTCTTCTTAAGCACCAGCACAGGGTTAGCCAACCACTCAGGATGGAAAACTTCAACGATAAACCCGGCCGCTAAGAGCCGGGCCACCTCCTCACCAATGGCCTTCCGCCTCTCCTCGTTAAATTGGTGAAGAAATTGCTTGACCGGCTTAAACTTCGGATCAATATTAAGAGTGTGCTCAGCGAGTTCCCTTGGTACACCCGGCATGTCTGAAGGCTTCCATGCAAAGATGTCCCGGTTCTCATGGATGAACTCGATGAGCGTGCTTTCCTATTTCGGCTCCAGGTTAGCACTGATATTGAACTGTTTAGATGAGTCACCAGGGATTAAGTTAACCAATTTAGTATCATCTGTCAATTTAAACTTTAACGAAGGATCATGCTCTGTGGTTGGTTTTTTCAAGGACGTCATATCTGCCGGGTCAACATTATCCTTGTAAAACTTTAGCTCCTATGTCACACAAACTGATTCAGCATAAGCCGCATCACCTTCCTTGCATTCCAAGGCCACCTTGAGACTCCCATGCACTATGATGGTGCCCTTATGACCCGGCATTTTAAGCTGCAAGTAAACATAACAAGGCCTTGCCATGAACTTTGCATAAGCTGGCCGCCCAAACAGAGCATGATAAGGGCTCTTGATCTTGACCACTAAGAAGGTTAAGGTCTTAGACCTGGAATCATACTCATCTACAAAATCAACCTCTAAAGATATCTTACCCACCGGGTAGGCCGACTTACCCGGTACCACACCATGGAAAACAGCGTTTGACGGTTTAAGATTTTTATCGGTTAATCCCATGCGACGAGAGGTCTCATAATAAAGTATGTTAATGCTACTACCTCCATCCATGAGTACCTTAGTAAATTTATAGCCCCCAACCTGAGGTGCTACCACCAGAGCCAGGTGACCCGGATTATCAACCCGAGGCGGATGATCCTCACGACTCCACACAATAGGCTGCATTGATCATCGTAAATAGCAAGGCACCACCGACTCAACAGCATTCACAGCTCTCTTGTGAAGCTTCTGATCCCGTTTACACAAACTGGTGGTGAAAACGTGCTACTGCCCACTATTCAACTGCTTTGGATTGCTTTGATAACTAGACTGCTGCTGTTGTGGATTCCCCTAATTATTCTGCTGATTGTAACCACTTTGATTGCCTTGGCCATGAAACCCGGAACTTGAGCCGCCTCCACCATGACCCGGGCCATGAGAGCCGGATCCTAACCCACCGTTCGGGCCACAGTTGTGTTGGATTGACTCCCTAAAACTTATCATTATGCTACAATCTTTCCACGAATGAGTAGTTGGCTTCTGATTCGTTCTGTGTTTTGGACATGGCTGATTTAGTACTGCGTCAAGATCAAATCTTGCCACTTGAGTCGGCGGTCCCTTACGGTGCTGGCTATAATGGCGCACACCGGTGTTAGCCACAAAATCATCAGCCTTGCGCTTATTGTTGCCGCCCTGATTGGTAGGGTTATACTGTTGTCCCTTCATGTTGTTACTCTTCTTTCCCTTTCCCGATCTTTCATCCTCAGAGTCGAAGTACTTGGTACCATCAGAGTTGGCATACTTTACAAGATCCGCCATTAGCCCCCCCACCCCCCATGTCATTGTAATGACGCTTGAGCCTCCCAAGTTTCTGCTTGAGTGGAATGAACTGGCAATTTTTCTCCAACATCAGAACTGCTGAACCGACGTTGATATTATCTGAAGAATGTATGATGGTCGAGACCCGGCGTACCCAGCTGGTTGTTGACTCGCCCTCAGCCTGAACACAAGAAACCAAATCCAATATTGACATAGGTTGTTTACATGTATCCTTGAAATTCTGGATGAACCGGGCCTTCAGCTCCGCCCATGACCCGATGGAATTAGCCGGCAACCCCTTCAACCAGGTACGAGTCGTGCCCTCTAACATCATGGTGAAGTACTTAGCGTATGCAGCCTCACTAACATCCAGCATCTCCATGGCCATCTCATAACTCTCCACCCACGCCTCAGGGGGTTGATCTGTTGTGTAATTAGGCACCTTACGAGGGCCCTTGACGTCCTTGGGAAAACGCTCATTTTGTAGAGCCGTTGTTAGACACGGCACACCGAAAGCCTTAGAAGTTACACCTGCCTCAATTGAAGCTGTCGAGTAAACCGGCGCGTGCTGATGAGCCGCCAGCTGAGCCGCCAGCTCGGCCTCCTGACATGCTCTATCCTGGTCCACCAAATCATGTGCATTGTCACCATTGCTCGCCGGGTCATGTCCATGAGGTTGGTTATGACGCCGCTCCGTACTCGAGACTGCGGGTGAGTCAATGTGCCTACTGTAGATCCGGCTTGGATGGGGGGTTGAATGAATCTGATCACGGCTATAAGAATAAGCCTGTTGCTGGACTAAAGCCGTTTGAAGAAGCTCCCTAGCCCTTCGGGTTTCAACCGTCATCGGAGTCTCCCCTTCAACTGGTAAAGCCTCTAGCCGCGTTGCCGCAACAATCATGTTGTCCAAAGGGGTGGAGTAATGACCCGGCGGTGTTACCACGTGTTGAGGCGGGGTGTTGTTCATATACGGAGAATTAGTTACGCGCGGCTGACCCGGCACCCCACCGCATGGTGCTTCAGTCATCCGATTTACCACCGGCGGGTTACTGGCCCCAGCTCCAGGGGTGTTGAAGAGGTCCCTTGACTCATAAACTGAGGGCAGATGACTCCGGTATTTTCTCCTCAAAACTTCGTTCGATGCGTTCTGATCCACCATGAGCTGGTATGAATCTGCTTGAATCCGCTGTGCTTGGGCACTTAAAACGGCCCACTCTACAGCCATCCTGGCGTTTTCTGCTGCTAATTCCGCCTTAGCTTGCGCTATCTCATCACGCAACTTAGCTATTTCTACCTTGTGCTACTCCTGGTTGTCTGGGGTTACCTCAACCTCCATCAGAGTCGCCAGAGCATCCAACAGATTTGTTAAGACTTGAGCCGATGGGCGCGCTGAACCGCCAGCCCCGATTGCTGTTACTGCTGCTACACTAGAAATCATAGCCACGGCGGCTGTCGAACCAAGAACCGGCTGGGTGCCAGCCATGAAGATCGCCACCCTGTTCGGCGGCTCACGGGGATCCGGAATACTATCGCCATCGGAATAGCCCCCAAGCCGTCCGTCTTGTAACTGATACATTGAGTTGGTCTCGCTTGTGGACGACTCGTCATTAGAGCAGATGGCCGTCTCACCGCCAGAGACAGAGCCTTCCAACTCAGCCCCATGGGTAAACCCAATGAAGAAATGTCTTAAGGTGGGTTGAGCCCAGGCGGGTTGTGCACGCTGAGCCGTTTCGATGATGTCGGTGCGGATGTCCGGCTCAGGGCCCGGCTCGCCGATCTTGCCGATAAAGATGTGGATTCTGCCGAAGCGGACCCGGTACCCATACTAAATTGAGACAGCCTGGGGCCCCAGCCTGCATCGTCAATGTAGAGCTTGCTGCGACGACTCTTGGTCATCCGGCCCACAGTGTATCCCTTAATCCCTTCAAAGCTGCCCTTTAAGAACTCAAAACCACCATACGCGGGCCCCACGATGGGCGCCAACTATCATGGAAGTGTCACGGCAGATGTCCTCCTAGAAGGACTTAGTTGTGGAGCCATTGCGACGAGGTTAGCTTAAAGGGGTTAAAACGGGACAAAGGACACGGGGAGTTTATACTAGTTCGGCCCCTTGCGGTGAAGGTAAAGGTCTACTCTAGTTTGAGGTGGTATTGCTAGGGTTTCGATTACCAGGGAGCAAAACACGCTTTGCCTGGCTTTCGTCTTGTTGTTTCTTGCCCTAAGCCACCGCCGGGTCGTCCCCTTATATACATGGGTTGATGCCTTGTGGCCTACAGAGTCCTGGCCGGCTCATACAAACGTGTCCAGCTCGGTGACTTATCTTACATGCCTTACCACACAAGTTTACATATACATGGCGGTTTACACTTACGGGCCTTAAGCCGCCTCCGGATTTGGGCCTTTTAACAAGCCTATCTATGAACCGCGATCTTTAGCACACTCTTGGGCTTCATTTAGATGAACCGCCATAACGGATGACCCGGCCCCTCCTGAGCGGGTCATATCTGATAGTCATATCCCCAACAATAACCAAATCAAAAGAAAAAGATTTATTATGTCCTTAACATGTACATTATTCATTTCATTTTATCACAAAAAACGAAAGTGAGTCTATTCAATAATATATGCTTATAGGATATTTAAGAAACAAACTATATGTAACAACAAAGGTTGTAAGTATACCATCAAAAAAGAATTGTAAACGACAGAATCTAGAAGCTGCATATGTATTTGTTACTTCAACCATGAACCCAAATTCCTGACTACGTAAGAAATGTTTTTCAGATTCTAAATCATCTTCGGAAGAACACTCCCCTCTAATCATATTGGAATATTGTCCCAGCATCAGGGTCATGTTTAATCCTTATTTCCATCTCACCACTTAGGCCACACAAAGGGATCAGTAGCCAAATCCATCAATCGGCTAACCTCCAGGAGAGACAGAGAGACCACAGAAACATCCAATCCTAGAACTGACAAAATCTACAAACAAACGAATTCACATCAGCCTCTCAATTTCATCTCCTACAATAAATGAAACACAAATTCTACCCCTACAGAGCGCAGCAATCCAGAACAGCCTCCTAAATGCTCAAGATCCAAAATCCAGACAAATGTCAAATCGACGCAGGGAAGCTATATCATCAGAGCCATTCATGAACATGATAGGAAGGAAACCGTTATGTTGACATCTGAATTTGCTCTATATAACCCTTAAGTTGAAACCAGTAAAAAAGTGGAGAGTAACGAAAAGTACAAACTGATAAGTAGATAAATAATATAGTAGAATAAAGAGATTATCAAAAGTCAAATAGCAATTTAAATAAGAAAACTGACCCCGAACCCGATAAGAGAACCTAAAATAAACTATCCAAGGGACAACAGAATTATCATAGCTAATCCAGAAAAAGAAAAAGTCTGAATGTACCATACTGGTTCCCACCATGGACAACCAAATCATGAGAAGGCAAACCAAACACCACGAGAGGTGGTCTTTGTGTAGCTGCTCCTAATGAGATAGCAAATGCCACAACCATGACAATTCATCACTTTTAAACATAAAAGGGGATAGGAATAAATAAATGTGTAGAGGCCACAATATTAGTTGCATTGAGATTTGAGAGGGCTCAGATTCGCCTTTGATAGATCATACAACCTACCTCCACCATCTTCTTGCACCAGATCAATCCCCGCCACTGAAGTCGAGCTCCTCTACTTATCACTCAAAGAGTGACCATCCAAGACAGAGCAGTCAATATTCAATGAGAATGAAAAGGTTCCAGGAGAAGGGTGAGTGGGTTCTTGATGCCCACACCTCCACCAATAATCAAATACAAGTTTATGTTAGCCGTGTTTTATCATCATTGACCTAGATAAGCTTCCAACATGGTTCATTCTGAGCTGAACTTTTTCAAATAAGTCAAAACAGTGATTTCGGCCGCAACATGCGAGAGAGAGAGATGCGGGTCATACTGAATCCAGAACAAAATGCAGCCAAGCTACGAGAAATCCATCGATGGGGCTCAGAACCCACGCCATCCGAGCAAGCCCTCGACCAGAACGCACCACAAGCCCCGCCGCTTGGTCCCCATCCCACACGGTTGCGGACGCCTCCCGCACCGGCGGCACCCCAGAGGGGCCTCCAAGCCGATGCGCGACCCAGCGCGGGGGGAGGGGTGGGCCCCGAGGAACGGCAACCCGGTGAGCGCGTCGGACGGTAGCTGGTCGGTGCTGGAGACTCCCACCATCATCACAACCATTTGAGGAGGTACACAGTCCCGGTCGACGCGATCATCGGCTTGGCTAGCAGGGTGTGCGGGGCAGCGGGATTACCATCCACCACCAGCCACCGCAACTCCGCCTCCACCTTCGTGGCGCTCTCGTCCGAGCTGCATCGGCAGCCGCCCTTTTCCATGTGCGTTGGCTTGGCCCACCTCGTCAAGGCATAGGAAAATAAGAGATGATGATGGGATTGGATGTCGCCGAAGGAGAGAGAGGAAAGGAGATGTTGCATGCTAAGGGGTGGCGGCGATGCTATATGTCGCCAGAGGAGAGAGAGGAAAGGAGAGGTTGTGTGCTAAGGGGTGGCGGCGACGCTAAATCGACCGAGGCCACGAGCAGGATGAGGCAGTGACGGCGCTAACCCTAGCCGCCACTTCGGGAAGAGAACATGAGAGAGAGGGTGAAAATGAGGAGACGAGCAGGGGATCGATGGCTCGATGAGTTTTTAACTTTTCCCTCGACATAGTAAACGGACGCGTGGACCGCGGGGTTACTCGCCCTTCTAGTGGCGCTTATTGTGTTGGATAGGCCACCTAAGAGTGGAGAATATATATATTTTTTGCGGGTGAAATAAGAGTGGAGAATTAGCTATAGAGTGTTACAAGCTCAGGGACATGATAGTTCACAAAACAAGAAAAAGGAATCATCCAAAAGATGACTAAATCTACACCGTCATTATTTATCGACCCTTCTCGAGCTGTAGCCAGTAGAGTAGAGTCAGTTAGTAAGGTCCAATGTAAATTTGTCAATGCCACTTTCTAGTAGCGGTTGTGACACATCTATCTCCATCTCTGATTTTCTAACTTGGATCAATGGAACCATCAATGCACAAATACACCGCCTCCCCAAATCTGCTCTCACCTGTTCAACGTTCTCAATCTCATGCAAATTGTCTTAAGAGCACTCTCATCATGTACTATGCTTTCGTGTCGATGGTTGTCCTTGTCCTTCACATACTAATATGATCTACTGCCAAATAAGTATTGATGAGCCTTCTCATCAAAGACCTTCACATTTTTATTGTAGCGCTTGTCAGGTTAAGTGCAAAGTTCTAAAATAGAAACTAAATTAACTAAACATGATAGCATAGAATCACTGCATGCATCATTCTGATGCAGAGGTCGGGGGGATGTCCTCCTTTTCCGGAAAAAAAATTGACCTCATAAGAGTAGACAACTACCAAGGTGTATGCATGAAAGAAAATCTCCATTCAGATGGTTACGATAAGTAAAATCAAGAGTTTATAAGTTTGTTTTTGCATCAGACCTCGGGATATACGGTAGGGGCATCAGCTACAATATAAAATTTTGCTACATGCAGAGCAACCAGAAACATGCTAC
>NC_041388.1:84345707-84417570 GCF_002162155.2 Triticum dicoccoides
CAGGATCTCATTTAGCACCGGTTTGGGCCGAAATAATAGCCGGCAAACCCGAGCCAAACCCAAGCACCCAGGGGTCGCCTGGGGGCGCCGATAGAAGCGAAAAGGGGCGTGGGGCCGCTCTGTCGGCAAGAGGAGGCCCTTTTCCCGTCGTTTCCTCCCGCTTTCCCCTTGGCTTCCCTCTCATTCTTCATTCCTCCCACCAATCTCCTCCTCCTCCACTCCCAGCCAGCCGCCATGGCACCGAAGAAGTATGTGGCCCCCCGCGCCGCGGCGGATGCCACCGCCGCCGTCACCCAACCCAAGCAGAGGAAGCCAAGGGCGCCATCGTCCAAGCCCCCGGGCATGTCCAACACCGACTGGAGGGTGGAAGTTCAGCGTCGGGAGGCTGTCAGCACCGACCGGCGGAACAGGGCGAACGCCAAGAAGGCCAGGGACAGGGCGGTGGCAGAGCAGGCGGAGCGCTTGGTCGAACAAGCCAAGGCGGCTCGCGCGGGGATGATGAATCCACACAGCGGCCACGGCCCGTACGCGTGGATCCAGCAAAGCTCGGGTCTCCGACCGGCTTCTCATCATCGCCACAACCCTGGGGCTACATGCCGTCGCCGGGCTACGCCGACGGCGACGCACATGGCGGGTTCAACTCCAACATCACCTTTCCCCATGGCCACCCGGCCCAGCGCACGCCCTCGCCCGCCTTCGCCGGCGTGCAATACCCTTCGTACACCTACTCGTCGTTGGCTTATGCAGCCTCCCCGATGCCCCCTCTCCGCCGTGGCGCGCTGCCCTTCTCACAAGCCTCCTCATCGTATTTCGGCAACACCAACATGAAGGAGGCCGACATGGAAGACATCATCACGGCCGGCTCGGCTGCCGCCGCCGCCTCCCCGGGTTCACTGCCCAAGATGACACAATGGACGGCAAGCTCGACTACGATGAGGAGGAGCCGGAGGAGGAGGAAGAGCTGGCGCCTGCTCCGACGAGGAAAAGGAAGAGAAGAAGAAGCGGGCGGGCAGGACCGGTGAGCCGCGCATCAAGTGGGTGTCCAAGGAGGACGAGTGCCTCGCCGAAGCATGGAAAGTCATCTACCTCGACCCGATCACCGGCACAAACCAGAGCATCGGCACGTATTGGGAGCACATCAAGGCCGAGTTCGATGAGCGCAAGCTCGTCGACCCCTACTTCAAATGCGTCTACATGCAGCGCGGGTCGAAGGCAATGGTGAACCATTGGGGGCTCATCCAAACGGGGTGCAACAAATGTCATGGGATCGTCGAGGAGATCGCAGCTCGCTCGGAGAGCGGTGCCAGCATCGAGGATCAGGTATGGCACGCTGGTCTCCCCTATTTTTCGCCATGTGTGCACCCGCCGACTGTTTGTTCCTCGGCGCAGCTGCTGCGGATGTTCGCCATGTTTCGCCAGGACAGCAGTGACCAAGATTTCAAGTACCTCCACGTCTTCAAGCGGATCGATAAGTGCAAGAAGTGGGCGGATACCCGGCACACCCTCCCTAAGGCCAAGGAGACATACAAGCTGGAGGCGCCAATGCCGGGCGCCGGCGACGGGCGCCCGGAAGGCAACAAAGGGGCCAAGAAGGGGAAACACGCCAACTCGGCTACCGCACGTGTGTAAGAGTCCATCAAGCATTTCCTCGCCGATGCACAGGCCCGAGCCACCCTGCGTGAAGAGAAGACTAAGGCGCGGTGGTCGGCGTTGATGACGAACACGCCGTGAAGCTCAACCTACTCTAGGCCAACGTCGCCGCGAAGAAGAGGAACACCAACCTGGCTTTCCTGATGGGCGGGGTGGACATGCTCTAGAGCAATGACGCGCAGCTCAAGGCATGGTACCTGGTGGAGCGCGGCCTCTTCCTGAACCAGCTGCCGTCGACGGCACCGCCAACTCCCACGCCCACACCGCCGCCGCCGCCAAGCCCGGGCGATGTGAAGGAAATATGCCCTAGAGGCAATAATAAAGTTGTTATTTATATTTCCTTATATCATGATAAATGTTTATTATTCATGCTAGAATTGTATTAACCGGAAACTTAGTACATGTGTGAATACATAGACAAACAAAGTGTCACTAGTATGCCTCTACTTAACTAGCTCGTTGATCAAAGATGGTTATGTTTCCTAGCCATAGACATGAGTTGTCATTTGATTAACGGGATCACATCATTAGGAGAATGATGTGATTGACTTGACCTATTTCATTAGCTTAGCACTTGATCATTTAGTATGTTGCTATTGCTTTCTTCATGACATATACATGTTCCTATGACTATGAGATTATGCAACTCCCGTTTACCGGAGGAACACTTTGTGTGCTACCAAACGTCACAACGTAACTGGGTGATTATAAAGGTGCTCTACAGGTGTCTCCAAAGGTACTTGTTGAGTTGACGTATTTCGAGATTAGGATTTGTCACTCCGATTGTCGGAGAGGTATCTCTGGGCCCACTCGGTAATGCACATCACTATAAGCCTTGCAAGCATTATAACTAATGAGTTAGTTATGGGATGATGTATTACGGAACGAGTAAAGAGACTTGCCTGTTGTGACGCCCCGAGACCGTTGCGCCAGGTGTCTCCCAGTTGTTCGTTGTTGTTGCCGTGTCATTCGCTTGCGTGTTGCATCTTGCCATGTCATCATACGCATTGCATCTGCATGTTTTCAAAACTTGCATCTGTCCAGGTCTCCCCGTTCCTTCTGTTGTCCGTTCTGAGCCCAGACCCACTTGCACGCGCCCGCGGCACGTCCAAAATATTATTTTGTAAGTGGCCGGAAAATGTTCTCGGAATGGGATGAAAGTTGGCATGCGGTGTTGTTATGTTGTCACTAGGTCGCCTCCAAATTTCATCGCATTCAGAATTCGTTTGATGCCCCAACGGATAACTATAGCAACAATATAGTCGGTCAAATCGTCGGACGTTTTCGGTCTCCGAAATCTGTTGCCGGGTTTTCCCTCTTTTTCCTCCCTAGACCGTCTACACGGTCCACTACCTACCGCCAGGCCCAACCTAACCTCTCTCGTCAGCCCGCGGCCCTCCTCGCGCGCCCGTTCGAAAGTTGTCCCGGACCCGACTCGGGCCGCCGTTACCGATGGGTCCGGATCATCCCCAAACGTCTATAAAACATCACCGTTTTTTTATTTGGACTATGTAACCTATTTATTCTCGACCATCCGATTTGAATCGGAGGACCCAAATGCACCCCAAATCCACCTGCTATATATACTTGAGGTCCAACCCTAAAAAGTAGGAGGCTAGTCCCTTCAGTCCAATCTCGCTGCCACCCGGTCTCGATCCATCTCGGGATCCATCCCCTCCTCATTTTCAGACACGAGCCATCTCCCCTCGATCCATCGATCCAGCCAACCAGCCGCAGCCTCCTTCTTCCTCGATCCAACCAGCGACGACCCTCACCTCTGGGACCTCCTCCTCGCCGCCCCATCTTGCCTCCAAGATCAGTCACTGGACCCGCACCCCTCGCTGCTTCTCCTCCTCCCGTTCCTCTCTCACTTACTCTATGTCTTCCCCATGGAGACCCGCAGGAACACCGCTACCATGGTCGACCTCGACATGCCTCGCCGCCGTCGGGAACGGAAGGGTTGACCTCAGTTTGGTCTCCCCGCCTCCTTCGATGCTCCACCAGGAGCGAAGCCTCGCTCCGCCCCGTCTTGCGAGCACACCGGCGCCTTGGACCGAAGCCACCAGGACCCCAGGCTGGCCCCGTCGCTCCTCCTCTTCCCTTTGTTTTCCTCCTGTCTTCTCACGTTTGTCTCTCTCTCTCTCTCTCTCTGTGCGCCCAGGGGTCAACCCCGCTCTGTTCGGTGACCCCCGCTTGCTGTCGTCTCATTCCCGATCGGATCTGGCAGGATCCGTTCGGATCGACCTTTCAAAGCCTCATCGCCGGCCTCCCCTTGCTTCTCCGTGCGAGCTCACGAGGAGGACGACCCCAGCGCCAAGTCCCTTCTGCCTGCGCCGCCAGCTCGCGTTGACCCTGCCAGCGACCGATGCGTGGGCCGCATCGGGTGCCAGCCGCCTGCAACGCCCGCTCCAGCGCCCCGCTTGGGCCTCCTGTCGAGCCGGCCTGCTCGATTGTGCCCCGCGGTCTGCCTCCACCTCCTCACCAACGGGCCGAAGCCCATGGGTGAGCTGCTCCCCAGCGCCTCTCTGTTGGCCCAAGTGCAGATTCGGCCCGATGTATATTTTTCTGCTATGAACGAATTTTGCTATTTCCAGAAAAAAAAACTGCATATTTACAAATTACCCCTTGTTGTTCATGCATTTAATTACTAACTAACCGTGCATCGGATTAAAACAAACTTTATATGTAAAATGCTTAGAATTGTGTCTAGATTCATAATATCCAACTTTCATCTATGTTTGAAATGTTTAAAATGTTGTTTGTTTTAAATTTGCCTATTGCCATGCAAAAATGCTTTAATTCATAACTAAATAACCGTAGCTCCAAACCTAATAAACTTTATATGTAAATGGGGTAGAAAAATGCATAGTTTAACATGGTGAACTCATTTTGTATGTTTAATAACTCTAAAATTATGTTTAGGGCAGAACAGTACCAAACCTAAAATATGCACATGAGGATTTTCCGGACTTGTTTGCTTGTTGTTCCGACCTCATTTAAACTTGCCTAGATAGGTAGTTTTATTATACTTCACCTCTTGCCATGTTAATCAACATTTAATATTGTTGGGTACATAAACAAGATCGAACTAAATAACTCGTATGTGGTGTTCCGTCAATATGCAACTCGTTGCATATTGGGCTCCACTTAACTTGTAGTTTTTTTTGTGCACTTTTCCATGCCATGCATATTTAAACCGGACATGCATCATACTTGTTTGCGCATCATGCCATGCTTATGTGATGGTTGTTTACTTTGTTGTTTGCTTCTTTCTGGTGTTGCTTCTTTGGGTTAGTTCCGATAACTGGGAGGATTCATTCGACTTTGTCTGTTTGTCTTCTTCATGGACTCGTTCTTCTTCCTTGCAGGATCTCAGGCAAGATGACCATACCCTCGAAATAACTTCTATCTTTGCTTCCTAGTTGTTCGCTCTATTGCTATGCTGCGATACCTACCACTTGTTATATCATGCCTCCCATAGTGCCATGTCAAGCCTCTAACCCACCTTTCCTAGCAAACCGTTGTTTGGCTATGTTACCGCTTTGCTCAGCCCCTCTTATAGCATTGATAGTTGCAGATGAAGATGAAGTTTGTTCCATGTTGGAACATGGATTTTGTTGGGATATCATTATTATCTCTTATTTAGTTTAATGCATATATATACTTGGTAAAGGGTGGAAGGCTTGGCCTTATGCCTGGTGTTTTGTTCCACTCTTGTCGCCCTAGTTTCTGTCATACCGGTGTTATGTTCCTTGATTTTGTGTCCCTTACGCGGTTGGGTGTTATGGGAACCCCTTAATAGTTCACTTTGAATAAAACTCCTCCAGCAAGGCCCAACTTTGGTTTTACATTTGCCTAACAACCTATCACCTTCC
Source organism: Triticum dicoccoides (assembly GCF_002162155.2). Taxonomy (NCBI): domain Eukaryota; kingdom Viridiplantae; phylum Streptophyta; class Magnoliopsida; order Poales; family Poaceae; genus Triticum; species Triticum dicoccoides. The sequence goes on from NC_041388.1 coordinate 84,351,233, forward strand.
CTTGGGTTCTGCAGACTCAAGGGTCATCTTTATTTTAACACCCCCCCCCCGGGGCCAATGCTTGTCTAAGTGTTGGTCCGAACCAGAGCCACTTGCGGTGCCACCTCGGGGAAACTTGAGGGCTAGTTTTTAGTTGTACGTAGTGTTCATCCGGCGCATCGGGCGGTCTTGCTGGTCTTGTTTTACCATTGTAGAAATGTCTTGTAACCGGGATTCCGAGTCTGGTCGGGTCTTCCTGGGAGAAGGAATATCCTTCGTTGACCGTGAGAGCTTGTGATGGGCTAAGTTGGGACACCCCTGCAGGGTTTTGAACTTTTGAAAGTCGTGCCCGCGGTTATGGCCAGATGGGAATTTGTTAATATCCGGTTGTAGAGAACTTGACACTTAACTTAATTAAAATGAATCAACCACGTGTGTAGCCGTGATGGTTTCTTTCCGGTGGAGTCCGGGAAGTGAACACGGTTCTTGTGTTATGCTTGAACGTAAGTAGTTTCAGGATCACTTCTTGATCACTTCTAGTTCACGACCGTGTTTTCCTTCTCTTCTCGCTCTTATTTGCATATGTTAGCCACCATATATGATTAGTGCTTGCTGCAGCTCCACCTCATTACCCCTTTCCTACCTATAAGCTTAAATAGTCTTGATCTCGCGGGTGTGAGATTGCTGAGTCTTTGTGACTCACAGATACTTCCAACAGTTGCAGGTGTCGATGATACCAGTGCAGATGACGCAACCCATCTCAAGTGGGAGCTCGATGAAGATTGTGTTTGTTGTGTTGTTTCGTTTCTAGTTGATCAGTAGTGGAGCCCAGTCGGGACGATCGGGGATCTAGCATTTGGGGTTGTCTCCTTTAATTTTGGTTCCATAGTCGGACCTTGATTGTATTCTGGATGATGTATGCTTCACGTGTATTTGTGTGAAGTGGCGATTTTAAGCCAACTCTTTAACCCTTTCTTATTCAGTACATGGGATTGTGTGAAGATTGCCCCTCTTGCGACAAACCTACCATGCGGCTATGCCTCTAAGTCGTTCCCCGACACGGGGGAGATATAGCCGCAGTGTGGGTGTTACAAGTTGGTAATCAGAGCCTTCCCCGACTTAGGAGCCCCCTGCTTGATTGAATCACTAACGTTGTTGAGTTTAGAAGAAAATGTTTTGAGTCCTAGGATTATATATATCGGAGAGTAGGATTCTTTTTACTCCTCAGTCCCTTCGTCGCTCTGGTGAGGCCTCCTGACGTAGAGTTTTGACTCTTCTCTCCTCAAATTTCACAAAAAAAATTTAGGATCACGCGGGTATCTTGGAATCGTTCTGATGATTTTGTGACGAGAACATTGTTCTTGGTGCCTCCTGACATTTAGGGGTTGTGGCAGTGTCCCAAGGAATTGAGCTCCGAGGTGTTGTCGTCACAATTTTATCGTTCCAGTTCTGGAATACCTGAGTTTGCCGACATCGAAAATCTCCTTTATGCAGTTGTTGGTGAGATAACCTCGACGCCACCCAGTACTGGGGTGGGTGTTCGGGAGTATTGCTATAACTCATATAACGGATGCTTTTTGAAGGTTGAGGTAAATGATTTCCAAAGGTTTCTTGGTTATGTGTTGAAGGATGGATACAGCTGGATGTAGGATTTGTTATTTTTGGGTGAGATACTATGCTTCCCCTGTATCCCCAACACCTGATTACATAACCAGAAAGTTTCGGGAGTTTATAAGTGGGAATTCAAGTAGCTCCTAGAATATCTTTCCAACAGACACATGATACGATATGGGATCTATCATATGTATGTTTCCGGCTTATTTTGCAAGCCAATCCTTTGTTTTGTTTTGAGTTGTGGTATTCAAGTTGCTTCAATGTCAAGTGTTGATTCCATACCTTTCCTAGGTGGTGTTCTCATATTTATATGAGAGTGCTAATCCTTTTCGATCATCAAGATTGTCATGTCAATCATTTTCAACCGGTGTGCTTCTCTTCAAGTGGATCCGATCATTTCAACATCCGCAAGATCACCTCTCGATTTTTCTCAATGTTGTTCGTTTCATCTGTCCCCAAGTTGCCTTTGTTTTCCCACCCTCCCACCCTTTTCCTTTAAGGATTTGGATCTCTTAATCAACTATCAGGTTATTGATGGGAAGTCTCTCCATTCTTTTCCGTCAATATTCTTATCTGGTGATTCTCAGGAAGATGCTAAGGAAGCTACAAGTTCAACATTCTCCATTCTCTTTTCTTCTTCGGTGGATTCAATTGAAGCTTTGTTGATCATATCCCTTTCCACGTTTTAAATGTTTTCTCATGTCGGTGCACCTCATAATCATTCCCCGCTTGCTATTCAAGTGTTCCGGAGTGCTGAAGATACCTCATAAGATTCAAGCTTCCATTCTCAACTTGCTCAAGTTCTTTTGAGGATGTTATCTCTTTCAAGCCATTTAAATGAACCGATGCAATCTCCCTTTCAAGCAATCTTTTCAATGGTGTTTCTTTCGAGTGGGCCCTAACCCAAAGGTCTTTTCCCAGGATCTTACCTGACTCTTCTTCCCTTTTTCCGGAGTTATTTTCAATTCATTTCAAAGTTTGACGTAAGAATGAATTATCATCAGTCAAATGCCTTCTCCAAGATTGTTTTTCAAATTCTTTTCATCGTTGGCTCAACCTCTTCGCTTTTGATTCAACGGGAGTGTCTAAACAATTCTTGATGGTGTTCTCGTCGTCATTCTCGGATTTGTAGACCGAAGAAGAGTTTCTCTTAAATCATATATGTTCTCTTGAAGACTCGTGGTTCTAGCTTGATGCCATCCTCTCATAATTGTTTTAGACTGTGAGAATTCTTTTCATCCATACGGAGCAATTCAGGAGTCTTTTCAGTTCGATTCTCTGAAGGTCATCATTTCGGGATTATTCATTCTCAGCTTTCAGCTCTCGTTTCTCCAAATCTTACCGGTGCATCGTGCACGTGTTCTCTAATCAACTCTTGATCTCTTCGTTTCACTTGTATCTAAATTCCCTCAAGTATCTTCATTCGTTCTCTAATTCTTACCGGTGATTCCCCCCTTTTACTTCATTCGTTTTCAATTCTTATGGTGGTTCGTTCAATATTTCTCTTCCATCTTTATCATATTAATTTATTCGTTGTTTCGGGCCTACCGGTGGTTCATTGAAAACATTCCCAAGTTGGCGCTATATCTATCTTAATCCTTCACAAATGAGAATAAGTAGTATGCCAAATCCATGGTGTGTCAACAATTAAATTGATGAAGGATAAGCATAATGTAATTCTTATTCTTGTTTCATCCAAATGATTCAATTCCTTATTCCGGAGGTTCATCAAAATTCTTGATTTCTTTTGTTCATCTTTCTTTTCCGGAGTTCCAAGTTTTTCCGCATTATCTCGTCGCGAAGCTCCATCTAAATCATCGCAAGGCTTCACCTTGTGTTTTCAACTTCTCTTTTCTTTCATTTGATCATCCTTTTGTTACCGGAGTTCTTCATGGAGGCTCTACATGATGGCTCATCAAAGATTTAATTCCTTCTCGAAGTGTTCATCGAGATTCTTTTCAAAGGAGCTCAAGTATTCTTCATCTTGCATTCCGAAGTGCAAATTCTTTCTATCTTATATTTTTCAGGTGGTGTTATGTCTTTCTTGACAATTTCCCTTCGGGTTTCATGATTCACAAGTTGTCCGGAATGACATATTTTAAACCCATCATTTTCAATTCATTCATGAGATCCTTTGCAACCTATCAATCTCTTCATTGGAGTTAGATTGGGTTATATTTCACCTAAAGCTTTCCCTAAGGATAGTTTCTATTTATGGTACTTATAAATGACCCAAGTTCTTCATCTATCCTCCCGGTGAAGCAAGGTTCTCGTCTCCTTGCTGATATCAATCCAATCTTTGCTTTCCGTTAGTGGCCGTTTGTCACCTCATAATGTTGAGATGTTTCCATAAGCCCACTACAAGCTTATTCTTTTCGTTGTTGATTTCCCAACACCCCCGTGCAATCCTTTCTTGCAAGGATGCTTTCCAAGTTCAATTGTGGTAGAAGTTCTCATTTTTCTTCTCCGTTCTTTTGTTCCGACGATCTACCTTTTATTCCTTCATCCGGAGGCATTGTGATGTTGCTCTTTTCTATCATCATCTCGAATGGTGAGGATTGTGTTCTTTTCGTGCTTATCCATTTAACTGGAGTGTTGTGCCCTTTTCTCAAGTTCTTTTCGCCTTATCAAGTCTTGCATCTCTTTTCAACCGGAGTGCTGTCCGAATCTGCTCTTCCTTGTTCCTCTTTTCTAACGGAGTGTTTTCAACTTTGTTCTTCTTCGTTGTTTTCTTTCTTTCAATTTGTTTCAACCTCTCAAGGTTCTTTGGTTTCACTCATTTGTCAAAGAAGCAACTTTGTTTTACCCCTCCTCTTCCGTTTTCCCCGGTGCCATCCCAGATCTCGAGATGAGATACTCTCGTAGTGGTGGAGTGTTGAGACGCCCCGAGACCGTTGCGCCAGGTGTCTCCCAGTTGTTCGCTCTTGTTGTCATGTCATTCGCTTGCGTGTTGCATCTTGCCATGTCATCATCCGCATTGCATCTGCATGTTTTCAAAACTTGCATCTGTCCAGGTCTCCATGTTCCTTCCGTTGTCCGTTCTGAGCCCAGACCCACTTGCACGCTCCCGCGGTACGTCCGAAATATTATTTTATAAGTGGCCGGAAAATGTTCTCGGAATGGGATGAAAGTTGGCATGTCGTGTTGTTATGTTTTTAGTAGGTCGCCTGCCAAGTTTCATTGCATTCGGAGTTCGTTTGATGCCCCAACGGATAACTATAGCGACAATATAGTCGGTCAAATCGTCGGACGTTTTCGGTCTCCAAAATCTGTTGCCGGGTTTTCCCTCTTTTTCCTCCCTAGAACGTCTACACAGTCCACTACCTACCGCCAGGCCCAACCTAACCTCTCTCGTCAGCCCACGGCCCTCCTCGCGCGCCCGTACGAAAGTTGTCCCGGACCCGACTCGGGTTGTCGTTACCGATGGGTCCGGATCATCCCCAAACGTCTATAAAACATCACCGTTTTCTTATTTAGACTCTGTAACCTATTTATTCTCGGTCGTCTGATTTCAATCGGAGGGCCCAAATGCACCCCAAATCCACCTGCTATATATACTTGAGGTCCAACCCTAAGAATTAGGAGGCTTCTCCCTTCAGTCCAATCCCGCCGCCGCCACCCGGTCTCGATCCATCTCGGGATCCATCCCCTCCTCATTTTCACACACCAGCCATCTCCCCTCGATCCATCGATCCACCCAACCAGCCGCAGCCTCCTTCTTCCTCGATCCAACCAGCGACGACCCTCACCTCCAGGACCTCCTCCTCGCCGCCCCATCTCGCCTCCAAGATCAGTCACTGGACCCACACCCCTTGATGCTTCTCCTTCTCCCGTTCCCTCTCTCACTTGCTCTATATCTTCTCCATGGAGACCTGCAGGAACACCGCTACCATGGTCGACCTCGGCATGCCTCGCCGCCGTCGGGAACGGAAGGGTTGACCTCGGTTTGGTCTCCCCGCCTCCTTCGATAGTCCACCAGGAGCAAAGCCTCGCTCCGCCCCGTCTTACGAGCACAACGGCGCCTTGGGCCGAAGCCACCAGGACCCCAGGCTGGCCCCGTCGCTCCTCCTCTTCCCTTTGTTTTCCTCCTGTCTTCTCGTGTTTGTCTCTCTCTCTGTGTGTGTGTGTGTGCGCCCGCGGGTCAACCCCGCTCCGTTCGGTGACCCCCGCTTGTTGTCGTCTCATTCCCGATCGGATCTGGAGGGATCCATTCGGATCAACCTTTCCAAGCCTCGTCGCCGGCCTCCCCTTGCTTCTCCGTGCGAGCTCAACGAGGAGGACGACCCCAGCGCCAAGTCCCTTCTGCCTGCGCCGCCAGCTCGTGTTTACCCTGCTAGCGACCGATGCGTGGGCCGCATCAGGTGCCAGCCGCCTGCAACGCCCGCTCCAGCACCCCGCTTGGGCCTCCTGCCGAGCCGGCCTGCTCGACTGCGCCCCGCGGTCTGCCTCCACCTCCTCACCAACGGGCCGAAGCCCATGGGTGAGCTTCTCCCCAGCGCCTCTTTGTTGTCTCCAGTGCAGATTCGGCCCGATGTATATTTTTTCTGCTATGAACGAATTTCGCTATTTCCAGAAAAACTGCATATTTACAGATTACCCCTTGTTGTTCATGCATTTAATAACTAATTAACCGTGCATCGGGTTAAAACAAACTTTATATGTAAAATGCTTAGAATTGTGTCTAGATTCATAATATCCAACTTTCATCTATGTTTGAAATGTTTAAAATGTTGTTTGTTTTAAATTTGCCTATTGCCATGCAAAAATGCTTTAATTCATAACTAAATAACCGTAGCTCCAAACCTAATAAACATTATATGTAAATGGGGTAGAAAATGCATAGTTTAACATGGTGCACTCATTTTGCATGTTTAATAACTCTAAAATTGTGTTTAGGGCAAAACAGTATCAAACCTAAAATATGCACATGAGGATTTTTCGGACTTGTTTGCTTGTTGTTCCGGCCTCATTTAAACTTGCCTAGATAGGTAGTTTTATTATGCTTCACCTCTTGCCATGTTAATCAACATTTAATATTGTTGGGTACATAAACAAGATCGAACTAAATAACTTGTATGTGGTGTTTTGTCAATATGCAACTCATTGCATATTGGGCTCCATTTAACTTGTAGTTTTGTTTGTGCACTTTGCCATGCCATCCATATTTAAACCGGACATGCATCATACTTGTTTACGCATTATGTCATGCTTATGTGATGGTTGTTTACTATGTTGTTTGCTTCTTTCCGATGTTGCTTCTTCGGGTTAGTTCCGATAACGTCACATTTGTGAGGATTCGTTCGACTTCGTCCGTTTGTCTTCTTCATGGACTCGTTCTTCTTCCTTGCGGGATCTCAGGCGAGATGACCATACCCTCGAAATCACTTCTATCTTTGCTTGCTAGTTGTTCGCTCTATTGCTATGTTGTGATACCTACCACTTGCTATATCATGCCTCCCATAGTGCCATGTCAAGCCTCTAACCCACCTTTCCTAGCAAACTGTTGTTTGGCTATGTTACCGCTTTGCTCAGCCCCTCTTATAGCATTGATAGTTGCAGGTGAAGATGGAGTTTGTTCCATGTTGGAACATGGATTTTGTTGGGATATCATTATTATCTCTTATTTACTTTAATGCATATATATACTTGGTAAAGGGTGGAAGGCTCGGCCTTATGCCTGGTGTTTTGTTCCACTCTTGCCGCCCTGGTTTCCGTCATGCCGGTGTTATGTTCCTTGATTTTGAGTCCCTTACGCGGTTGGGTGTTATGGGAACCCCTTGACAGTTCGCTTTGAATAAAACTCCTCCAGCAAGGCCCAACTTTGGTTTTACATTTGCCTAACAACCTGTCACCTTCCCTTGGGTTCTGCAAACTCAAGGGTCATCTTTATTTTAACACCCCCCCCCCCCGGGCCAGTGGTTGTGTAAGTGTTGGTGCGAACCAGAGCCACTTGCGGCGCCACCTTGGGGAAACTTGAGGGTTGGTTTTTAGCTGTACGTAGTGTTCATCCGGTGTTGCCCTGAGAACGAGATATGTGCAGCTCCTATCAGTATGTCGGCGCATCGGGCGGTCTTGCTGGTCTTGTTTTACCATTGTCGAAATGTCTTGTAACCGGGATTCCGAGTCTGATCGGGTCTTCCTAGGAGAAGGAATATCCTTCGTTGACCGTGAGAGCTTGTGATGGGCTAAGTTGGGACACCCTACAGGGTTTTGAACTTTCGAAAGCCGTGCCCGCGATTATGGGCAGATGCAAATTTGTTAATATCCAGTTGTAGAGAACTTGACACTTAACTTAATTAAAATGAATCAACCGCGTGTGTAGCCATGATGGTCTCTTTCCGGCGGAGTCCGGGAAGTGAACACGGTTCTTGTGTTATGCTTGAACGTAAGTAGTTTCAGGATCACTTCTTGATCACTTCTAGTTCGCGGCCGTGCTTTCCTTCTCTTCTCGCTCTTATTTGCGTATGTTAGCCACCATATATGCTTAGTGCTTGCTGCAGCTCCACCTCATTACCCCTTTCCTACCCATAAGCTTAAATAGTCTTTATCTCGCGGGTGTGAGATTGTTGAGTCCTCGTGACTCACAGATACTTCCAACAGTTGCAGGTGTCGATGATACCAGTGCAGATGACGCAACCCAGCTCAAGTGGGAGCTCGATGAAGATCGTGTTCGTTGTGTTGTTTCGTTTCCAGTTGATCAGTAGTGGAGCCCGGTCGGGACGAACGGGGATCTAGCATTTGGGGTTGTCTTCTTTTATTTTAGTTCCATAGTCGGACCTTGATTGTATTCTGGATGATGTATGCTTAACTTGTATTTGTGTGAAGTGGCGATTGTAAGCCAACTCTTTAACCCTTTCTTATTCAGTAAATGGGATTGTGTGAAGATTGCCCCTCTTGCGACAAACCTACCATGCGGCTATGCCTCTAAGTCGTGCCCCGACACGGGGGAGATATAGCCGCATTGTGGGTGTTACACCGGTAAAGAGATTGAACTAGGTATTGAGATACCGATGATCGAATCTCAGGCAAGTAACATACCGATGACAAAGGGAACAACGTATGTTGTTATGCGGTTTGACCAATAAAGTTCTTCATAGAATATGTGGGAGCCAATATGAGCATCCAGGTTCCGCTATTGGTTATTGAGCGGAGACGTGTCTCGGTCATGTCTACATAGTTCTCGAACCCGTAGGGTCCGCACGCTTAAAGTTCGGTAACGATCGGTATTATGAGTTTTTGTGTTTTGATGTACCGAAGGTAGTTCGGAGTCCCGGATGAGATTGGGGACATGACGAGGAGTCTCGAAATGGTCGAGATGTAAAGATCGATATATTGGACGACTATATTCGGACATCGGAAAGGTTCCGAGTGATTCGGGTATTTTTCGGAGTACTAGAGAGTTACAGGAATTCGCGGGGAGTAGATGGGCCTTATTGGGCTTTAGGGAAAAGAGAGAGGAGAGGTTGCGCGCCCCCCCAAGGCCTAGTCCGAATTGGACTAGGGGGAGGGGCGGCGCCCCCTCCTTCCTTCTCTTCTCTTTTCCCTTTCCTTCTCTCCTACTCCTACTACTTGGAAGGGCTCCTAGTTCTACTAGGAAAGGGGGAATCCTACTCCCGGTGGGAATAGGACTCCCCTAGGGCGCGCCATAGAGAGGGCCGGCCCTCTCCCTCCTCCACTCCTTTATATACGGGGAGAGGGGCACCCCTTGGAGACACAACAATTGATCATTGATCTCTTAGCCGTGTGCGGTGCCCCCTCCACCATAATCCACGTCGATCATATCGTAGCGGTGCTTAGGTGAAGCCCTGCATCGGTAGCATCATCATCACCGTCCCCCACGCCGTCGTGCTGACGAAACTCTCCTGTGAAGCTTTGCTGGATCGGAGCTCGCGGGACGTCATCGAGTTGAATGTGTGCAGAACTCGGAGGTGCCGTGCATTCGATACTTGGATCGGTCGGATCGTGAAGACGACGACTACATCAACCGCGTTGTGCTAACGCTTCCGCAGTCGGTCTACGAGGGTACATGGACACACTCTCCCCTCTCGTTACTATGCATCACCATGATCATGTGTATGCATAGGAATTTTTTGAAATTACTACGTTCCCCAACACGATGATGCCTCCACGACGCCCAGCAGCACAGAAACCGCACCGACGCCGCCCAGCACAGAAGTCGCGCCGATGCCGCCCAGCTCGCACATGCCGACTACCCCGATGCCGGAGGCCGACACCGCCGTTTGATGCGTTGCCTACGCGTCATTTCTTCGGGTTCGCCGAACTTTTCATTTGGTCGCCGAACTATGGCAAGGTGATCGCCAAACTGGGGCGTTGATCGCCGGACTTGTGGCGTTTTTTGGGAGCGAGAATGGACCAAGTTTGAATTTGCGGTGCCTTGGGGCGGCACCTGGGGGCGTGGCTGGGACCTAGATCGCCCCCAGGGCCTAAATAGCGTCGAGCGAGCGCCCGAAAGAGCGCCGGCCTATGCGCTGGGGGGCGAACGTGTGGAGATGCTCTTACCACTAGACACGTAGTCTGTGCAGCGGAAGTAGAGTTGGGCCAGCGCGTCTTCGGAGTCGTCTCCTCCTCGTTGATCTCCCACGTAGCCGATCAGATCCCACAATCCGGTTCGTCCAAGTGCACCGCCTCTAACGGTATCCACGCGTGCAGGAGGAACACCATGTGGTGGACTACTAGGTCCGATCACACAGCCGACGGCGAGTGGTGGTGGCTACTTGCAACACATGCAAAGCCCTAGTGACGGCGCTGAAGTGATCAACCAAATGAGTGTGCCGCACCTCCATTATATATAGGAATCCGTCGCGGGCTCAACACTTGGGCCTCGCACGGATCCTAAAGCCCAAATTATGTTCGGTCTGGATCCGAGTCCGAGTAGGATCACACCTGGCTCGTGGAGTCAGATCCAGCCTCACAGGTTCCTTCCCTTAAGCGTGAGACCCCTTAGGTTCAAGTCGTCTTGGTCGCAGTTCAGATCACCTTTGACCTGCTCGGCTGGTAGCGGCCTCTAGTAAGGCATGCCAACCACCAAGTAGACAATGAAGCCAGTTGGTGAACCTGTACAAAATGTCACACTTATGTTTCCTTTGCCACACGATATATGTTGTCGGGCTCAAGGCGAGTCTGTCATCCTTGTGCCATGCTTATCTTGGTTGGATCACACAAGGGGCTCAGAGTATATCTCTCTTGATCAAAGGGGCAAATCTCATCTTGCCCGACCATGTCTCGCAGCATGGGTCTGGACAAAGCCTGAAATCTACCTTTATAACTACCCAGTCACAGAGTAGTGTTTGGTCGGCCCAAAGCAGGTCTCTCACCATTCCAAGTACATGCACCAGCTCAGGTCTTATGACATAGAACATATGTTATACTAGAGACTCCCACATTACCTATCGGTTCATCTCATAGTCGGGTATGTCCGACTCGGATCTCACCTCGACTTATATCCGACTATATCGAATCCGACCAGATCCTTCCGAGTCCATATTATATGGCTAGCATCCAATGCTCCATGGCCAGCGAGACCAAACCATCCACCGTGTCACATGTCAGTCTAGTCAGTTGCGCGTTCATGCAGCCCTTTCGACTAGGGATCTTTTAGGACAGTCATTATACAATGCATAGTCCCACAAATAAGTCACGTACTCGTTGATACACATCATTAATAATGTCCAAAGACTATCTTTATTAATAAACACATATAAAATATTATCATACATTATTGCCTCTAGGACATATCTCCAACAACCCCATGGGCCATCCTAACATTAAAGACCCAATTTTTCTAAACACGTAAAAAAATCACGGCTTACTTCTAAATCTAAGCACAAGAGTCAAAGCAAAAATAAATAATACTCTAGTTTGAAACAATTGTGCCTAAATAAAAATTACAAATGAACATAAACCTCAGACACAACTTTGTATATCGGTGTCGTAGCTTTCGTTAAGGACATCTCTTCATCACTGCAATATGCTAGTTTAAAAAATTTAATGATTATTGGACCTAAATTTTCAGCTAGACAGGAGATGCCAGCAGCCGCGATCTGTGAAGAAAAAGACCATCGAAGAGAAACACCTATAAGCACCTGTAGAAACTTCGAAGACCATGTACACCGCAAAAGTCATCCGAATCCGGTCAGATCCACCAAAAATCTTAACCAACTAGTCCTAGGAGACCCACGGAAGAGACAGCTCCACACGCCCTCCGTCGGTGAAAATCACACCAACGGAACGGGGGTAGGGTGAGGAGAACATTATTCCTACCTTGAGGCAACGCCGCCGCTTCGCTGCCCCAAACCAAATATAAAGACTCCCTAAAGAAAACCTAAAAATCCACCCATCTAGTTGTACGACAGGCCCAAGTCTAATGTCGAGTCCTCCACTATCCATAACCGTGCACGAACGTCCTCTTCTCGGATGGTCCAGCCAGGTCGGACAACCGGTGAAGATTAAGATTTTGCATCGAGTCCCTCTGGCCACCACCGGCTTCACCAACACCGCCTTGTGCACCCCTAAGAAGGTCGCTGCTCGAGCACATATATCCTTCGTCATCCCGCATCAAACCTCCAGCGCTTCCACAACAGGCCCCTCGATTCGGACCTCATCGACGTCGTCGGCGTCACATGGGCTTTGCCTCGCGAGGTGCCCTGCCGCGACAAGAGGGGTAGATGATGGGTGGCGACTATGGTTCAATGGTCGAACGCCTTGTCGCCTCATGATAGGAAAATGATTTGAGAGACTTTCTTCCATATTGTTCTGCTGCATGGTTTGATTTGTTCAGCCCTCTAAACTAATGGTGATGGATTGCAAGCATGTATTGTGTGGGGTAATGCTCCAACCAATGTTGCTTCAGCGATCTCTAGATCTCATCTCAAGGGGCAAGTGGCTATTGTGTTTCTTCAGAACCTGGTATCGTGAGCTATGGTTCAGTAGCGCTAGCTATCTATCATTTGTGCTAACTTCAACTTTTCTTAATATATTTTTGCAGGGGCAGTTTTCCTTAATATTAATCAAATCTAAGATGCCTTTGTGTGCCTTCTTTTCAAAAGTAAATAAATAAGGGTTTTCTAAGTCATTTGTCGATTTTCCATATTATATTGCTTGGGATTTTGCGCCCTTCCCTTTGTTGCCATTTGGTAACAAAGACTGGAGGGATTTCCCCCTCGAGGGAGGGGCAAAGCCTGGAACAAACTTATATAAATCACTAGGACAGGATATACAGGTCCAAACAGGGTCAAACAAACTATTAAGTGTTACATTGTCAAAAAATTCAAGCCACAATCCTCTAAGCGGTCATGCATGATTTATGAAGCTTTTTAACGATTATGTAGGTCCATCAAACACCATCCAACCGCTGTTTGCAACTTCTTCATAGGTCCATCAGCTTCATGTCTCTGCTTGACTACTGCCTTTGGCACTTCTCTTCCGCTTCCGAACCCTCTTTCGCTTTGCCTCGCCATCAGTCTTCGGGCCCTAAAGAAGCAAGTTCTCATCAGTGCTTGTTGCCATGAAATGTCCGTGTAAGCATCAGCAAAAGCGAATATGCAAGTGTCACTGTCCAAGAGTATATAAGATTTAATTGTCACATTATTTCTCATTCGTAGGAAACTACAGCATTGCTTTTACAACATTAATTGCACAGATACTTATAGTGAGTGTGTTCCGAGTATTAAACATACCATACAGATGTCAAGTGATAATGCTGTGTAGTGATGATTAATTACCTGATTTTGAGCAGCTGATGGTTGAGGCTTTGGTTTCTTTTTCTTGCAAGAGAGTGGGTTTGGACCCTGCAGCACAACACACATTAACATTTTGTTAAAGAAGCAGAGATGCCATCATGATCTCAAAATGTTGATTACGCCCACTAGATCCTAACAATGGAGTGTCCAGAAAAACAGAAGCTGTAAATATTAACCTTTGCTCTGTTTCTTTTAAACTTGCTTTTCTCTGCCACTCCGGGAGCGTTTCCACAGACGGATGTCTTTCCTTCAGATGACGCCTTTAATAGCTTCTTAAATTCTGATTTTTCCATATGTATACGCTTCTCCTCATCCAACTGAGCAAACTGACGTTGCTGCACAGAGGGTTGCTCAATAAACAGGGAGTTCTTCAGACCATATATCACAGGAACACAAGGAACCTGTACCCAAGCAAAACATACATGAGCAAACTGAATGCAGAAGTAGCTTCTAAGATGGCTTAATACATTAGGCTATATCATTTCTGTAAAGTAGATGATATGATACTTGTCGGTTGTATCATGTTTGCTGAGCAGATTCCTTCACAAGTAACATTCCGGTGACAAAAATAAGGTAAAAGTAGAATGCTACATCCAAGCAAACCATATATGAGCTCATTGTGCAAAAGCAGTTTTTAAGATGGCATATAAATTCTGTTATCAGTGCTATGTAATTTCTTTTAAGTCGATGCTATTATGTTTGTGCCTTGTATTGTGTCCCTGAGCAGATACTTTCACAAATAAAATCGAGGTGATAAAATGATAAAAGCAGAATGCTAGAAGTGCAGTGAATCTTCATACCTCCCGTAGCTTTGCCCGGAGATCAGAATCCTGGGTGGCAACAAAGTAGTGCTCCGGATTCTTATCACCAACAAGTGACAGAATACAGTCCACCGCACTGACCACTTTGTCATGCTCACAGCTGAACACACAAATAAAAGTCCAGAGAACAAACTATCAACGCCCCCGCCTCGAGCTCGTCAAGTCATAAAAGGGTAAAACTATCCTGACTGAATGTAGTAGCAGTATTTCATACAAATCAAACTGATAAAACAAAACCAATGTGATCCAATTTCAGAACATGATTTGCAGTCAGGCATGGAAGCAAACAAACCAGTGCCACATTACATTATTTCAAAGCTGGAAATGAAGTTCCACTAGTTAATTGGTTTCAAAACCTACTTATTCTCAACTTGGCATGCAACACCACTGTCCATGTATTTTTCTTTTCTTCATAAGAGTTAGTGCTTATTTAGTCTATTAGTGAGCAGAAATTCAATTCGGTTCCCGGGAGCACGTGCTCCCGGGCCCTTGTTTTACATACATTTGTTTTCTACATATAATTATCCGTGGCAACGCACAGGGACCCAACTAATTCCAGCTAAGTATTCAGATAGCCCAAACACAAATTGTCAAATTGAACCTATGAGGTAACCAATATGACAGAACAAAGAGATCCGCATTTAAAATTGCATCAGCGACCAGTGCATGTATAGATTAGAGTGGTAAGGCTGTGAAATAAAGAAAAATGGATAAGAGAAGGGAAGAGAAGGAGGGACCTGGCGGTGGCGACGAGTTGGGCAGCGTCGAACGCCTCGGAGTGGGACTTGCCGAGGCGCCTGAGCTCGGCGACGACGCACTTGGAGGTCAAGAGCGGGGGCGCCCTGGACGCGGAGAGGAGCTCGCGGAGGGCGTCGTCGGCGGGGAGGAGTTGGTGGACGAGGAGGTGGTGCACGAAGGTGCCATCGATGAGCACCTTGTAGGGCTCGCGGAAGCCGAAGCAGGTGGAGTAGAACTTAACCACCTTGCGGTGCCGCGATCGCCTCTTCACCCTCATCGCGGACTGGCGTACGCGGGCAGGCAGACGGCGTCCGCGGTGAGTCAGCGACGGTGGCTCTCCTAGACGAGCGGCGGCAGACCTCCAGGACGTGCGGGCGGGCGGACGGGGTCACCGGACCAGCGGGCAGGCGAGGACGCGGTGTCGCCAGACGGGCGGGGTCGCTGGGCTGGCAGACGGCGAGCCGGCGACCCTCCTGGACCTGGAAGAGCGGCGGCGGCGCAGCTCCAGGTCCTGCACGGATGGGCGGCGGCAGACCGGTCTAGGGTTCGTCCCGCTCGATCCGGGGGAGCTCCTATAGGGCGCTCGCTGCGGCAAAGTGCCGGCGCTTCGCACAGGAACGGCTAGCGTGGGCCGGCCCGTTTAAAGCGGCAAGCGGCGGCACGTTCCCGACATGAAAAATCGCAAAAAATAAAGTACCTCCAGCGCTGTAAATTGAACACGCGACTTCAAACTAACTGGACTGCCGTGCAAACCACTGCGACGTAGCTGTCCTCATACTCAATTATCAGCGCGACATTTAAAGACGTATACGACAGAGACAAAACTTAAACATTCATTCGCAAAAAGTCCCAAAAACTACAGTCCATTTATTGGGTCGAACCGAGGACCTCCAACAACAGAATTTTTCGAAATTATAAATATTTTCTTCAAAATAAAAACATTTTTCGAATTCTCGTACAAATTTTATAAATCAGAAACATTTTGATTATGTGAACAAATTTGAAAAGGGGGAACATTTCTTGAATTTGTGAACAAAAAATAAAAATGTGTACATTTTTAAAACTTCTAGAACATTTTTTGAATTTGTGAACAAAATTAAAAAACATGAACTATTATTAAATTTGTGAACAATGATGATAATTCCCATATGTCATCGGGAGCGCTTTCTCTATATAAGAGTTTGTCCAGGCTTGTCCTTTGTTACAAAAAGGATTGGGCCATCTTGCTGCACCTTATTTACTTTCATTACTTGCTACCCGTTACAAATTATTTTATCACAAAATTATCTGTTACCGATAATTCCAGTGCTTGCAGAGAATACTTTGCTAAAAACCGCTTATCATTTCTTTCTGCTCCTCGTTGGGTTCGACACTCTTACTTATCGAAAGGACTACGATAGATCCTCTATACTTGTGTATCATCAAGACTCTTTTTTGGCGCCGTTGCCGGGGAGTGAAGCGCCTTTGGTAGGTGGAATTTGGTAAGGAAAAAATTATATAGTGTGCTAAAATTTACTGTCACTTGTTACTATGAAACATAATCCTTTGAGGTTTGTTCGGGGTATCTTCACCTCGTCCGGAACCACAATCAGCTACCCCTCAACCTACTGAACCTATTGAAAATGTTTACTTTGAAATTCCTTTGGGTATGATAGAGAAACTGCTAGCTAATCCTTTTGTAGGAGATGGAACATTGTATCCTAATTTACACTTAATCTGTGTGGATGAAGTTTATGGATTATTTAAGGTTGCAGGTATGCCCGAGGATGTTATCAAGAAGAAGGTCTTCCCTTTATGTTTGAAGGGAGAGGCATTGACATGGTATAGGCTATGTGATGATATGGAATCATGGGACTACAAACGATTGAAATTGAAATTTCATTAGAAGTTTTATCCTATGCATCTCGTTTATCGTGATCGTAATTATATATATAATTTTTGGCCTTGCGAAGGAGAAAGCATCGCTCAAGCTTGGGGGAGGCTTAAGTCAATGTTATATTCATGCCCCAATCATGAGCTCTCGAGAGAAATGATTATTCAAAACTTTTATGCTCGGCTTTCTCCCAGTAATCACTCCATGCTCGATACTTCTTGTACTGGTTCTTTTATGATGAAGACTATTGAATTCAAATGGGATTTATTGGAAAGAATTAAACGCAACTCTGAAGATTGGGACCTCGACGAAGGTAAAAAGTCATGTATAACACCTAAGTTTGATTGTGTTAAATCTTTTATGGATACCGATGCTTTCCGTGAATTTAGCACTAAATATGGACTTGACTCTGAGATAGTAGCTTCTTTCTGTGAGTCATTTGCTACTTATGTTGATCTCCCTAAGGAGAAGTGGTTTAAATATAATCCTCCCATTGAAGCAAAAGTAGTTGCACCTATTAAAGTTGAAGAAAAGACTATCACTAATGATGATCCTGTTGTTCCTACTGCTTATGTTGAGAAACCACCTTTCCCTGTTAGAATTAAGGATCATGCTAAAGCTTCAACTGTAGTGAATAAAAGCAATATTAAGACACCCAAACCTTGAACAAATTAAACTTGAACCTAATATTGCTATGATTAAGGATCTCTTGGCTGATAATATTGATGGGCATGTTATTTACTTCTGTGATGAAGCTGCTAGAATTGCTAAACCTGGTGCTAAAGATAAACATAGACCTGTTGTAGGCATGCCTGTTATTTTTGTTAAAATAGGAGATCATTATTATCATGGCTTGTGTGATATGGGTGCTAGTGCTAGTGCAATACCTCATTCTTTATACGAAGAAATTATGCATGATATTGCACCTGCTGAGATAGAAGATATCGATGTTACCATTAAGCTTGCCAATAGAGATACTATTTCACCGACTGGGATTGCTAGAGATGTTGAAGTCTTGTGTGGGAAGGTTAAATATTCTGCTGATTTTCTTGTTCTTGGTTCCCCACAGGATAGATTTTATCCCATTATATTTGGTAGACCCTTCTTGAATAATGTTAATGCAAAGATAGACTGCAATAAGGATATTGTTTCTATTGGTTTAGGGGATATGTCTCATGAGTTTAATTTTGCTAAGTTTCGTAGACAACCCCATGATAAAGAATTGTTTAGTAAAGATGAAATTATTGGTCTTGCTTCTATTGCGGTGCCTCGTACTGATCCTTTAGAACAATATTTGCTAGACCATGAAAATGATATGTTTATGAATGAAAGAAGAGAAATAGATAAAGTATTTTTTAAACAGGGACCTATTCCGAAACACAACTTGCCTGTTGAAATTCTAGGGGATCCTCCTCCACCCAAGGGTGATCCCGTGTTTGAGGTTAAACCATTACCTGATACTCTTAAATATGCTTGTCTTGATGAAAAGAAAATATATCCTGTTATTATTAGTGCTAACATTTCAGAGAAGGAGGAAGAGAAACTATTGAAAACTCTGAAGAAGCACCGTGCTGCTATTGGATATACTCTTGATGATCTTAAGGGCATTAGTCCCACTCTATATCAACATAAAATAAATTTGGAGAAATACTCCAAACCAGTTATTGATCACCAACGACGGCTAAATCCTAAAATGAAAGAAGTGGTAAGAAAGGAAATATTAAAGCTCCTTGAGGCAGGTATAATTTATCCCGTTGTTGATAGTCAGTGGGTAAGTCCTGTCCATTGTGTCCCTAAGAAGGGAGGCATTACTGTCGTACCTAATGATAAAGATGAATTGATCCCACAAAGAATTATTAGATGGTTACTCTGGTTTCTCTCAAATACTTGTGTCAGCTGATGATCAAACAAAGACCACTTTTACTTGCCCTTTCGGTACTTTTGCTTATAGACGTATGCCTTTTGGTCTATGTAATGCACCTGCTACCTTTCAATGCATGATGGCTATATTCTCTAACTTTTGTTAAAAGATTTGTGAGGTTTTCATGGATAATTTCTCCGTTTATGGATCCTCTTTTGATGATTGCTTGAGCAACCTTGATCGAGTTTTGCAGAGATGTGAAGAAACTAACCTTGTCTTGAATTGGGAGAAGTGCCACTTTATGGTTAATGAAGGAATTATCTTGGGGCATAAAATTTCTGAAAGAGATATTGAAGTGGATAAAGCTAAAGTTGATGCTATTGAAAAGATGTCATGTCCCAAGGACATTAAAGGTATAAGAAGTTTCCTTGGTCATGCTAGTTTTTACAGGAGGTTCATTAAGGACTTCTCAAAAATTTCCCGGCCTTTGACTAATCTATTACAAAAAAGATATTCCTTTTGTCTTTGATGATGATTGTGTAGAAGCATTTGAAGTACTTAAGAAAGCTTTGATTTCTGCACCTACCGTTCGGCCACTTGATTGGAATTTACCCTTTGAAATCATGTGTGATGCTAGTGATCATGATGTAGGTGCTGTTCTTGGGCAAAGAGTTGATAAGAAATTAAATGTTATTCAATATGCTAGTAAAACTTTAGACAATGCCCAGAGAAATTATGCTACTACTGAAAAAGAATTCCTACCAGTTGTTTTTGCTTGTGATAAGTTCAGACTTTATATTGTTGATTCTAAAGTAACTATTCATACTGATCATGCTGCTATTAAATACCTTATGGAAAAGAAAGATGCTAAACCTAGACTTATTAGATGGGTTCTCTTGCTACAAGAATTTGATTTACATATTATTGATAGAGAGGGAGCTGAGAACCCCGTTGCAGACAACTTGTCTAGGTTAGAGAATGTTCTTGATGACCCACTACCTATTGATGATAGCTTTCCTGATGAACAATTAAATGTCATAAATGCTTCTCGTACTGCTCCATGGTATGCTGATTATGCTAATTACATTGTTGGTAAATTTATACCACCTAGTTTCACATACCAGCAAAAGAAAAAGTTCTTCTATGATTTAAGGCATTACTTTTGGGATGACCCACATCTTTATAAAGGAGTAGATGGTGTTATTAGACGTTATGTACCTGAGCATGAATAGGAACAGATCCTACGCAAGTGTCACTCTGAGGCTTATGGAGGGCACCATGCTGGAGACAGAACTGCACATAAGGTATTGCAATCCGGTTTTTATTGGCCTACTCTCTTCAAGGATGCCCGTAAGTTTGTCTTGTGATGAATGTCAAAGAATTGGTAATATTAGTAGACGTCAAGAAATTCCTATGAATTATTCACTTGTCATTGAACCATTTGATGTTTGGGGCTTTGATTATATGGGACCGTTTCCTTCCTCTAATGGGTATACACATATTTTAGTTGCTATTGATTACGTTACTAAGTGGGTAGAAGCTATTCCAACTAGTAGTGTTGATCATAACACCTCTATTAAGATGCTTAAAGAAGTTGATTTTTACGAGGTTTGGAGTCCCTAGATATATAATGACTGATGGTGGTTCACATTTTATTCATGGTGCCTTTCGTAAAATGCTTGCTAAGTATGATGTTAATCATAGAATTGCATCTCCATATCACCTGCAGTCCAGTGGTCAAGTAGAATTGAGTAATAGAGAGCTCAAATTAATTTTGCAAAAGACTGTTAATAGATCTAGGAAGAATTGGTCCAAGAAACTTGATGATGCATTATGGGCCTATAGAATTGCATATAAAAATCCTATGGGTATGTCTCCATATAAAATGATCTATGGTAAAGCATGTCACTTACCTCTCGAACTAGAACATAAGGCATATTGGGCAATTAAAGATCTCAATTATGATTTCAAACTTTCCGGTGAAAAGAGGCTATTCGACATTAGCTCACTTGATGAATGGAGAACCCAGGCTTATGAAAATGCCAAGCTGTTTAAAGAAAAAGTTAAAAGATGGCATGAAAAAAGGATACAAAAGCGTGAGTTTAATGTAGGTGATTATGTATTGCTACACAACTCTCGTTTAAGATTTTTTGCAGGCAAACTCCTCCGTAAATGGGAAAGTCCTTACGTCATCGAGGAGGTCTATCGTTCCGGTGCCCTAAAAATCAACAACTTCGAAGGCACAAATCTGAGGGTGGTGAACGGTCAAAGAATCAAACATTACATCTCAGGTAATCCCATAAACTTTGAAACTAATATTATTGAAACTGTAACCCCGGAGGAATACATAAGGGACACTTTCCGGAACGTTTCAGCCTCCGAAAAGGAATAGGTATGTAGTACGGTAAGTAAACCGACTCCAAAACAGTTCTAATGGCATTTTTCTCCGTTTTGGAATATATAAAAAAATAGGAAAATAAGAAGCAGTCCGGGAAGGACATGAGGCTTCCACGAGGGTGGGAGGCGCGCCCTACCCCCCTGGGCCCCCCGCCTTGTGGGCACCTCGTGTGCCCTCCGGACTCCGTTTTCTCGCACGATACTTATTTTGGTCGGTAAAAATTCACTATATAATCTCCCGAAGGTTTTGACCACCGTATCACGCAAAAATCTCCTGTCTTTGTTTCGAGCTGTTTTTCTGACAGATCTAGATCACCATGGCGTCTTCAAGTGCCCCCAAGGACAAGTGATATGTCCCCAACGTATCTATAATTTTTGATTCCTCCATGCTATATTATCTACTATTTTGGGCAATATTGTGCTTTATTATCCACTTTTATATTATTTTTGGGACTAACCTATTAACCAGAGGCCCAGCCCAGATTTGCTGTTTTATGCCTATTTCAGTGTTTTGAAGAAAAGGAATATCAGACGGAGTCGAAACGGAACGAAATCAACTGGAGAAGTTATTTTTGGAAGGAAACACACCTGATGGACTTGAACCTCATGTCAGAAGATACGGGAGCTGCCCACGAGGGTGGGGGCGCGCCCACCCCCCAAGGGCGCGCCTCCTGCCTCGTGGGGCCCCCGTGGCTCCCCTGACGTGCTTCTTCTGCCTATATAACTCCATATACCCTAAAACTTCCAGAACGGAGATTAGATTGGGAGTTCCGCCGCCAGAAGCCTCCGTAGCCATCGAAAGCCAATCTAGACCCGTTCCGGCACCCTGTCGGAGGGGGCAATCCTTCTTCGGTGGCCATCTCCATCATCCAGGCGCTCTCCATGACGAGGAGGGAGTAGCTCACCCTCGGGGCTAAGGGTATGTACCAGTAGCTATGTGTTTAATCTCTCTCTCTCTCTCGTTCTTGAGACGATACGATCTTGATGTATCGCGAGCTTTGCTATTATAGTTGGATCCTATGTTTCTCCTCCCCCTCTTCTCTCTTGTAATGAATTGAGTTTCCCCTTTGAAGTAATCTTATCGGATTGAGTCTTTAAAGATTTGAGAACACTTGATGTATGTCTTGGTGATCAACTTGCGGGTTCCGTGACTTTGGGAACCTATGCATAGGGGTTGGCACACGTTTTCGTCGTGATTCTCCGGTAGGAACTTTGGGGCACTCTTTGAGGTCCTTTGTGTTGGCTGAATAGATGAATCTGAGATTGTGTGACGCATATCATATAATCATACCCACGGATACTTGAGGTGACATTGGAGTATCTAGGTGACATTAGGGTTTTGGTTGATTTGTGTCTTAAGGTGTTATTCTAGTACGAACTATAGGGCTGTTTGTGACACCTATAGGAATAGCCCAACGGATTGATTGGAAAGAATAACTTTGAGGTGGTTTCGTACCCTACCATAATCTCTTCGTTCGTTCTCCGCTATTAGTGACTTTGGAGTGACTCTTTGTTGAATGTTGAGGGATAGTTATGTGATCCAATTATGTTAGTATTGTTGAGGGAACTTACACTAGTGAAAGTACGAACCCTAGGCCCTATTTCCTATCATTGCAATACCGTTTACGCTCACTTTTATCACTTGCTACCTTGCTGTTTTTATTAATTCAGATTACAAATACCTTTATCTACTATCCATATACCACTTGTTTCACCATCTCTTCGCCGAACTAGTGCACCTATACAATTTACCATTGTATTGGGTGTGTTGGGGACACAAGAGACTCTTTGTTATTTGGTTGCAGGGTTGCTTGAGAGAGACCATCTTCATCCTACGCCTCCTACGGATTGATAAACCTTAGGTCATCCACTTGAGGGAAATTTGCTACTGTCCTATAAACCTCTGCACTTGGAGGCCCAACAACGTCTATAAGAAGAAGGTTGTGTAGTAGACATCAAGCTCTTTTCTGGCGCCGTTGCCGGGGAGGCAAGGAAAGCGGCACTAACACACCCCGTCAACTAAGCTCTTTTTTGGCGCCGTTGCCGGGGAGGTTAGCGCTTGAAGGTATATCTTTAGATCTTGCAATTGAGTCTTTTAGTTTCTTGTTTTATCACTAGTTTAGTTTATAAAAGAAAACTATAAAAAAATGGAATTGAGTTTGTCTCATACGCTTCACCTTTTTAATATCTTTCGTGAGTATGACAGAAAGGATAATTGTGTTCAAGTGCTAGAAGAAGAATGCATTAGAATGTTTGGCACTAAATATTTGAATGATGAGCATAATTGCAATGTCGTTAGTATGAATTCCTTGAATATCTATGATGCTAATGATATGCAAAGCCACAAGCTTGGGGAAGCTATGTTTGATGAAGATGATATTTTTTGTCCCCCAAGTTTTGATATGCAAATTTATTATGATGAGAGCATGCCCGCTATCTATGATGATTATTGTGATGACACGTATGCTTTAAAGAATAATGATAACCATGAAACTTCTCATCTTGATCTTAATTTTCAATCACATGATAGTTATTTTGTTGAGTTTGCTCCCACTATTATTCATGAGAAGAATTTTGCTTATGTGGAGAGTAGTAAATTTTCTATGCTTGTAGATCATGAAAAGAATTCTTTAGGTGCTGGTTATATTGTTTAATTCATTCATTATGCTACTGAAAATTATTATGAGGGAGTAACATATGCTTGTAGGAATTGCAATAATATCAAGTTTCCTCTCTATGTGCTTTAAGTTTTGAAGTTATGCTTGTTTTGCCTTCCTATGCTAGTTGATTATTGTTCCCACAAGTTGTTTGCTCACAAAATCCCTATGCATAGGAAGTGGGTTAGACTTAAATGTGCTAGTCATATTCTTCATGATGCTCTCTTTATGTTACAATATTTATCTTTTATGTGAGCATCATTGAAATCATCATGCCTAGCTAGGGGCGTTAAATGATAGCGCTTGTTGGGAGGCAACCCAATTTTATTTCAGTTTCTTTCTTTTTGTTCTTGTTTAGTAATAAATAATTCATCTAGCCTCTGTTTAGATGTGGTTTAATGCTTTTAATTAGTGTTTGTGCCAAGTAGAACCATTGGGAAGACTTGGGGAAAGTCTTGTTGATCATGCTGTCAAAAACAGAAACTTTAGCGCTCACAAGAACTGCTGCCATTTTTATTTGGAGAGTGCTATTTACTTAATTCTTTTTGCAGATGATTAATAGATAAATTCCTCAGGTCTAGAAATTTATTTGAGAATTTTATGAGTTCCATAAGTATACGTTTGATCCAGATTACTACAGACTGTTCTGT
This sequence comes from Triticum dicoccoides, assembly GCF_002162155.2. NCBI lineage: Eukaryota > Viridiplantae > Streptophyta > Magnoliopsida > Poales > Poaceae > Triticum > Triticum dicoccoides. The sequence continues at coordinate 84,375,582 of NC_041388.1, forward strand.
TTTCGACAGATTCTGTTTTTCATGTGTTGTCTGCTTATTTTGATGAATCTATGGCTAATAAAATAGTTTATAAACCATAGAGAAGTTGGAATACAGTAGGTTTAACACCAATATAAATAAAGAATGAGTTCATTACAGTATCTTGAAGTGGTGTTTTGTTTTCTTTCGCTAACGGAGCTTACGAGTTTTCTGTTAAGTTTTGTGTTGTGAAGTTTTCAAGTTTTGGGTAAGGATTCGATGGACTATGGAAGAAGGAGTGGTAAGAGCCTAAGCTTGGGTATTCCAAAGGCACCCCAAGGTAATATTCAAGGACAACTAAGAGCCTAAGCTTGGGGATGCCCCGGAAGGCATCCCCTCTTTCGTCTTCGTTCATCGGTAACTTTACTTGGAGCTATATTTTTATTCACCACATGATATGTGTTTTGCTTGGAGCGTCAATTTATTTTGTTAGGATTTGCTTTATGTTATTTAGAACAATGTTTTGAATCTTTTATTTCAATAAAAGTGGCATTGATAGCCTTTACTATGCCTATGTTACAAGTATACATGTTGTTGTTTGAAAACAGAAAGTTTGCCGCTGTTGCAATAATTCACTAGGAAATTAAGAATGTGATAAAATGTTGAAACCTTTTGAATATTAATATCTGATAAATTTACTACAGTGTGAATTTTATTTCATAATTTTTGGAGCTAGGGAAGTATGGATGTTGCTGGATTCTTTACAGACTATCCTGTTTAGGCAGATTGCTGTTATGTTTGCATTGTTTGCATATGTTTGCTTCTTTAATGATTCTATTTAAGGATAGGACTATTAAATATGTAGAGGCATTTAGTATGCAATGTTGAATAATAATTTTAGTGATTTGCTACAGTAGAGTATGATAAGGTTTTTGGCAATGGTTTATACAACTTATCTCAGGAGTCCTTGTTGAGTTTTGTGTGGATGAAGCTTTTGAGATTTAGGGAGACCTTGATATGAGAGGAATTAAGGAGACACAAAATCTCAAGCTTGGGGATGCCCAAGGCACCCCAAGATAATATTTCAAGAAGTCTCAAGCATCTAAGCTTGGGGATGCCCCGGTTGGCATCCCACCTTTCTTCTCCAACAATTATCGGTTAGTTTCGGTTGATCCTAAGTTTTTGCTTCTTCACATGATATTTGCCATTCTTAGAATGTCATTTTCTTTTGCTTTGCTTGCTGTTTGAATAAAATACCAAGATCTGAAATTCTTAAATGTTAGAGAGTCTTCACATAGTTGCATAATTATTCAACTACTCATTGATCTTCACTTATATCTTTCGGAGTAGTTTGTCATTTGCTCTAGTGCTTCACTTATACCTTTTAGAGCATGGTGGTAGTTTTATTTTGAAGAAATATATGAACTCTCATGCTTCACTTCTATTATTTTGAGAGTCTTAAATAGCATGGTAATTTGCTTAAAATCCTAATATGCTAGGTATTCAAGAATAATAAAATGCTCTTATGAGTGTGTTGAATACTAAGAGAAGTTTGATGCTTGATGATTGTTTTGAGATATGGAGGTAATAATATCAAAGTCGTGCTAGTTGAGTAGTTGTGAAATTGAGAAATACTTGTGTTGAAGTTTGCAAGTCCCGTATCATGCACGTATGGTGAACGTTGTGTAACAAATTTGAAACATGAGGTGTTATTTGATTGTCCTCCTTATGAGTGGCGGTCGGGGACGAGCGATGGTCTTTTCCTACCAATCTATCCCCCCTAGGATCATGCGCGTAGTGCCGAGGTTTTTGATGACTTGTAGATTTTTGCAATAAGTATATGAGTTCTTTATGACTAATGTTGAGTCCATGGATTATACGCACTCTCACCCTTCCATCCTTGCTAGCCTCTTCGGTACCGTGCATTGCCCTTTCTCACATTGAGAGTTGGCGCAAACTTCGCCGGTGCATCCAACCCCCGTGATATGATACACTCTTTCACACATAAACCTCCTTATATCTTCCTCAAAACAGCCACCATACCTACCTATTATGGCATTTCCATAGCCATTCCGAGATATATTGCCATGCAACTTTCCACCATCCAGTTTATCATGACACATCATCATTGTCATATTGCTTAGCATGATCATGTAGTTGACATAGTATTTGTGGCAAAGCCACCGTTCATAATTCTTTCATACATGTCACTATTGATTCATTGCATATCCCGGAACACCGCCGGAGGCATTCATATAGAGTCATATTTTGTTCTAATATCGAGTTGTAATCATTGAGTTGTAGATAAATAGAAGTGTGATGATCATCATTAATAGAGCATTGTCCCAAATAAAAAAAGAGAAAGGCCAAATAAAAAAAAGAGAAAGGCCAAAAAAAGAGAGAAAGGCCAAATAAAAAAAAGAAAGGCCAAAAAAAGGCCAAATAAAAAAATAAATAAAAGGAACAATGCTACTATCCTTTTTTCCACACTTGTGCTTCAAAGTAGCACCATGTTCTTCATATAGAGAGTCTCTTGAGTTATCACTTTCATATACTAGTGGGAATTTTCATTATAGAACTTGGCTTGTATATTCCAACAATGGGCCTCCTCAAGTGCCCTAAGTCTTCGTGAGCAAGCAAGTTGGATGCACACCCACTAGTTTCTTTTGTTGAGCTTTCATACATTTATAGCTCTAGTGCATCCGTTGCATGGCAATCCCTACTCCTTGCATTAACATCAATCGATGGGCATCTCCATAGCCCATTGATTAGCCTCGTTGATGTGAGACTTTCTCCTTTTTTTTATTCTCCACATAATCCCCCTCATTATATTCTATTCCACCCATAGTGCTATATCCATGGCTCGCGCTCATGTATTGCGTGAAAGTTTATGAGTTTGAGATTACTAAAGTATGAAACAATTGCTTGGGTTGTCATAGGGGTTGTGCATGATGAGAGCATTCTTGTGTGACGAAAATGGAGCATGACTAAACTATATGATTTTGTAGGGATGAACTTTCTTTGGCCATGTTATTTTGAGAAGACATAATTGCTTAGTTAGTATGCTTGAAGTATTATTGTTTCTATGTCAATATTAAACTTTTGTCTTGAATCTTTCGGATCTGAATATTCATGCCACAAGTAAGAAGAATTACATTGAAATTATGCCAACTAGCATTCCACATCAAAAAATATCTTTTTTTATCATTTACCTACTCGAGGACGAGCAGGAATTAAGCTTGGGGATGCTTGATACGTCTCCAACGTATCTATAATTTTTGATTGCTCCATGCTATATTATCTACTGTTTTGGGCAATATTGGGCTTTATTATACACTTTTATATTATTTTTGGGACTAACCTATTAACCGGAGGCCCAACCTAGATTTGCTGTTTTATGCCTATTTCAGTGTTTTGAAGAAAAGGAATATCAGACGGAGTCGAAACGGAACGAAATCAACTGGAGAAGTTATTTTTGGAAGGAAACACACCTGATGGACTTGAACCTCATGTCAGAAGATACGGGAGCTTCCCACGAGGGTGGGGGGCACGCCCACCCCCCTAGGGCGTGCCCCCTGCCTCGTGGGGCCCCCGTGGCTCCCTTGACGTGCTTCTTCTGCCTATATAACTCCATATACCCTAAAACTTCCAGAACAGAGATTAGATCGGGAGTTCCGCCGCCAGAAGCCTCCGTAGCCACCGAAAGCCAATCTAGACCCGTTCCGGCACCCTGCCAGAGGGGGCAATCCTTCTCCGGTGGCCATCTTCATCATCCCGGTGCTCTCCATGACGAGGAGGGAGTAGTTCACCCTCGGGGCTGAGGGTATGTACCAGTAGCTATGTGTTTGATCTCTCTCTCTCTCGTGTTCTTGAGACGATACCATCTTGATGTATCGCGAGCTTTGCTATTATAATTGGATCCTATGTTTCTCCTCCCCCTCTTCTCTCTTGTAATGAATTGAGTTTCCCCTTTGAAGTAATCTTATCGGATTGAGTATTTAAAGATTTGAGAACACTTGATGTATGTCTTGGTGATCAACTTGCGGGTTTCGTGACTTTGGGAACCTATGCATAGGGGTTGGCACATGTTTTCGTCGTGATTCTCCGGTAGGAACTTTGGGGCACTCTTTGAGGTCCTTTGTGTTGGTTGAATAGATGAATCTGAGATTGTGTGGCGCATATCGTATAATCATACCCACGGATACTTGAGGTGACATTGGAGTATCTAGGTGACATTAGGGTTTTGGTTGATTTGTGTCTTAAGGTGTTATTCTAGTATGAACTCTAGGGCTGTTTGTGACACCTATAGGAATAGCCCAACGGATTGATTGGAAAGAATAACTTTGAGGTGGTTTCGTACCCTACCATAATCTCTTTGTTCATTCTCCGCTACTAGTGACTTTGGAGTGACTCTTTGTTGCATGTTGAGGGATAGTTATGTGATCCAATTATGTTAGTATTGTTGAGGGAACTTACACTAGTGAAAGTATGAACCCTAGGCCCTATTTCCTATCATTGCAATACCGTTTACGCTCACTTTTATCACTTGCCACCTTGCTGTTTTTATTAATTCAGATTACAAATACCTTTATCTACTATCCATATACTACTTGTTTCACCATCTCTTCGCTGAACTAGTGCACCTATACAATTTACCATTGTATTGGGTGTGTTGGGGACACAAGAGACTCTTTGTTATTTGGTTGCAGGGTTGCTTGAGAGAGACCATCTTCATCCTACGCCTCCTACGATTGATAAACCTTAGGTCATCCACTTGAGGGAAATTTGCTACTGTCCTATAAACCTCTGCACTTGGAGGCCCAACAACGTCTACAAGAAGAAGGTTGTGTAGTAGACATCAACAAGTTCTTCGAGAAGGTCATCAACCCTTACCTCGCGGAGGTGCTGCATCACCCTCAAACCATTGAGATGCGTGAGGGGTTGCTGCACATCCCGATGTTGAGGGACCAAGGAAGACCAGAAGTGTGGAGGCAAGACTCGAAGCAATGGAGCAACAAGTTTTCATGTGCTAGGAGATGGTGGAACGCGGACTCGACACCAACTACCTAATGATCACAGAGTACACCAACGCCACCAAGCTAGAAGCTAAGAACATTGGGGAGGCCATCTTCAAGCTTCACGAGAAAATCGAGCGCCTCCAAGCCCAGATCTATGACCTGCAAAACCAAAACTGTGAGTATGAATATAGATTCAAGAGGATGAGTTTGGCTGCAGATTTGAGGATCTCGGAGACTCGATCATCCTTCTATGATGGTGAGCCTATGCCTTAGAAGATGGACGACAAGCCTACATCATCAACAAAACCAACATCTTCTTCACCAACAAAGAAGACATAAACACATGGGTATGGGCACTCCCCTTGGCAACTGCCATGCTTGGGGGAGTGCCTCGGTATCCTATCACCATCACAACTTTTATCTTTACCGTTTTTCTTAGTTTGATCCTTTTGGTAATATATTAATCTAATAGCATAAAGTTTTAGTATGATCTAGTTGTGAGTTTTGCTTTATGATCCTTCTGTGTAATCGAGTCCGTAAGCTATATAATAAAGATTAGTGTTGAGTCAAGGGCTTGATTATCTTGCTACGATCTTGAGGGAATAAAATAAAAGAGAAAGAATAAAAAGAAATAAAGAGATCTTATGGAGAGTAATGACTTCACATATAAAACTATGATGAATAAGAGTTGTTGAAAGTTGACAAACATAGTTTTGTTCATCATTGCAATTAATAGGAAGTAATAAAGAAAGAGAGGTTTCACATATAAATATACTATCTTGGACATCTTTTATGATTGTGAGCACTCATTAAAATATGACACGCTAAAGAGTTGATGTTGGACAAGGAAGACAACGTAATGGGTTATGTTTTCTTACATCTGAGATAAATTATATTGTCATGGATCATCCAACATGTTGAGCTTGCCTTTCCCTCTCATGCTAGCCAAGTTCTTTGCATCAAGTAGAAATACTACTTGTGCTTCCAAATATCCTTAAACCAAGTTTTGCCATGAGAGTCCAACATACCTACCTATGGATTGAGTAAGATCCTCCAAGTAAGTTGTCATCGGTGCATGCAATAAGAATTACCTTCTAAATATGTATGATTTATGAATGTGGAGAAAATAAGCTTTATACGATCTTGTGATGTGGAAGAAATAAAACCGACGGACTGCATAATAAAGGTCCATATCACAAGTGGCAATGTAAAGTGACGTTCTTTTGCATTAAGATTTTGTGCATCCAACCATAAAAGTGCATGGCAACCTCTGCTTCCCTCTGTGAAGGGCCTATCTTTTACTTTTATCTTCTACCTTATATAAGAGTCATGGTGATCTTCACCTTTCCGTTTTACATTTTATCTTTTGGCAAGCACAATGTGTTGGATAGATCCAGATATATATAGCTAATTGCATGTGAGTTTTCATGAACTATTATTGTTGACATTACCCTCGAGGTAAGAAGTTGGGAGGAAAAACTATAAGCCCCGATCTTTCTCTGTGTCCGGCTAAAACTTCATAACCATAAATATCCCGTGAGTGTTAGCAATTATGGAATACTAAATGATAGTTGAGTATGTGGACTTGCTGAAAAGCTCTTATTGACTCTTTCCGACGTTATGATAAATTTCAGTTGCTTCAATGACTAAGATTGTAGTTTGTTAGTTTTCAATGAAGTTTATGTTTCATACTTGAAATTGTGATTGAATTGTTACTTTAGCATAAGAGATCATATGACAATATATGCATATGTTGCTGCTCTAAGAATGATCATGATGCCCTCATGTCCGTATTTTGTTTTATCGACACCTCTATCTCTAAACATGTGGACATATTTTTCAATTTTGGCTTTCGCTTGAGGACAAGCGAGGTCTAAGCTTGAGGGAGTTGATATGTCCATTTTGCATCATGCTTTTATATCAATATTTATTGCATTATGGGCTGTTATTACACATTATGTCACAATACTTATGCCTATTCTCTCTTATTTTACAAGGTTTACATGAATAGGGGAATGCCGACAGCTGGAATTCTAGGCTGGAAAAGGAGCAAATATTAGAGACCTATTCTGCACAGCTCCAAAAGTCCTGACACTTCACGAAAGTTATTTTCAGAATATATAAAAAATACCGAGTGAAGAAAATACCAGAGGGGCCCACACCCTAGCCACGAGGGAGGGGGGCGCGCCCCCTGCCTTGTGGGCCCCCTGGCAGGCCTCCGGTGCCCATCTTCTGCTATATGAAGTCTTTCGTCCGAGAAAAAAAAAATCAAAAGCAAGCTTCAGGAACGAAACTCCGCCGCCATGAGGCAGAACCTTGGCGGAACCAATCTAGGGCTCCGGCAGAGCTGTTATGCCGAGGAAGCTTCCCTCCGGGAGGGGGAAATCATCACCATCGTCATCACCAACGATCCTCTCATCGAGAGGGGTCAATCTCCATCAACATTTTCACTAGCACCATCTCATCTCAAACCCTAGTTCATCTCTTGTATCCAATCTTTGTATCCAAACCTCAGATTGGTACATGTAGGTTGCTAGTAGTGTTGATTACTCCTTGTAGTTGATGCTAGTTGGTTTACTTGGTGGAAGATCATATGTTCATATCGATTATGCATATTAATACCCCTCTGATCATGAATATGAATATGCTTTCTGAGTAGTTACGTTTGTTCCTGAGGACATGGGAGAAGTCTTGCTATTAGTAGTCATGTGAATTTGGTATTCGTTTGATATTTTGATGAGATGTATGTTGTCTTTCCTCTAGTGGTGTCATGTGAACGTCGACTACATGACACTTCACCATTGTTTGGGCCTAGAGGAGGGCATTGGGAAGTAATAAGTAGATGATGGGTTGCTAGAGTGACAGAAGCTTAAACCCTAGTTTATGCGTTGCTTCGTAAGGGGTTGATTTGGATCCATATGTTTCATGCTATGGTTAGGTTTACCTTAATACTTATGGTGTAGTTGCAGATGCTTGCAATAGGGGTTAATCATAAGTGGGATGCTTGTCCAAGTAAGGACAACCCCCAAGCACCGGTCCATCCACATATCTAATTATCAAAGTACCGAACGCGAATCATATGAACGTGATGAAAACTAGGTTGATGATAATTCCCATGTGTCCTCGGGAGCGCTTTTCTCTATATAAGAGTTTGTCCAGGCTTGTCCTTTGCTACAAAAAGGATTGGGCCATCTTTCTGCACCTTATTTACTTTCATTACTTGTTACCCGTTACAAATTATCTTATCACAAAACTATTTGTTACCGATAATTTCAGTGCTTGCACAGAATACCTTGCTGAAAACCGCTTATCATTTCCTTCTGCTCCTCGTTGGGTTCGACACTCTTACTTATCGAAAGGACTATGATAGATCCCCTATACTTGTGGTTCATCAAGTCCTCATGTTCATCAGTCGATGATGGTAATGCAGTTGGCGTCGTTGCTGGCAACGGGGAAGATGATCTGAGGCGGCGAAAGAAAGTCTGTAGGGCGAATCTCTGCTACACTGAATGCTTCTGTTGAGGGTGCACCTCAGGTGGGGTGGATGACGATACGGAAGGAGCAGGACATAACACACAGAGTTTTCTTTGACGCCTATCTGAAAATGAAGTAAATCTATAAGTGCTCCTTAGAATTGGAGGATTCTATAAATGCAGGGACAGGAAAAACACAGGAATGGGATAGGAATGCACATGCAAAATAGAGCATTTGGAAACATAGGATTTCTGTCAACCTGGGTGTTTGGTTCACATGAATTGGAAGAACACATGAATGGAGAAACATGGTCAAATTAAAGTCAAACCACGTGAAAATTAAAAAAATAAGAATCTTATTATGCCAGTAATGCAATTAGTCATGTTCTTCATGCATATTAATTTGAAAAGGACGTCCAAGTGGATATTAAAATTCCTATGTTTTTTCTTTGAAAGAGACACCAAAGGAAAAAATCCTCCAGTTTTGCTTTGCTCCACTACTTCTAACCAAATGCACTAATAGTAGTACCATAGTAGTTCCATAGCAAAGGATCCCTGAGGGATCGACATGAATGCAGAGTAACAAAGTGATGCAACAAGTGTACAACCTCTTTGGCATATCCTTGTTGACCTCAGCATCATTGGGTTGGACGTGGACGATGGTGATTCTGGTGTGACTGTCGGAGGCGGGGAAGAAGATCTAAGGCCTCTAGAAACGGCGCCGAGGGTACTGCTCTGTTGTGATGGACGGTTCCGTCGTTGGAGCAGCTCGGATGAGGTGTACAGAAGCGAGGCTGAAGCAGGACAAGAAGACAATGTTAATTTGAAGTGGGACTCTAATATCATTTGCAATAGATGATGTAAAATACAGCACCAAAAAGTGCCAGATGTAAAATGCATCAGCCGCGCCACGACCGCTCCGATATATGCTATAAATTTTGTTCACTATGAACTTACCTGAAGAAACTGAACTTTACAGTCGAAACTAAATTTTACTGTCAAAACTGATTGAACTAGTAGCAGAGCATTGCAATAGATGTTTAGGACGTTCGAGCACTAGTAGCAGAGAAGCAGTGATCTAAATCAGTAGACGCTCTAGCAGGGAACGCACTAGCAGAGAGCAAGTCACGCAACAGCACCGCGAGCGAGTGCTAAAGCAGCAACTCATGTAGCCGCCGAAGGTCGTGCAGCAGTAGCACCGCGAGCGAGAGCTAGAGCAGAGCAGAGCAGCAACATCAACAAGAGCAAGAGCGGAGCAGCAATGCGACCGACAACAATAGCGCAGAAGAGCAGCAGCACAAACGAAAGCAAGAGCAGTGCAGCAGCGCGACCGATAGCAAGAAAAGAGCCACATCGCAAGCGAGAGCCAAAGCAGCAACAGCAGCAGCAACATGAGCAAGAGCCGGAGCAGCTGCAGCTAGTGCTGGTGTGGAAGTCACCGCCGAGGAAGCAATGACATGGGGGAGAGACGCCGTGGATGAAATGGCTGGCGACGGTGCCATCGATGGAGACCCGCCATGGCTGCTCGGTATCGAGCACCAGCGGCCCCGTGAGATTGAACAAAAGATAAAATGCAGTGGTGAGTGCAGAACCTCCTTGGTGGCGCCGAGTGGGCCTCGGCTTCATCGGAGGAATTGGTGAGGGTGCTGCGGTTCCGATGGGGCAGGTCAAGACGGCACTATGGGGATGGAGGTGGCGTGATAGACGAGGCGAACATCGGGGCAGCTCCTTAGAGGTGGAGGACAGGGCGGCTGATCTGGCGGGATGACGAGATCGACGATGGATCCTCATCCGGTGCGGTCGATGAGGGACGGCGAGATGTTGCGGTGGACGACGTCGTCGGGGAAGAGTCTCCAGCTGGGCGGTGGTCAGGAGGCCTCAGTGTACGAATGGGGGACGGAGGGAAGGTAGGGGGGAGCCATGGCTTAGGGACGCGCTTTGTCTAAAATGTAGGGTAAGTTACTAGCGTACCCCCACCGGTTTTGACACCGCGATGTCGAGCTGGCATTTCTGGCTGAGGGGTAGAAGGGGGATTTCGCGTGTCTGGGCTGCGGGGCTGATTTCGAATGAGGCGGGAGTTTTCGCGCGGGTTAGAATTTCAGGATAACAAGGCGCCATGCGGGTTGAAGAGGCGGGGGTTTCAAAGCAGATGAGACAAAAGATATTCGAGCTTGAAAATTTTGGGATAACAAGGCACGGATTCCTTGTTCGGCAGAACAAACTTAACGTGTACAGAAAAACAATTCATACAAGACACAAGAGAGTCATGTCCCCTTTACTATATTGCTATAGATGTCATTGACAAAACTACAAGAAAAATGTAAAAAAATTGGGAGAACAAGATTACCCTGTACAGTACCAAATCAATTCGCACTTCCCTCAACAAAAACAAAAAACAAATCAATTCCCACCAAAAGAAAGAGTCATGTCCCTTTTTATATGATTACAAATGCCAGGATCTCGAATTTCAATTTTTGAATCCACATTATGTTGAATTCGAATATATCGTTAGGTGACCTTGCGGTTTATAATGGATGTAGTCCTACATTTTGATCTTCCATCATATATGAACATTTTACTCCACCCTATGAACATATATATTGTTGTCTACCATATGGAGTAAATTTGAATCAATTTTCCTTATTTAAATACGATTGTTGTCAAGTTATAAAATAATTTAAATATTATCTTGATAACAAAAAACATGCATATTTCAGTAATTATATTTCACTATGAACTACATGTACCATACGATCTCCAATTCAAATATTTGTATCCATTATGTTGAACTCAAATCAGAGTACACTGGACTAGGTAGCGAGATGTTCGGGATAATCTAAACCCAGTTTTCATATGTATATTTTTTGGCTGAATTGGGACAAGTTTTGGTATAAGCTTCTTGCAAAACCGGAGATTCTCTCAACAAGCCTCATGGTTCCAAGAGGGAACGTGTCACCTTTGTGTGCGAAACGATATACGCTGCCTCCCCTGATTTTATTTACACAGGCAACATAGAACTATATGAGTGCCCTGTTAAATTTTGGAATTATTCCGGGTTCGTTTGGCCTTTTTATACATTAATTGAGTTTTTGGACATTTAATGTGCATAATCCAAATTTGAACTGCAAGCACATGCTTTCGTGCACCAAAGTTAGTTGAAAAATCACATGTGTGTCCTCGGTGAATTTCTAGGTCCCATGCAAGAAATGGGAATGAAATTCAAACATCTGGGCATCGTGGCTTGGCCGAGAACATTGAGAAACTTGGTTTTAAGATTCTTGTAAATCCAAAACAGCCTGAAAATCATGAAACTTGGCACGGTGTCATGTCATGGTACTACCATGATGTGGTAAAAAATTGGCCGAATAGGAACAAGTTTTGGTATGAGCTTCTTGCAAACCGGAGCTTCTCTCAAGAAGGCTCGTGGTTCTGAGAGGGAACGTGTCACCTTTGAGTGCGAAACAATATACGCTGCTGATACATCCATTTTACATCATGCTTTTATATCGATATTTATTGCATTATGGACTATTATTACACATCATGTCACAATACTTATGCCTATTCTCTCTTATTTTACAAGGTTTACATGAAGAGGGGGAATGCCGACAGTTGGAATTCTGGGCTGGAAAAGGAGAAAATATTAGAGACCTATTCTGCATATCTCCAAAAGTCCTGAAACTTCACGGAAGTTATTTTCAGAATATATAAAAAATACTAAGCGAAGAAATCACCAGAGGGGGGCCACCCACCAGCCACGAGGGTGGGGGCGCGCCCCCTGCCTCGTGGGACCTTGGTGGCCCTCCGATGCCCATCTTTGGCTATATGGTGTCTTTCGTCTGAGAAAAAAGCATAAGCAAGCTCACGAGACGAAACTCCGCCGCCACGAGGCGGAACCTTGGCGGAACCAATATAGGGCTCCGGCAGAGCTGTTCTGTCGGGGAAACTTCCCTTCGGGAGGGGGAAATCATCACCATCGTCATCACAAACGATCCTCTCATCGGGAGGGGGTCAATCTCCATCAACATCTTCACCAGCACCATCTCATCTCAAACCCTAGTTCATCTCTTGTATCCAATCTTTGTATCCAAACCTTAGATTGGTACCTGTGGGTTGCTAGTAGTGTTGATTACTCCTTGTAGTTGATGCTAGTTGGTTTACTTGGTGGAAGATCATATGTTCAGATCCATTATGCATATTAATACCCCTCTGATGATGAACATGAATATGCTTTGTGAGTAGTTATGTTTGTTCCTGAGGACATGGGAAAAGTCTTGCTATTAGTAGTCATGGGAATTTGGTATTCGTTCGATATTTTGATGAGATGTATGTTGTCATCCCTCTAGTGGTGTCATGTGAACGTCGACTACATGTCACTTCACCATTGTTTGGGCCTAGAGGGAGGCATTGGGAAGTAATAAGTAGATGATGGGTTGCTAGAGTGACAGAAGCTTAAACCCTAGTTTATGCGTTGCTTCGTAAGGGGCTGATTTGGATCCATATGTTTCATGCTATGGTTAGGTTTACCTTAATACTTATATTGTAGTTGCGGATGCTTGCAATAGGGGTTAATCATAAGTGGGATACTTGTCCATGTAAGGGCAGTACCCAAGCACCGGTCCACCGACATATCAAATTATCAAAGTACCAAACACGAATCATATGATTGTGATGAGACCTAGCTTGACGATAATTCCCATGTGTCCTCGGGAGCGCTTTCCTTTATATAAGAGTTTGCCAGGCTTGTCCTTTGCTACAAAAAGGATTAGGCCACCTTGCTGCACCTTGTTTACTTTTATTACTTGCTACTCATTGCAAATTATCTTATCACAAAACTATATGTTACTGATAATTTCAGTGCTTGAAGAGAATACCTTACTGAAAACTGCTTATCATTTCCTTCTGCTCCTCGTTGGGTTCGACACTCCTACTTATCGAAAGGACTACGATAGATACCCTACACTTGTGGGTCATCAAGAATATTTTCTGGCGCCGTTGCCGGGGAGTGAAGCGCCTTTGGTAGGTGGAATTTGGTAAGGAAAAATTTATATAGTGCTGAAATTTACTGTCACTTGTTACCATGGAACATAATCCTTTGAGGGGTTTGTTCGGGGTATCTTCACCTCGTCCGGAACCACAATTAGTTACCCGTCAACCTACTGAACCTACTGAAAATGTTAATTTGAAATTCATTCGGGTATGATAGAGAAACTGCTAGCTAATCCTTTTGTAGGAGATGGAACATTGCATCCCGATTAACACTTAATCTATGTAGATGAAGTTTGTGGATTATGTTATCAAGAAGAAGGTTTTCCCTTTATCTTTGAAGGGATATGCATTGACATGGTTTAGGCTATGTGATGATATGGGATCACAGGACTACAAGAGATTGAAATTGGAATTTCATCAGAAGTTTTATCCTATGCATCTTGTTCATCGTGATCGTAATTTTATATATAATTTTTGGCCTCATGAAGGAGAAAGAATCACTCAAGCTTGGGGGAGGCTTAAGTCAATGTTATATTCATGCGCCAATCATGAGCTCTAAAGAGAAATGATTATTCAAAACTTATATGCTCGGCTTTCTCTCAGTAATCGCTCCATGCTTGATACTTCTTGTACTGGATCTTTTATGATGAAGACTATTGAATTCAAATGGGATTTATTGGAAGGAATTAAACACAAATCTGAAGATTGGGACCTCGACAAAGGTAAGGAGTAAGGTATGACACCTAAGTTTGATTGTGTTAAATCTTTTATGGATACCGATGCTTTCCGTGAATTTAGCACTAAATATGGACTTGACTCTGAGATAGTAGCTTCTTTCTATGAATCATTTGCTACTCATGTTGACCTCCCTAAGGAGAAGTGGTTTAAATATGATCCTCCCATTGAAGTAAAAGTAGCTGCACCTATTAAAGTTGAAGAAAATACTATCACTTATGATGATCATGTTGTTCCCACTGCTTATATTGAGAAACCGCCTTTCCCTATTAGAATTAAGGATCATGCTAAAGATTCAACTGTAGTCAACAAGAGTAATATTAGGACACACAAACCCCCTGAGCAAATTAAAGTTGAACCTAATATTGCTATGGTTAAAGATCTCTTGGCCGATAATATTGATGGGCATGTTATTTATTTCTATGAAGAAACTACTAGAATTGCTAAGCCTGGTGCTAAAGATAAACATTGACCTGTTGTAGGCATGCCTGTTATTTTTGTTAAAATAGGAGATCATTGTTATCATGGATTATGCGATATGGGTGCTAGTGCTAGTGCAATACCTCATTCCTTATACGAAGAAATTATGCATGATATTGCACCTGCTGAGATAGAAGATATCGATGTTACAATTAAGCTTGCCAATAGAGATACTATTTCACCGATTGGGATTGTTAGAGATGTTGAAGTCTTGCGTGGGAAGGTTAAATATCCTGCTGATTTTCTTGTTCTTGGTTCCCCACAAGATAGCTTTTGTCCCATTATATTTGGTAGACCATTCTTAAATACTATTAATGTTAGGATAGACTGTGAAAAGGATGTTGTTACTATTGGTTTGGGTGATATGTCTCATGAGTTTAATTTCTCTAAATTTCATAGACAACCCCGTGATGAGGAATTACCTAGTAAGGGTGAAATTATTGGTCTTGCTTCTATTGCTATGTTTCCTAATGATCCTTTAGAACAATATTTGCTAGACCATAAAAATGATATGTTTATGAATGAAAGAAGGGAAATAGATGAAGTATTCTTTAAATAGGCACCTATTCTGAAACAAAACTTGCCTATTGAAATCCTAGGGGATCCTCCTCCACCCAAGGGTGATCCCGTGTTTGAGCTTAAACCTTTACCTGATACTCTTAAATATGATTATCTTGATGAAAAGAAGATATATCCTATTATTATTAGTGATTACCTTTCAGAGCATGAAGAAAAGAAATTATTGAAAACTCTGAAGAAGCACAATGCTGCTATTGGATATACTCTTGATGATCTTAAGGGCATTAGTCCCACTCTATGTCAACACAAAATAAATTTGGAGAAAGATGCCGAACCAGTTATTGATTACCAATGATGGCTAAACCCTAAGATGAAAGAAGTGGTAAGAAAGGAAATATTAAAGCTCCTTGAGGCAGGTATAATTTATCCCGTTTCTGATAGCCAGTGGTTAAGTCATGTCCATTGTGTCCCTAAGAAGGGAGGCATTAATGTTGTTCCTAATGATAAAGATGAATTGATCCCGCAAAGAATCATTACAGGCTATAGGATGGTAACTGATTTCTGCAAATTAAATAAAGCTACTAAAAAAGATCATTACACTTTGCCTTTAATTGATCAAATGCTAGAAAGATTATCCGAACATACACATTTTTGCTTTCTAGATGGTTATTCAGCTTTCTCTCAAATACATGTGTTAGCTGATGATCAAGCAAAGACCACTTTTACTTGCCCTTTTGGTACTTTTGCTTATATACGTATGCCTTTTGGTTTATGTAATGCACCTGCTACCTTTCAAAGATGCATGATGGCTATATTCTCTGACTTTTGTGAAAAGATTTGTGAGGTTTTAATGGATGATTTCTCCGTTTATGGATCCTCTTTTGATGATTGCTTGAGCAACCTTGATCGAGTTTTGCAGAGATGTGAAGAAACTAACCTTGTCTTGAATTGGGAGAAGTGCCACATTATGGTTAATGAAGGAATTGTCTTGGGGCATAAAATTTCTAAAAGAGGTATTGAAGTGGATAAAGCTAAAGTTGATGCTATTGAACAGATGCCGTGTCCCAAGGACATTAAAGGTATAAGAAGTTTCCTTGGTCATGCTGGTTTTTACAGGAGGTTCATTAAGGACTTCTCAAAAATTTCCCGGCCTCTGACTAATCTATTACAAAAAGATATTCCTTTTGTCTTTGATTATGATTGTGTAGAAGCATTTGAAATACTTAAGAAAGCTTTGATTTCTGCACCTATCGTTGAGCCACCTGATTGGAATTTACCCTTTGAAATCATGTGTGATGCTAGTGATTATGCCGTTGGTGCTGTTCTAGGGCAAAGAGTTGATAAGAAATTAAATGTTATCCAATATGCTAGCAAAACTCTAGACAATGCCCAGAGAAATTATGCTACAACTGAAAAAGAATTCTTAGCAGTTGTATTTGCTTGTGATAAGTTCAGACCTTATATTGTTGATTCTAAAGTAACTATTCACACTGATCATGCTGCTATTAAATATCTTATGGAAAAGAAAGATGTTAAACCTATACTTATTAGATGGGTTCTCTTGCTACAAGAATTTTATTTGCATATTATTGATAGAAAGGGAGATGAGAACCCCGTTGCAGACAACTTGTCTAGGTTAGAGAATGTTCTTGATGACCCATTACCTATTGATGATAGCTTTCCCGATGAACAATTAAATGTCATAAATGCTTCTCGTACTGCTCCATGTATGCTGATTATGCTAATTATATTGTTGCTATATTTATACCACCTAGTTTCACATACTAGCAAAAGAAAAAGTTCTTCTATGATTTGAGACATTACTTTTGGGATGACCCACATCTTTATAAAGAAGAAGTAGATGGTGTTATTAGACATTGTGTACCTGAGCATGAACATGAACGAATCCTACGCAAGTGTCACTCCGAGGCTTATGGGGGACACCACGCTGGAGATAGAACTACACATAAGGTATTGCAATCCGGTTTTTATTGGCCTACTCTCTTCAAGGATGCCCGTAATTTTGTCTTGTCTTGTGATGAATGTCAAAGAATTGGTAATTTTAGTAGACGTCAAGAAATGCCTATGAATTATTCACTTGTTATTGAACCATTTGATGTTTGGGGCTTTGATTATATGGGACCGTTTCCTTCCTCTAATGGGTATACACATATTTTAGTTGCTGTTGATTACGTTACTAAGTGGGTAGAAGCTATTCCAACTAGTAGTGCTGATCATAACACCTCTATTAAGATGCTTAAAGAAGTTATTTTTCCGAGGTTTGGAGTCCCTACATATTCAATGACTGATGGTGGTTCACATTTTATTCATGGTGCCTTTCGTAAAATGCTTGCCAAGTATGATGTTAATCATATAATTGCATCTCCATATCACCCACAGTCTAGTTGTCAAGTTGAATTAAGTAATAGAGAGCTTAAATTAATTTTGCAAAAGACTGTTAATAGATCTAGAAAGAATTGGTAAAAGAAACTTGATGATGCATTATGGGCCTATAGAACCGCATATAAAATCCTATGGGTATGTCTCCTTATAAAATGGTTTATGGCAAAGCATGTCACTTACCTCTTGAACTAGAACATAAGGCATATTGGGCTATCAAGGAGCTCAATTATGATTTCAAACTTGCCGGTGAGAAGAGGTTATTTGACATTAGTTCACTTGATGAATGGAGAACCCAAGCCTATGAGAATGCCAAACTTTTTAAAGAAAAAGTTAAAAGATGGCATGACAAAAGGATACAAAAGTGTGTGTTTAATGTAGGTGATTTTGTATTGCTATACAACTCTCGTTTTAAGATTTTTTGCAGGCAAACTTCTCTCTAAATGGGAAGGTCCTTACTTTATCGAGGAGGTCTATCGTTCCGGTGCCATAAAAATCAACAACTTCGAAGGCACAAATCTAAAGGTGGTGAACGGTCAAAGAATCAAACATTATATCTCATGTAATCCCATAAATGTTGAAACTAACATTATTGAAACCATAACCCCGGAGGAATACATAAGGGACACTTTCCGGAACGTTTCAGACTCCAAAAAGGTATAGGTATGTGGTATAGTAAGTAAATCGACTCCAAAATAGTTCCAATGGCAATTTTCTCCGTTTTGGAATATTTAGAAAAATAGGAAAATAAGAAGCAGTCCGGGAAGGACACGAGGCTTCCATAAGGGTGGGAGGCGCGCCCTACCCCCCTGGACGCGCCCCCTGCCTCGTGGGCACCTCGTTTGCTCTCCGGACTCCATTTCTTGCATAATACTTCTTTTGATCAGTAAAAATTCATTGTATAATCTCCCGAAGGTTTTGACCATCGTGTCACGCAAACATCTCCTGTTTTTGTTTCGAGTTGTTCATGCTGCAGGTTAGAGCAATATGTCGTCACAGGATTCAGAAGGAGAAAGCTATGTGGCTGATTTCCTTGCAGACCATATGGTTTATGGTGACGTTGAGTATTGTGGTTGGACTACGAAAGAAGAAGAGGACTATGAACCCAAGGGAAAGGAGGAGACGAGCTCAGATGAAGATGAAGTCCCATTACCTCAACCGGGGGACATGCATGTGGAGTTCAAAAAGTCAAGCCTCCCAATAGAGCAAAGAAACATAAGATCGAGTTTATCCCTTTTGGCCTCTTGCAGGAAAACAAACAGGAATTATGCAAGAAGATGTTAAGCCTTGAGCTGGAGATCGATGACCTAAAGGGATCAAAATTCCGTCCTCAAGCGCAAATTAAGGAAGAAGCCTACGCCATCAACAAAACCATCATCTTCTTATCACCACCGACAAAGTAGACATAAACACATGGGTACGGGCACTCCCCTTGGCAACTGCCAAGCTTGGGGGAGTGCCCCGGTATCGTATCACCATCACAACTTTTATCTTTGCTGTTTTTCCTAGTTCGATCCTTTTGGTAATATCTTGATCTAGTAGCATAAAGTTTTAGTATGATCTAGTCGTGAGTTTTGCTTTATGATCCTTCTATGTAATCGAGTCCATGAGCTATATTATAAAGATTAGTGTCGAGTCAAGGGCTTGATTATTTTGCTATGATATTGAGGGAATAAAATAAAAGAGAATAAATAAAAAGAAATAAAGAGATCATATGGAGAGTAATGGCTTCACATATAAAGAGTATGATGAATAAAAGTTGTTGAGAGTTGAAAAACATAGTTTTGGTCATCGTTGCAATTAATAGGAAGTAATAAAGAAAGAGAGGTTTTCACATATAAATATACTATCTTGGATATCTTCTATGATTCTGAGAACTCATTAAAATATGACATGCTAAAGAGTTGACGTTGGACAAGGAAGACAACGTAATGGGTTATGTTTTCTTACATCTGAGATAAATTATATTGTCATGGATCATCCAACATGTTGAGCTTGCCTTTCCCTCTCATGCTAGCCAAGTTCTTTGCACGAAGTAGAAATACTACTTGTGCTTCCAAATATCCTTAAACCAAGTTTTGCCATGAGGGTCCACCATACCTACCTATGGATTGAGTAAGATCCTTCAAGTAAGTTGTGATCGGTGCATGCAATAAAAATTGCCTTCTAAATATGTATGATTTATTAATGTGGAGAAAATAAGCTTTATACGATCTTGTTACGTGGAAGAAATAAAAGCGGCGGACTGCATAATAAAGGTCCATATCACAAGTGGCAATATAAAGTGACGTTCTTTTGCATTAAGATTTTGTGCATCCAACCATAAAAGCGTATGACAACCTCTGCTTCCCTCTGCGAAGGGCCTATCCTTTACTTTTATCTTCTACCTTATAAAAGAGTCATGGTGGTCTTCACCTTTCCTTTTTACATTTTATCCTTTGGCAAGCACAATGTGTTGGAAAGATCCAGATATATATGGCTAATTGGATGTGAGTTTGCATGAACTATTATTGTTGACATTGCCCTTGAGGTAAAAGGTTGGGAGGCAAAAACATAAGCCCCTACCTTTCTCTGTGTCCGGCTAAAACTTCATAACCATAAATATCGCGTGAGTGTTAGCAATTGTGGAAGACTAAATGATAATTGAGTATGTGGACTTGTGGAAAAGCTCTTATTGACTCTTTCTGATGTTATGATAAATTGCAATTGCTTCAATGACTGAGATTGTAGTTGTTGGGTTTAATGAAGTTTATGATTCATACTTCAAATTGTGATTGACTTGTTACTTTAGCATAAGAGATCATATGACAATAGTTGCTGTTCTAAGAATGATCATGATGCCCTCATGTCCGTATTTTATTTTTATCGACACCTCTATCTCTAAACATGTGGACATATTTTTCGATTTCGGCTTTCGCTTGAGGACAAGCGAGGTCTAAGCTTGGGGGAGTTGATACGTCCATTTTGCATCATGCTTTTATATCGATATTTACTACATTATGGACTGTTATTACACATCATGTCATAATACTTATGCCTATTCTCTCTTATTTTAATGCCGGCAGCTGGAATTCTGGGCTGGAAAAGGAGCAAATATTAGAGACCTATTCTGCACAGCTCCAAAAGTCCTGAAACTTCACGGAAGTTATTTTCAGAATATATAAAAAATACTGAGCGAAGAAAGCACCAAAGGGGGGCCACCCACCAACCACGAGGGTGGGGGCGCGCCCTACCCCCTGGGCGTGCCCCTGCCTTGTGGGCCCCCTGGTGGCCCTCCGATGCCCATTTTGGCTATATGGAGTCTTTCATCTGAGAAAAAATCATAAGCAAGCTCACGAGACGAAATTCCGCCGCCACGAGGCGGAACCTCGGTAGAACCAATCTAGGGCTCCAGCGAAGCTGTTCTGCCAGGGAAACTTCCCTCCGGGAGGGGGAAATCATCACCATCGTCATGACCAACGATCCTCTCATTGGGAGGGGGTCAATCTCCATCAACATCTTCACCAGCACTATCTCATCTCAAACCCTAGTTCATCTCTTGTATCCAATCTTTGTATCCAAACCTCATATTGGTACCCGTGGGTTGCTAATAGTGTTGATTACTCCTTGTAGTTGATGCTAGTTGGTTTACTTGGTGGAAGATCATATGTTCAGATCCATTATGCATATTAATACCCCTCTGATGATGAACATGAATATGCTTTGTGAGTAGTTACGTTTGTTCCTGAGGACATGGGAAAAGTCTTGCTATTAGTAGTCATGTAAATTTTGTATTCGTTCGATATTTTGATGAGATGTATGTTGTCATCCCTCTAGTGGTGTCATGTGAACGTCGACTACATGACACTTCACCATTGTTTGGGCCTAGAGGGAGGCATTGGGAAGTAATAAGTAGATGATGGGTTGCTAGAGTGACAGAAGCTTAAACCCTAGTTTATGTGTTGCTTCATAAGGGGCTGATTTGGATCCATATGTTTCATGCTATGGTTAGGTTTACGTTAATACTTCTGTTGTAGTTGTGGATGCTTGCAATAGGGGTTAATCATAAGGGGGATACTTGTCCAAGTAAGGGCAGTACCCTAGCACCGGTCCATCGACATATCAAATTATCAAAGTACGGAACGCGAATCATATGATCGTGATGAAACCCAGCTTGACGATAATTCCCATGTGTCGTCGGGAGCGCTTTCCTTTATATAAGAGTTTGTCCAGGATTGTCCTTTGCTACAAAAAGGATTGGGCCAGCTTGCTGCACCTTTTTTACTTTTATTACTTGCTACTTGCTACTCGTTACAAATTATCTTATCACAAAACTATCTGTTACCGATAATTTCAGTGCTTGCAGAGAATACCTTACTGAAAATTGCTTATCATTTCCTTCTGCTCCTCATTGGGTTCGACACTCTTACTTATCAAAAGGACTACGATAGATCCCCTACACTTGTGGGTCATCAGCTGCCCCCCTTGAGTTTCTTTATAGAGGCAACATAGAACTACATGAGTGCCCTGTTACATTTTGGAATTATTCTGGGTTCGTTTGGCCTTTTTATACATTAATTGAGTTTCTGGTCATTTAATGTGCATAATTCAAATTTGAACTACAAGCACATGCTCCCATGCACCAAAGTTGGTTGAAAAATCACATGTGTGTCCTCGGGTGAATTTCTAGGTCCCATGCAAGAAATGGGAATGAAATTCAAACATCTAGCATCGTGCCTCGGCCGTGAACATTGAGAAACTTGGTTTTAAAATTCTTGTAAATCCAAAACATGCCTGAAAATCATGAAACTTGGCATGGTGTCATGTCATGGTACTACCATGCCGTGGTAAAAAATTTGGCTGAATAGGAACAAGTTTTGGTATAAGTTCCTTGCAAACCAGAGCTTCTCTCAAGAAGGCTCGTGGTTCTGAGACGGAACGTGTCACCTTTGTGTGCATAATTTAAATTTGAAATACAAGCATATGCTCTAGTGCACCAAAGCTGGTTGAAAAATCACATGTGTGTCCTCGGGTAAATTTCTAGGTCCCATGCAAGAAACAGGAATGAAATTCAAACATCTGGGCGTCGTGGCTCATCTGGAAACATTGAGAAACTTGGTTTTTTAATTCCTGTAAATCCAAAACACGCATGAAAATCATGAAACTTGGCTTGGTGTCATGACATGGCACCAACATGTTATGGTAATTTTCCTGTCCGATTTGTGAAGGTGCACACATTAACAATCAACAAAGTCATTTTGGAACAAGTGATGTCATGTTACAATTGGAAACACAAGTATTATTGAAACCGTGGGCGTTCTATTTACCATTTATGTGCCGCTAGGCGTCCCCTTTTTTTATTATCTAGGAGGCGACGTGTAGGGTAGTTATTTGAGTACGGGAGGCGTGCGATCAGACCCCTGCGCGTGCTTATCGGGAGGAGAGCCCTTTGACCTCCATCTGCCATCCACCTCTCTCCCAAGGTCTCCATTAATGGCGCCCGAGCCTCCGTTTAATGGCGTGGCTATGTCTCACTCAATTGAGATTTAAGAGAGAAAAAAGGAAATTTTGCACGGATCTTGATGTAAGATCCGACGGACCTATATAGCATCTACTGCGACTTATAGCAAGACTGATGAATATATATTAGGATGACGAGAGTGGATAATAATTGTCTTACATAATTAGGAAGATAATTAAAAAATCCACATGCGGCTACGCCCTAAATACACAAGGGCAAAAGAAGAAGGAAGATGTATACAACGATCTGGCTCGCTGGTCTCTACTTTTTTTATGTGTTGCAGGTCACGGAGACTAGTTCTCACGGCGAGCGGCGGTGATCTCTTTCATCAGTTTCATGTCCTTAATACACTGCTTGGCAGCATCCCGTGCTTCCTCCACCAGCCTTTCGTGCTCGATGCGTAGCATGGCATTCTCGTCCATAAGTTTCTTGACGATGACGCCCGTCCTCTACAAGAAGGCAGCGGTCTCCTCCGCCTGCTTCGGCCTTTCAGTGATCTTCACCCTCAGCAGGTAGCGCCCGGCCTGGAGCTTCGCATTGCCCTCCCCTAGTTGCCGGATGATGCCGGTAGCCTCTCCTGCAAGCTCGCCCAGCCGAAGATCTGATCCATCTGGCTATGGACGATCACATGCATGCGCCTGTAAGAGTCCTCGCCTACCCGCGAGAAATTTTCCCAGGCCTCCGCGATGCGGCGGGGCCTTCGTGCTGCTTCGGCAGCACGGCGGGACATCTCTGATGCTTCCGCGGTGCACCCGGACTAGTCTGCTACATCGACGGCGCGGCGGGACCTCCATGTTGCTTCGGCGGCGCAGCGGGACCTCTGTGCTTCTACTGCTGCGCAGCTGGACATGTCGGCGGGTTTCGTGACGAGGCAAGACATCTCTCATGCTTCCTCTTCCATGCTCACCTCTCCCTGGTGGAAATCTCTCTACCCAGAACTCACGCTGGCCATGGTAGATGCAAAGGAATGATGCTAAATGACTTGATTGTTTTTCGCGGATGAGGAGTTGAGGAGGAATGTGCAGTCATCTTGGCATAGTAGTATTTATAACGGAGTACTACTAATACGCTCCTAAGTGGGAAACCATTTAGGTTGTGATTGGTGTGAACAGGTTTGCAATCAAATATAGCATGGTAGTAGTTTGGAATGTGACGAGACGCAAGATCAAAATTTCGAAGTGCGGCACTATTCCCGGATGGCGTAACGTGGGCACGTGTTCTCGACCGTGGTGTAGCATATGCCATGGTACTACTTCTTTTTCTACTGCCGTGTATGTGCAATAACTGGCACCATCGGATACATATCTTACGGTTATTGGGGTGTTCGACAGGAATATCCTCGTGGCAAGCTATAGACTAGTGTTTTTTTCACACGCATTACATCGACACATATCATATCTCTCCCTCTTTCCCACGCACACACCTGTCTCTCGGGACTTCTCGCACGCACCATCTCTAGCTCCCTAGGTCGATGCTACCCACATACACTTGTACTCTGAGTTTAGTACGTTATATAGGAAGAGAAGAGGTGCATGCACGTACTCATCCTCTCTCACGCACGCATATGTAGCTACGAATTGTAGTGTTCTCAACCATCCGATTGGCTCTATCATAGGTTTCATGTTGCTCCTTGGCCTTGAGATTGAGAAGTTTAAAATGCGGAGGCTAAGATGGAGGTGCGAGGTTTTGGTTAATGTGCGGGCCACACACGACACCAACACGACACGAGCTTCGTCTGCCTGGTGCGCCTGCAGTCGGGTGAGTTGTCCAAGTATAGACACAACCAGGCCCTCCTTCGTATCCGCGCCTCGACATAGACTAGTCACAGTGTGGAGTAACTTAGAGTAGTAACATGCATATAAGCTGTTATACTTACTTCTTATAAGCTGTTATACTTCTTACCCAAAGGATCTTTATATCCAACAGACACAAAATATCCGTTCGACTGTTGAAAATTACTTTAACTATTGATCTGATGTCGAAGTAATTGCTGCATCACTACCAAAGCCCACCATCTCTTAAGCTAAAGTAGACCAAGCTAACCCATATATTAGCATATTACTAAGATAAACAAAAGGCAATGTAGAATCATTTAGGACGTGAGCTTGTCAATCTGAATGTGGAGGGACACTGGCTTAGCCCCGGCCAGCAGCTTGGGCGGAATTGTGAAGAAGGTCAGCTCGTGCACGATGACGTCGCCGAGATCCTTGCTGCTTGTCACATACATTTCCACCTTGATGGCGTCGGTCCTGCCTTTGGGCTCCCCCGGCGGGCCGTTCGCCCACAGCTTGGCCATGTAGTGCGGCAGTGGGGACGACCCCGCTCTGATTCAAACGACCGACACCGCGATAGGCACGCCGATGTCGAGCACGCCATCGACCAAGAAAAACGCACGACCGTCCTCCTCTGCGAATAGCAAGAGCCATGGCTCCGACAGTGGCACTTGCAGCTGGAGCACCTTGTCATACTAGATCCTATGCACGGGCATGGGATACATGGTTCTGATGTGGTGGGAGAGCGCCAGTGGTGGGCCTTCGTAGCCACAGATGGGCACGGGGCATTTGCAGCGCGCAAGCGGACACACACTTTGGTGATCAGCGAGCTTGTGGTAAGTGACGTAGAGCCCACAACCTTCGTGCGGGCACTCCACCCTCACCGAGGAGAGGATGATGTCCACCCCGTGTTCCGCACGTCGAAGCCACCGCCGCGCCCGCACTTCTGGCACTACCGCTGGTTCTCGAGGCGCTCGACGCAGTAGTTCGTGCAGGCTAGGTGCCCTCCCTTGTACTGCACAAATCAATCGAACAACACATCAATCAAGAAACCTGCACCTTGCTCGATCAGCCGAACGGACGAGGTGTATTCGAACCTCATACACTGGAGGCTTCAAGGGGCGGAGGCACAAGGGGTAGTGGAGCAAGGTGAGGTCCATCGAGACCATAGAGAGCTCCATCGTCGGGTCCTATTCCATCTGCATGATCTCGCCCTCCTCGTGCACAACCATCTCTCGCTTTATTAGGGCCGGGGCATTACAAAGCTTTACTGTCACATATTCATACTACTTCAAGGTGCATTAAATCAACACATGCAAGTATCAAAAGAAGAGTCATGGCATGCATGCATGCGTTGTAATCAATGCATCGGTAAACGCAAATTATTGAAATATATCAAGTGCAATGCTTTGATGTGTCGCGTCAACTCGTACAAGACCGAGAAGTTTGATTACTACAACACCCTCTCCCTCACTCACCTGCCTTTGGCTGCATGATAGGTGGGCCACCCACATGTTGGGCCCACCTGTCATACACACAAAGGTAGGAGCAGTAAGTCAATGAAGCTGCGTCCCTCCCTCGCCCATGAGCGTGGTGGCTGGCAGGACTAGGAGAAGCTTTCGTTCGCTACACGCTCTCCCTCCCGCACGCGGTGGACATGCAGCAGTTCAATCTGTGTCAGATGGACAGAACCATACTGTAGTACTCCTCCACTGCAGTAGTACTCCATCATTGTTCGACTTCCCGAAGAGGCGAAGAGCCAATCGCAGCCCGGACACTCGTGTGGCAGTTTCATGTGTAGAGTAGTCTAGGATAGTGTGTACCGTGCCTGTAAGCTTAAAATCGCTGGGGTCGGCTCCATGCTTTTTTTTGATTAAAATAATCTTCTGGCCCTACCTGTCATCCTAGTGATTGTAGTTTGCATGTTCATCTGGTCAAGACAGGAATATATATTTTAATTTGTGGTGGGGTAAATGTTAGAGGTTGCAGCAAGTGGAGTATTGTACACCGCGGGTCTTTTAGCCAAGTTTAGAGGCAACCATGTGGGGCCAGTGCTATGATGTGTTGCATCAACTCGTACAATGAGGAGAAGCTTGATTTTACTACTACACGCCTTCTCCCTCGCCCATGCGCGCGGTGGCTCGCAGACGAGGATATGCTTTTGCTTAGGCTGGTCGTAATGGAATACTAGTATCATGCATATGATACTAGTGTATTATACTACACATCCATAGTGCATAGTATCATATGTTAGTATCATCAATGACTTCATTTATTAGCATGCATGACACATAGTAGCACAACATTTAATATGATACGATATCATGATGTGATACTCAACCCTCTCTTTCTTCATTTACTTCTATGGCACCTCATCAAATTTGCCTAGTTGGCATGCATGATACTCCCTCCATTCCTAAATATTTGTCTTTTTAGATATTTCAAATGGACTACCACATACGGATGTATATATACATATTTTAGAGTGTAGATTCACTCATTTTCTCCCTATGTAGTCACTTGTTGAAATCTCTAGAAAGACAACAAGTGACTAGACTACATCGAGACAGAGTACATATGGAGCCATCTAAACCAGAATGGAGTATTTGCCTTTCTAGATATTTCAACAAGTGAGTAGACTACACCGAGACGGAGTACATATGGAGCAAAATGAGTGAATCTACACCGTAAATAAATACGTCAGTGGCGGACCCAGGAAAAAATGGAGGGTGTGCACACTTCAAAAAAATCTACCTAATCTAAGTGTCATATCATGTATGACAACAGAATAACACAAATACCTCAATCAAGTCTCACAATATTATGTTTTAGAAAATAATTTCAAATTTGCGAAATTACAGTACAAATAGTCTTACATGAAAGATGCACAAGAATAACTTCGGTTTGCCCTTCAGGTGCAACCTTATTTATTTGACCTCATGTTTTCAACAAAATGGAGATAATACTACCAATCCTCTGTGTCTTGAGTTATGCAAGTACAACGAAACAAGAAGTAAGAGTCCTACAATTACAACAAAACGGTAACTATTGTTTTGTTCAAATGATGAATAGTTTTTATGTCTTTAAATGGACAAGAATGTGGGCTTAAATGGGTTGCAATGTCCTATTTCCACAGGGGCGACTGGTGCGGGTGACCCATGCATCCAGCTGGTCAATGGAAAGCGTTTCGGGGAGGACGGCCGATGGAGAAAGGAGAGGAAGGGACCGAGCGACAAGGCGAGCGGCCGAGCGGAGGGAAGCATGGGGAGTGGCGATGTCCGAAATGCAGACTAGCAGTCAAGATGAGTGATTAGGTTTGGATGGATGGCTCCTGCATTCGTGTCTGTGGACTGTACCCATTGTTTGTAGACGGATGCAGGAGAAAATTTGTGGGCCAACGTTGAAAATCAAATCTTGTTATACCTACCTTTTCTTTCCCCTCTCGCAAGGCAATTAGGGAAAGCCTTCCTCCCCTCGATCTTCACCTGCGAGTCCATGGATACGCCTTCTCTCAGCATTTCGCTCCGGTGGACGGTGACGGGAGGGGATTTTTGGTGTGTCGAATCCGGCTAGTAGATAGGTAGGATTTTAGTCCTCGCAAGGGCGACATTCAGACGGATGGCGGCGCTTCTTCTTTGAGTCAGTCTTTCAGGCTCCGATCCTCCTCAAGTTCATTCGTTGGGATGGATTAGATGGAGCTCCAGCGTAGATTCCTGCAAGCTCCTCGGGGCGGTGAGGTTAGGGTTTCTCGTCGTGCGCATGCAACGACGATATTTGGTGTCAGGATCTTCAGATCTATTCAAGGATTTAACAGCGACGATTGCAGCTCCGGGACGCTGGTCCTCAGGGAAGACTTCCTGGCACGCGCACGAAGACTTCCCGGCTGTCATGGACAAGGTCAGACTGGCTCTGGTGGGGGAGCGACGATAGCGGCGCGTCGGCGGCTGGTTCTGGCGGCAGCAATGGTCGTTCGGTGGTCCATGGATCTCGATGTAATTTTTATTATGCTTGAGGTGTTTTGTACTTCTAGTGAATCTTTATAGTTGAATTTATCCTTTTCGCAAAAAAGTTGAAAATTTCACGTGATAGATCGAAGTTGTCTCAAACAATAACGTGGCAGACCGAAGAGTCCTAATTTTTTCCCTTTTTCTCTTTGCAATCTACATGAGTCGCCGCTAGAGTTTCCGCCGAGTTGATCGATGGAATTGATCTAGCTAGCTTCTACCGGGCTCATGTATGTACAGAAGTCTTTGGCTGGACACACACATAGTGCTGCTAGTAGAAAAACAGTCGAGCTGCTTCTATGGTTTGCTAGGTTTGCATGTACGTGTACAACTTCAGGTGAATTAGTTCTAGTACTGTAAAACCAACAAAATCAGAAAAATATGACATATAGTGAAAAAATCTATAAAATACTGGGTGTGCCACGGCACTCCCGGCACACCCTCTAGGTCCGCCAATGAAATACGTAGTTCTCTTGTTTTCCTCTCTGCCTTGGTCGCGGTGCACAATATTGAGTATACTAGTACTATCATCTTGAAATTTACGAAGTCACCATAGGCACCTCGTCATCGATGGGAACGTCTCCTGACATGCGATAGACGCGAGCGGCAGTCGCCTCCATAGGTGCTTGAATGCCATTGCCGAGGAGGGAGAGGGTAGCGGTTCCCGAGACATTGAGCGGTCAATGATGCATCCTCAATTACACACGGAGGGAATTAATTGGAAAAGCGGAATAGAGCCATCACGATGTGAATGCAACAGAGTTTGGATTCTCATATAAAGGCGCCCACCACTCCAATCCATCTACTCCCAGTCTCTGCGCAACACTGCTCACTCCAATCCAAGATCAAGTGACCAGAAGCCATAAGCACCTATGGAGGCGATGGACACGAGTGGCAGTCGGCTGTGCCAAATCATCCAAGGCGCCGGCCTGCCGCCCCGCACCGCGCGGCATTTCCAGACTGTGCTAGAGACCGCCAGCGTCGTAGCCCTTGCCGATGCCGGCTTCGCCTCTTGGATGGACGGCATGATGGTCAACTCCATCCGCAAGTTCACCGCCGTCAAGAAGCGCGCGGACGACCTTGCCGTACTGCTCCAGCCCACGTGCCCAGGCTCCTCATTACCTGCCACCCTCATCGACCTCCATGGCGACAAACTCTTTCAAGCCCTGGTGGCCCTGTAGGTGCCGGAGATCACGATGAAGAATGTGCACCTCGAGGCCGCGCTCGCCGTGCAGCGCCTCGCCATGCAAGAAACCGTCGACCTGCACATCCACGTCTACGAGGAAATCGTCTACATAGGACACTACAAGGCCAGCGAGGACAAAAAGACGTTGGCCTTCTTCCAGTGGCTGGAATCTTTGGACGCCATTGTTCTGAAGCACGTCGACCTGGACACAAAAGCCGCTGCTACTTAGCCGCCGTTCAGTGGGGCGGCACCCTGAGTCGAGGAGGTGGACGTCGTTGATGGATGCATCTCTTCTTCTTGCCTGCTGTAACCAGCATTGCATCGCCTCGTGGCCTTAATGTTTTATTAGTATAGTACTCCCTCCGTGGAGTAGTACTATACATGCTACAGTCTAGACTGTAGCACATTATTTTTTATGGCCATATCAACACATTGTTTTCTACTGCTGGTTCACTGGGCTGCTGTGGTTCGCACTCCTCCGACGTGACTAGTATATACCGCATGATTCTTTGCTCCTTCTTACTACTATGTACTTTGTCGACATCTGGGAGAGCTAGCATCCAGGTCGACGTGTCATGCACCAGATTATAGTGCGGAACGGAAGGGGGGCATCACCCCGGTCGTACCACCAGTAATTCATGACTTTAGTGAGTAGTCATATCACAAGTCTTTCCAGCAGTAACGCGGCGTCAAATCGCACAACCCGACCTTTCCAACAGTAAGTAAGTTGAATCCACTACTCCCTCACCCTCCTCGCCCCTCTGTCAAACCACCTACCCGAAAACTGCCGTGCGTACTGCCCGGGAAAAGCCCCGCCCTCAACTTTTAACTACGCGAAAATAGTTCGAGCTTGTTCGTTCTATATAAATACTACTATTACTATATGTTTATTCATCTGTGGGGTTGTTCAATGAATGGAGGGCCGGGGAGCACAAGTGAACAATACTACTACTACTAGTAGTAAGTAGGAGTCGTACAGTTAGTCACCTTAAATAGAGAGTTTCTTTTCTTTAATGCCACGTACACAAATTGAAATGCTTGTTGTGGAGAGAAAAAGATAATCACTCCACTATATATGTACGCAGGGGACTGAGCGCTTGCTTTACTAGGGTTGCTCTCTTCATTCTCTCATCCTCTCCAGATCTAAACAAGACAACGGTAGCGACATTTTCTCTCTACTCACCGCTGGTCACCGATCCGGCCGGATCCCTTCGGTTGGTGTGTGTAGAGGACTAGGTGCATCGTTCACACGGTCATCGCTGGTGAGGGAGGAAATCTACAACTACCGGAGGGGCCCGATCCTCTGCCCGTGCCATTCTCTCCGACACAGTGCCGGCTTGGGAGGTCCTCTGACCCTTCTTCCTCCCTGCCGTATTGTGCGCAGATCCGACCTATCGCCGCCGACATCCCGACGAACCTCAGGTATAAGTTCTTCGAAAGCGGCTTTGCTCTACTTCCCCAGCTCCCCACGTGTCTGCATGTGCATCTTTTTCTACTCCCATTAGCTCTTCCAAAGCCACCTAAAATTTTAGTATTATTAGATGTTGGGGATATAACTATTGAGCATAAACCGCCTAGGAGGGGCCGGTTATGCTCATGATGATTTAGCAGTATTGAAGCCCATGAAGACATAGAGGATGGCGACTTACGAAGGAGACTTAATAAGAAGGCCCAAAGCCCGAAGGCGGATTAGGGCCCATAAATGTAAACCACCATAGGAGTATGACTTGTATTGTAAGATAGGAAAGAGTAGATACCGAGCCAGACTCGTTTATGAGCCGGCCGGGAATCTGTGAACGGCCGGGCGTCAACCTGTGTATATAAAGGGACGACCCGGCGGCGGTTTAGGGACAAGAAAGAACAGATCAAGAGCCAGGTTAAGCGTATTCGCTCCCTGGTCATCGAAACCCTAGCAATACCACCTCAAACTGGATTAGGCCTTTACCTTCACCGCAAGGGGCCGAACCAGTATAAACTCCTCGTGTCCTTTGTCCTGATTAACCCCTTTAAGATAACCTCGTTGCGATGGCTCCACGACTAAGTCCTCACACTAGGACATCTGTCATGACAATTTGACGACAATTGACGCCCATCGTGGGGCTATCGCATGATGGTTTCAAGTTCTTAGAGGGCAACTTCGAAGGGATCAAGGGATACGTCATGGGCCGGATGACCAAGAGTCATTGCGGCAAGCTCTTGATACGTCTCCAACGTATCTATAATTTTTGATTGTGCCATGCTATTATATTATCTGTTTTTGGATGTCTAATGGGCTTTATTATACACTTTTTTGGGACTAACCTACTAACCCAAGGCCCAGTGCAAATTGTTGTTGTTTTTTTGCCTATTTCAGTGTTTCGCAAAAAAGAAATATCAAATGGAATCCAAACGGAATGAAACCTTCGGGAGAGTTATTTTTGGAACAAATGTGATCCAGGGGACTTGGAGTGGACGCCAAGAAAGAAACGAGGGAGCCACGAGGCAGGGAGGCGCGCCTGCCCCCCTAGGCGCGCCCCCACCGTCATGGGCCCCTCGCAGCTCCACTAACCTACTTCTTCCTCCTACATATATATCCATATACCCCAAAAACATCCAGGAGCACCACGAAACCCTATTTCCACCACCGCAACCTTCTGTACCCAAGATATCCCATCTTGGGGCCTTTTCCGGAGCTCCGCCGGAGGGGGAATCAATCATGGAGGGATTCTACATCAAATCCATGGCCCCTCCGATGATGTGTGAGTAGTTTACCGCAGACCTTTGGGTCCATAGTTATTAGCTAGATGGCTTCTTCTCTCTCTTTGGATCTCAATACAAAGTTCTCCTCGATCTTCTTGGAGTTCTATTCGATGTAATTATTTTTGCGCTGTGTTTGTCGAGATCCGATGATTTGTGGGTTTATGATCAAGATTATCTATGAACAATATTTGATTCTCCTCTCAATTCTTATATGCAGGATTTGTTATCTTTGCAAGTATCTTCAAATTATCAGTTTGGTTTGGCCTACTAGATTGATATTTCTTGCAATGGGAGAAGTGCTTAGCTTTGGGTTCAATCTTGCGGTGTCCTTTCCCAGTGACAGCAGGGGCAGCAATGCACGTATTGTATTGTTGCCATCGAGGATAAAAAGATGGGGTTTATATCATATTGCTTGAGTTTATCCATCTACATCATGTCATCTTGTCTAATGAGTTACTATGTTCTTATGAACTTAATACTCTATATGCATACTGGATAGCGGTCGATGTGTGGAGTAATAGTAGTAGATGCAGAATCGTTTCGGTCTACTTGTCGTGGACGTGATGCCTATATACATGATCATGCCTAAATATTCTCATAATTATTCGCTTTTCTATCAATTGTTCAACAGTAATTTGTTCACCCACCGTAGAATATGCTATCTTGAGAGAAGCCACTAGTGAAACCTATGGCCCCCGGGTCTATCTTTCATCATATAAGTTTCCAATTATTTTACTTTGCAATCTTTACTTTCAATCTATATCATAAAAATACCAAAAATATTTATCTTATTATCTCTATCAGATCTCACTTTTGCAAGTGGCCATGAAGGGATTGACAACCCCTTTATCACGTTGGTTGCGAAGTTCTTGTTTGTTTGTGCAGGTACTAGGTGACTTGCGTGTACCTCCTACTGGATTGATACCTTGGTTCTCAAGACTGAGGGAAATACTTATGCTACTTTGCCGCATCGCCCTTTCCTCTTCAAGGGAAAACCAACACATGCTCAAGAGGTAGCAGCTCTACATCGACGACGTAGGTTGGGGCCCCGAGGCCGGCTCAATTGAGTTCGGGTACCGGGTCCCCTTCCGCGGAATTCACGTCTTCATCGGCATGATCGGCGAACCGGGCCCTGAGCCGGACATCTACATCGACATCATTGAGACAGCCCAGCGTGCGAGACCCGCCCGGGTTTGGCCCGCCATGAATCGTGCCTTCATGGGATTTATCCATGGAGCGGAATCTGAGGATAGATCGACATGTAGTGGTGAGACGGTCATTTACTCTGATGGCGAGTCGTCCACCAGTGAGACCGAGTCATTGTATCAACTGCAAGACGGCCGACTTGGGGGCTGTTCCGATGGCGATAGTATTCTGCACCCCTGCGAGCTGCCGAACTGGGTTGCAATGTTCATGGCTGGTACACAGCCCATGCAGCACTCGTCGACTGCGGCAGACCTAATTTCCGGGTCAGCAGCGACAACAGCTGCCAGGGCAGGAGGCCTTGTGCGCCCAGCGTCTCATGTCTTAACTGACTTGCTGGATAAGCTGACAGCATTGTTAACAACAGTGGTTGACCCGGCGGATTAGGATCAGCATAACATAGTGGTTGCAAAATTGCATGATGAGATAGCACATGCCAAGGAGGAGCTAAACGCAGAAAGCGCTAGGATGGCCGAGGAGCGGGCTGCTTTGGATGCTCAGGCATAGCGGATTCAGTCGGAGTCTTACCGGCTCATGTTAGATCAGAACACTTCAAACGAAGTCATGAGGAGGAGGCATCAGACTCGTCTGCCCTCGGTTTACGAGGCAA
This sequence comes from Triticum dicoccoides, assembly GCF_002162155.2. Classification (NCBI taxonomy): domain Eukaryota; kingdom Viridiplantae; phylum Streptophyta; class Magnoliopsida; order Poales; family Poaceae; genus Triticum; species Triticum dicoccoides. The sequence goes on from NC_041388.1 coordinate 84,410,168, forward strand.
GAAATCTCTTTAACACGCTAGGAGCAGGAACTAGTAACCCGACAGTTGTAAACCGGGTCGAAGCACCTGGGACGGGTACGCCGGTTCAGCCGCGCATGAGAGACCCGCCTCGTCAGAACAATAACCCGCCGCAGCACGTGCCGACGCCGCCGGGTCATTACTCTAACCCTTTGGATAACATGATCGATGCGGCGTCACGATTGGCGGCTCTCCCGGTTGAAGGCGAGTCGCCGACGGCAGTTGAAACACGGAGGGCTAGGGAGCTCCTTTAGACAGCACTGGTTCAGCAGCAGGCTTATTCTTACAGTCGTGACAGAATTCATTCCACCCCTCACCCGAGCCAGAGTGACAACAGGCATATGGATGAGCCGGCTGTGTCAAGCAGCAGGCGGAACCATAACCCGCCTCATGGACATAACCCGGCCGGCGGTGGCACTGTTTCTCAAAACATAGTGGATCAAGGTAGAGCACGTCGAGAGGCCGAGCTGGCAGCACAGTATGCGGCCCATCAACCTACTCCGGTTCGTCCAACCACTTCTGTGGAGCCAGGTGTAACCTTTAGAAATTTGGGTGTGCCATGTTTAGTACCGGATTTACGTAATGAGCATATGCCCAAGGATTTCAAGGGTCCTCGCAAGGTGCCTAACTATACTGCCGATTTACCTCCTGAAGCATGGGTAGAGAGTAATGAGATGGCCATGGAATTACTAGATGTTAGCGATGCCACGTGTGCTAAATATTTCCCACTGATGTTGGATGGAGCGGCCCGCACTTGGTTGAAGGGGCTCCTTGCCAATTCTATTGGGTCATGGGCCGAGTTAAAAGCCCGGTTTATCCAGAATTTCAAGGATACATGCAAGCAGCCCATGTCAATTGTGGATTTAGCCTCCTGTGTCCAAGAAGAAGGTGAGTCAACAACCCATTGGGTGCGTCGGGTCTCAACAATCCTGCACTCGTCGGATCGCATCAATGCCGATTCAGCAGTCCTGATGTTGGAGAACAATTGTCATTTCACGCCCCTAAAGCTGAAATTAGGGCGGCTCAAACGCCACTGTAATGACATGGGGACACTCATGGCGGCTCTAGTTTAGTATGCTGACTCCGATGGTACCAAGGACCCCGAGTATGATGACAAAAAGCCGGGAAAGGGAAAGAAGAGCAGCAGCACCAGAGGGCAGCAGCATAATCTGGCGAATCAGGGAGGCAATGGTAAGTGAAAAGCTGATAATAGTTTGGACTTTGTGGCTAACACCAACACGCAGAATAACGGCCATCGTCGTAAAGGTAAACCGCCCCCACGGACCGGAGGATCGGGCTTTAATCTTGAGCAGATGTTAAATCAACCCTGCCCAAGGCATGGGACGCAAGAAATACCATCTGGCCACCTTTGGAAGGATTGCTTCATCATGAAGGAGTACAAAAATTCCAATCTCTTTGAAGACAATCATGGGCCGGGTGGTGGCCCAGGATCTGGCTCTCATGGACCGGGTTATGGCGGTGGCGGTTCTAGCTCTGGGTTCCAAGGCAATCAAGGCAATCAGGGTGGCTACCATCAACAGTCAGGTCAGGGGAATCAACAGCAGCAATCTGGGTATCTAAGTAACCCAAAGCAGTTGAATAGTGGGCAGTACCACGTCTTCACCACAAGTTTATGCAAACGGGATTAGAAGCTTCATAAGAGGGTGGTGAACGTTGTTGAACCGGCAGTTCCCTGTTACTTGCGCTGGTCTGAGCAACCCATTGTGTGGAGTCGGGAAGATCGACCTCTCCGAGTTGATAATCTGGGTCACCTGGCATTGGCGGTCGCACCTCAGGTCGGAGGGTATAAGTTTACCAAGGTACTCATGGATGGAGGGAGCAACATCAATATCCTGTATTACGAAACTTTCCGTCGCATGGGGTTGACGGATAAAAATCTTAAACCGTCGAACACTATTTTCCATATTGTGGTGCCTGGTAAGTCGGCGTACCCAGTTGGTAAGATAGCTCAAGAAGTTGCTTTTGGAGATGTAGGTCAGAGACATTGACCTTTGAAGTAGTCAAGATTCACAGCCTGTATCACGCTCTGTTTGGACGACCGGCTTATGCCAAGTTCATGGCACGACCTTTTTATGTTTATCGGCAGCTCAAGATGCCGGGTTATAAGGGGACCATTATAGTGCATGGGAGCCGAAAGATAGCTTTGGAATGTGAAGAAGGTGATGCGGCTTATGCCGAGTCGGTTTGTGCAACGGAGGAGTTAAAATTTTATAAGGACAATGTTGATCCGGTGGATATGACATCTTTGAAAAAACCAACTACAGAGCATGATCCGGTCTTGAAGTTTAAATCGGCAGATGATACCATGATGGTTGATTTTGTTCCTGGCGATTCATCCAAGCAATTCAGCATCAGTGCTAATCTGGATCCGAAATAGGAAAACACGCTCATCGAGTTCATCCGTGAGAACCGGGACATCTTTGCATGGAAGCCTTCAGACATGCCAGGTACTGAGGGAACTCGCTGAGCACACTCTTAATATTGATCCCAAGTTTAAACCGGTCAAGCAGTTTCTTCGTCCCTTCAACGAAGAGAGGCGTAAGGCCATTGGTGAAGAGGTAGCCCAACTCTTGGCGGCTGGGGTTTATTATTGAGGTGTTTCATCCTGAGTGGTTGGCTAACCCGGTGCTAGTACTTAAAAAGAACGATACTTGGCGTATGTGTGTGGACTACATGGATTTAAACAAGGCTTGTCCGGCTGATCCTTTTGCTCTCCCTCGTATTGCTAAGATTATCGATGCTACAGCGGGTTGTGAGCATTTGAGTTTTTTGGATGCTTATTCTGGTTATCATCAAATCAAGATGGCAGTTAAGGACCAGGAGAAGACAACTTTCATAACTCCCTTTGGAGCCTTCTGCTATATGTGTATGCCTTTTGGGCTCAAGAGTGCCCAGGCGACTTATCAGAGATGTGTGCAGAATTGCCTTCATGATCAAATTGGGCGCAATGTTCATGCTTATGTGGATGATATTGTGGTGAAATCCAGAGAACAGAAAACATTGATAGATGATTCGAAGGAAACCTTTGATAATCTCTGGGTTTATAAAATGATGCTTAACCCGACCAAGTGTGTTTTTGGTGTGCCGGCAGGCAAGCTCTTGGGCTTTTTGGTGTCTAACATGGGCATTGAAGCTAATCCGGAGAAGATCAAAGCCATCACTTCTCTGGCTAAACCGGCGTGTGTCAATGATGTGCAACGTCTGGCGGGTCGTATTGCAGCATTAAGCCGGTTCATAAGCCGGTTGGGAGAGAAGGCTATCCCTCTGTATCAGATGATGAAAAAGACAGATAATTTTGTCTGGAGTGATGCCGCTAATGCAGCATTTGAGGACTTGAAGAAGCAGCTGGCTGAGCCACCTGTTCTGGCTGCTCCTGTTGATAAAGAGCCATTGTTGTTGTATGTGGCTGCCAATGCCCGGGCTATCAACGTGGCTATTGTGGTGGAATGGAAGGAGGCAGGCAAGGAATATCCGGTTCAAAGGCTGGTTTACTACATCAGCGAGGTGCTTATTGAGTCCAATCAGAGATATCCGCACTGGCAGAAGCTTGTATATGGGGTGTTCATGGCCAGTCGGAAGCTTAAGCAATATTTTCTAGGTCATCCCATCACTGTGATTAGTTCTGCTTCTTTAGGGGACATTATTCGAAATAGAGAAGCCACAGGTCGGATAGCCAAGTGGGCCATTGAGCTTGGTCCTCATGCTTTGAAATATATGCCTCGCACGGCCATCAAGTCTCAGGTGCTGGTGGATTTCATCAATGACTGGACAGAGCTGTAGATGCCTGAGGAAGAGCTAGATCACACGTATTGGACTATTCACTTTGATGGGTCCAGGCAATAGGAGGGCTCGGGGGCTGGAGTTGTGCTCGCTTCCCCTCGAGGTGATAATTTTTGTTATGTTCTCCGTTTGATGTTCCCTTGCACTAACAATGCAGCTGAATATGAGGCCTTGCTCCACGGTCTTCGGATGGCTAAGGAGATGAACTTAAGCCGGGTTAGGTGCTTTGGTGACTCAGATTTGGTGGCTCAACAAGTTTCTGGTACTTGGGATTCTAAGGATCCACTCATGGCGGCTTATCGACGAGAAGTGGACGTTATTGCTGGTCACTTCAAGGGTTATCAAGTCGAGCATGTTGATCGGAGAAAAAAATGAAGCGGCTAATGCCTTAAGCTGGTTGGGTTCTCAATGTAAACCGGTGCCGCCTAATGTCTTTCTTGACATTTTGCATAACCCATCGGTCAAGTTACCTATAGAGGAGGACTTAGCTATTCCTGACCCGGAAGCTCAGTTGGTGGCAGCTCTTCATGTAATTCCTGATAGGACAGTCCCTTATTTAGCTTATATGACCCGGGATGAGTTACTTGAGGATGAAACCTTAGCCAGGAAGATAACCCGGCTGTCTAAGTCAATGACAATTGTCAATGGAGAACTGTATCATTGCAGTGTTACAGGGGCCTTTCAACGTTGTGTTTCTCCAGAAGAGGGTCGTGAGATCCTGCGTGAGATTAATGAAGGAGGCGGTGGTCATCATGCCAGTTCAAAGTCTCTTGTGGCTAAAGCTTTTCGTCATGGGTTTTATTGGCTAACGGCTCATGCTGATGCTGAAGACCTGGTCAGTAGGTGTGATGGATGTTAGAAATTTTCACGACGAGCCCATGTGCCGGCTCAAGAATTGAGGATGATTCCAATTACTTGGCCATTTTTAGTTTGGGGGCTTGACATGGTTGGACCTTTCAAAAGATCCAAGGACAAAAAGACACATATCCTAGTGGCGGTTGACAAATTTACAAAGTGGGTTGAGGCCGAGCCGGTCACTAAATGTGACGCGGCGACGGCGGTTCAGTTCATCAAAAAGGTGATTTTGCATTTTGGCTTTCCCCACAGTATTATAAATGATAATGGCACTAATCTATCCAAGGGTGCTATGAAAGAATTTTTTCAACGTGAGCACATCCGACTTGACGTATCATTAGTGGCTCACCCTCAATCTAATGGTCAAGCTGAGAGAGCCAATCAAGAGATCCTGAGAGGCATCAAGCCCCGACTTATGGTTCCCCTGTAGAGGACGCTGGGTTGTTGGGTGGAGGAGTTACCTTCCGTGTTATGGAGCATTAATACCACCCTAACAGATCTACGGGATACACGCCTTTCTTCATGGTTTACGGAGCAGAGGCAGTTCTCCCTAGTGACATCCGTCATGACTCACCTCGTGTGGCGGTTTATGTTGAAGCTAACAATGAAAAAGCACGTCAGGAAGCACTTGACTTGTTGGATGAGGAGCGTGACATCGCGGCGGCTTGTTCGGCGATTTACCAGCAAGATCTGTGCCGTTACCATAGCCGCCGGGTTAAAACCAGAACTTTCCAAGAAGGCGATCTGGTGCTCCAGCTTATCCAAGATTAGACTGATACGCACAAGTTATCCCCACCTTGGGAAGGACCCTTTGTGGTTAGCAAGAATCTAAACAACGGGTCATATTACCTTATCGATGTTCGAGACCACAAGGACTCACGCACGTCGGAGGAAGAGACCCGCTGGCCGTGGAATATTGCTCATCTTCGGCCTTACTACACTTGAGCCACTGGCTCTTCTGATATACATATTTTTGAAAATATATATATTATGATCAATATAATAAACTGGCATCCCTACTAAAGCAGGGCCTCTGTCGTTTTTTCTTTTAAATAACGAGTTTTTGGTCACTTGGGGGCTTTTGCTTTATAGAGCGAAGTTATGATTACCCTTTGATCCGGCTTATTGGCCACAAAAAAACTTGGGGGCTTCTACCCAGGTTAACAGGGACCAAAGAGAGTCTGTTGCAAAAGCACAACTCAAACATAGGCGCCCGTTGAGCATAGCTCAAAAATATTGCTTGGGGGCTCCTTGTTCTAAAGAACAAAGAGTTTTTATAACCCTTGTGATAGGCTTAAAAGCCAAGCTTGGAAGCCAGGTGTATTCACCTAAAACCCCGGGTTATCCTGCCTTTTTAAGTCTGCCACTCTACCCAGGTAATCTTGGAACGACCCGCCGTACTTTTGACAAGTCAATTTTATACAGACCCTGAACTTGTCAAAGTTAAAACGACGATTGGTTGTGTGAGGTCCGACTTATAAGGTATAAAGGTTTAACTCAGTGGCTGTGTGGCCCGTGAAAGCACTTGAGTATTAGGCCTGGCCGCCTATGAAAGCCTTGATTTTTTGTTGTTGTTGGATTTGAACATTTTTTTTAGTTTTTTTCCTCATGTGGCATAGTAATATATGGTTACAAAGCTGATGAGGACTGTGCTACCTTATGGTTTATACATGAAACTACCCGGTGTTTATTAACCTGGCCTGGCTTTCGGCTATAAGTCACCAATATGAGATAAGATAATATCCAGTGTTTATTAACTCGGTCTGGCTTTGTTAATAAGCCGGCAATAAATGATATTACCAGTGCTCAAATTTTGGGTTATCACCCTTATTACACTAGCTTGGTAAACCAACAGTGTGATCCAATGTCACAGGTATGCTGTATTTTAAATTCTATATGGTTATCCTTAATTCCAGCCTTGGTTATAAACTATGATAGTTTCCTATAGTTTATATCGGGCATTATAACCCGTCTAGCGGTAAACCGCCAGGACACTTTTCACCTGTTGTATGCAGGACCAGATTTAAAATTGCTAGTATCATAAGCATACGTGGCATATCTGTAACACCCTGAGACCGATGTGCCAGGTGTCCTCCAGTTATTCGCTGTTGCTGCCTTGTCATTGCTTGCGTGTCATGCATTGCATACCATGTCATCATGTGCATTTCATTTGCATACATGTTCGTCTCATGCATCCGAACATTTTCCCCGCTGTCCGTTTTGCAATCCGGCGCTCCTATGTCACCCGGTGTCCCTTTCTACCTCTTTTCGTGTGCGGGTGTTAAACGTTTTCGGATTGGATCGAGACTTGTCATGCAGCCTTGGTTTACCACCGGCAGAGCTCCTGTCAAGTTTCGTCGCATTCAGAGCCCGTTTGACTGCCCAACCGCCATCCGTAGCGGCACCATTGTCGGTTTATTCATCGGATGTTTTCAGTCTTCGGAAACCCGTGCCGGACTGCCCTCTGTTCTCTTCCCACAGCCCACCTAGATCCAGCCTACCTCTCCTCACATCCGGAACCGCCCGATCGCGATCGGAGGGTCAAGAAACCCCCTCCTAACCCTAATCCTAGCCCCTTTCCTATTTAAACCAACCCCCCTTCCATTTTGGGCAGCTACCTACCCCTCCCCCTAAAATTCCGTGCCCCCAATCATCTCCCAGCCGCCTCCCACCTTCTTTCCTCGAATTCCGGCGCCAGCAAGCCCTCCGCCGCCACTTGTCGCGCCTCC
>NC_041388.1:84417845-84431761 GCF_002162155.2 Triticum dicoccoides
ATCCTCGCCAGCGCCGACCCCGCCGCCTCGCCGGTGCGTTGCCCCGACCACCGAACGGCCCGCGCCGTCGCCGGACCCCAGATCCAGCCGCCGCCATGGAGATGCGCCTCTCCGAGCTCCGTCGACGCCGGGAACGAGATCCCCGGGGCCGGATCCACCCAGATCTACCCATTTCCGGCGCCTCCCGCGCATCCCCGTCATCCCTGGCCTTCGCCGGCCCTGCCAGAACCACCGCCGCCGCCATGACCGTGCTCGGGAGCGAGCATAGGAGCTGCTTCTCCCGTGCGTCGCTCCTGGACCCCAAGTGGGCCACGAGCCCGAATCTGGCCCAGCTCCTTCCCGGCTAGCACAACGTCAAGTTGGCCCATCTCTGCCCAAGGCCCAGCAACCCCACCTCGGCCTGCCTCCTCCGCCCGTTGACTTTTCCCGGAGAGGTCCAAATTTCACCAAGTCCCCCTAGATTTCAGTATTCTTTCGAGCATATTCATCGCATCATAACTCTGCATCCATAGCTCCGATTCGTGCGTGTAGCATATCAAAATGTTCGTCTCGATGAGTACATCATTTCATCTCATTGCATCATTTTCATTTGAGCTCATCTTGATGCCCGAAATGCTGTTGGAAGAGGGCGATGTGAGTACTTTGCCAGATCTGTTTCAGCAAATGGCATTTTGTCATTTTTGCCATGATTATTGTGTGCCTGCTATGACCCTGAGCTCTACATGTGTTTTGTTATATGCCATGCCATCTTTACAGTGGTGCTTACCATGTATTTTTGTGATATTTGTGGTGACTAGCACAAGCTTGCAAAGTAGTGCAATCGGCAATGCTGATTTCAGGGACTTAGTTTTTCACTAAGTCCTTGTCCTGATTTTGTCGTTATGCCATATGTTCATGTCGTTTCCTACTGATCTGTGCCTCTTTTGAGGATGATCAGTAAGGAGGATTTGTTAACATTATGGTGCTCTATCCATACATGTCTTTGTTTGCATTTATGGAGCACCCTAGCTTGAGTCAATCGAGCTCTACTTTTGCTATATCGTGAATCCTGGCAGATTGTTGACATGTTAGCGATTTTGCCGAGGATGTTGCTATTGATCTGTGGATGCTATGTTGTTGTTCTTGACATGTCTAGCTTCTATGCCATGTATTCTTGACGGGTGTATGCTTAGTTTGTCATGCCATGCTCTGTAGTGAGTGCATCGAGCTCGCAAATATGCCTACTCGTTAACTGATTTCCATGCTCCAGTTTTTCACTAAGTCTGAGATCTGTTTATGTTTTTGCCATGTTCTCATGCTTGCAATTGTATGTTCTGATCCCTTTTGGCTTTAGGTCACTAAGGGACTTTTGTTAAGTGCTTTGAGTAACTTCATTCCATGCCTTTCTTTGCCATGTTAAGTTCCTGTAGCATGTAGTTTTCATGCTCTAAAGTGTGCTTCCTGATGATAAATTCCAGACTTGTGTTAATTTCACCAAGTCTGAAACCTGTTATCATTTGCACTTTTGCCATGCCTGTTTGAACCTGTTAATGGATGAATTAGCCGTAGCTCAGTGTTTATATTTTGTCAAGCATCATGAGTGGATCCCTGCCATGTATTTTGTTGCCATGTTTGAGTACTATAGCATATTTAACTTGTTGCACTTAGATGGCTACTTGCTGTTTATCGCAGACCGGTGCCATATTTGTTTTGCTTGCCATTTCCAAACCGTGCATCCGATTCCGGTGATCTTTATATCGATTTCAACCAAAATCACCTCACCTTTCCAGTGGCACTCTTGGATTTCCAAGTTGAGGCCAGGTTCAATCATTCCTTTCCAAATCATGCATATGCACCGCATACCGCATCCCGCATATCATACCATGTTCATGTGTTGGTTGTTTACTATGTTGTGTGCTTCTTTCCGGTGTTGCTTCTTTGGGTTGGTTCCGGTAACATGCGTTTGTGAGGACCCGTTCATCTACGTCCGTTTGTCTTCTTCATGGACTCATTCTTCTTCCTTGCGGGATTTCAGGCAAGATGATCATACCCTCGAAATCACTTCTATCTTTGCTTGCTAGTTGCTCGCTCTTTTGCTATGCCTATGCTGCGATACCTACCACTTGCTTATCATGCCTCCCATATTGTCGAACCAAGCCTCTAACCCACCTTGTCCTAGCAAACCGTTGTTTGGCTATGTTACCGCTTTGCTCAGCCCCTTTTATAGCGTTGTTAGTTGCAGGTGAAGATTGAAGTTTGTTCCTTGTTGGAACATGGAGATGTTGTTCCATGTTTGGAACATGGTTATTTTGTTGGGATATCACAATATCTCTTATTTAATTAATGCATCTATATACTTGGTAAAGGGTGGAAGGCTCGGACTTATGCCTGGTGTTTTGTTCCACTCTTGCCGCCCTAGTTTCCGTCATATCGGTGTTATGTTCCCGAATTTTGCGTTCCTTACGCGGTTGGGTTATAATGGGAACCCCTTGACAGTTCGCCTTGAATAAAACTCCTCCAGCAATGCCCAACATTGGTTTTACCATTCGCCACCTAGCCTCTTTTTCCCTTGGGTTTCGCGGACTCAAGGGTTATCTTTATTTTAACCCCCTCGGGCCAGTGCTCCTCTGAGTGTTGGTCCGAACTGAGCTGCCTGCGGGGCCACCTCGGGGAAACTTGAGGGTTGGTTTTACTCGTAGCTAGTCTCATCTGAGTGTGCCCTGAGAACGAGATATGTGCAGCTCCTATCGGGATTTGTCGGCACATTCGGGCGGTGTTGCTGGACTTGTTTTACCATTGTCGAAATGTCTTGTAACCGGGATTCCGAGTCTGATCGGGTCTTCCCGCTAGAAGGAATATCCTTCGTTGACCGTGAGAGCTTGTGATGGGCTAAGTTGGGACACCCCTGCAGGGATTTGAACTTTCGAAAGCCGTGCCCGCGGTTATGGGCAGATGGGAATTTGTTAATGTCCGGTTGTAGAAAACCTGAAGTTGATCTTAATTAAAATACATCAACCGCGTGTGTAACCGTGATGGTCTCTTTCCGGCGAAGTCCGGGAAGTGAACACGGTGTTGGAGTTATGATTGACGTAGGTTGTTCTAGGATCACTTCTTGATCATAGTTTCTCGACCGTGCTTTTGCTTTCTCTTCTCGCTCTCATTTGCGTTGTTAGCCACCATATATGCTAGTCGCTTGCTGCAGCTCCACCTCTTACCTTTTACCCTTCCTATAAGCTTAAATAGTCTTGATCGCGAGGGTGCGAGATTGCTGAGTCCCCGTGACTCACAGATACTTCCAAAACCAGCTTGCAGGTGCCGATGAGTCCGTGCAGGTGACGCAACCAAGCTCAAGGAGGAGCTCGATGAAGATCTTGTCCTTTATGTTGTTTCGTTCTAGTCGATCAGTAACGGAGCCCAGTTGGGGTCGATCGGGGATCTGTGTAGCTTTTGGGGTAGTCTTCTTTTATTTTGGCTCCGTAGTCGGGCCTTGATTGTATTTGGATGTTGTAATGCTTTATTCATGTATTGTGTGAAGTGGCGAGTGTAAGCCAACTATGTATATTTTCCCTTATGTATTACATGGGTTGTGTGAAGATTACCTCACTTGCGACATTGCTTTCAATGCGGTTATGCCTCTAAGTCGTGCTTTGACACGTGGGAGATATAGCCGCATCGAGGGTGTTACAATATCTTAACATGGCGGATGAGCAGTGTCATGCATAGCAAATATGCATGATGGCATAGCAAAATAAGACTTTAAATCTAGCCTATTACAAGGCGCTTGGTGCCCAAAAGAATAATTGTTTTTAAGTCTTGCAGAAAGTAGATGATAAACCGGCCCCGGTTTATGAAGCTTGGCCTGGCTGACTTGAAGGTTGCAAATCATCGAGCGCCGGTTCATCTTCCTCTCCTCTACCCAATGCCTGGAAGTCAATGGTTGTCCAATCGATCCCAGTTAAGGCTTTGAATACAACTTTATCACTTATAAGTGTGGAGGGGTCAACATCAGGGGCATAGGTATGCTAACGGATTGGAGGAATAAGATTTGGAACATCATAAGTTGGCGCTTTAACTCTCTTGTTGTTGGCATCATAAATCGACCGATAATGTGAAAGATTGGTCTCTTCAGCCAATTTGCTAGCCAACGGGCGCATTTCCCTCGTCAGGGCTCTGAGGTCATCAGCATCAAAGTCTGACCTGTCCTCCTTTATGCTCAGATAGCCATTTGCCAAATCGGCCAGATCAAGATCAGATATCCATGCTTTGGCCCGAGTTAGTGCAGTAAGAGCACCCGCCCTGGCAGCTGATTTCTTTAGCTCTTCAAACCGTGTAGGCATCATCGCTAGCCTTTCCAATGTCTCCTTAATCAAGGTTGGGGGCGGTTTGTTATAAGAAGCTATGCAGATAATCTGTTGTACGCCGGTATATAACTGCTCTATAAGTGTATAGGCGGCCTTTAGTCTTTGCCGCATATCTAAGCTAAGATGAGCAACATGGGTTCCTGCATCATCACAAATGTCTGTAAACCGGCGTGTTATTAGATAATACATGTTTAAAGCTTATGACGAAGATATTTACCAAAAACGGCAGCAGTCATGGCATTTATTTGCTGTTTCAAGCCAGTCAGCTCCTCTGCTACCGGATTAAGGGTCGTTTCAGCATCCTCAGCCCTCTTCAGCAGAGTTGATTTTTCTGTATCCCAGCCTGCCCGCTCGGTCTTGAAGCTTTCCTTCAGTTTTTCCATTGCTGCTAAGGCACTGGTCAATTCATCCTTGGTCTTGGAAGTCTCTGCTTGTTGAGATTTGATATTTTCTTGAAGGTCGGCGATTTGGGATTCCTTCTTAATAATCTCCGCCTGCAAGAGACAAGCAATTTATAAGATGACAGTGCATATTCAAATTCCCAAGCACATAACAAGTATTATACTTGGCACTTGGGGGCCAATGTCTATTGCTTCTTATCAAAAAAAAATACAAGTCCCAAGCTCAATACAAGTATTATTCTTGGCACTTGGGGGCTAATGCATATTTGCTCCAGTTAAATTTATGGATTTTTTCTTTCACTGTTAGCTCAGTGGTCAACCGGTTTACAAAGGTTCTAAAATAAGAATTTTGAGCCTTACAACATAATTAGTTCCAACTTAACATATCTTGTTAAGTCGTCCCTTGGGGGCTACACAGGAAAAATTGAAGAGTTGTTATTCTAAAGTACCGGTTCATCTTGAAAGTATAAACTGGCCCTTGGGGGCTACACAGGCAAAATTGAGAAGTTGTTATTCTACAAAGTCCCGGTTCATATTGACAGTATAAATCGGCCCTTGGGGGCTACTGGAGTTAATCTATATGGTTATTGGAAGGTTTACATAGCATTCTATTATGTCCAATAAACTTGGCGGCCAAGGGAAGAATATTTATGCAGAGTTAACTGCATTTACCTCATATCGCTCCTTCATCATATTTAGTAAACTGGCTTCATAGTCACGACTTGTGTACAAACGGTTTAAAAACCCATAATGAATATCTTGGGCGCTGAGGTGGGCATAGCCTTCCAAGTCTGCCTTCCACTTGCCTTTGTCAACATCAGACAATTCTTCTTTGGCACTATGTTATGACACAATAGTGGGATTGCCTGGGGCTGTATAACTAACACCAGTGACTATAACATCGTCAGTCTTGTCATCAGCAACTTTGGTTGGGCTTGGCGGATTATCAGTATGAATCATCGGATCAAGTTCCATATGTTCAGCTAAGATTTCATGGTCTTGCGGTGGTGGATCATCAAGAATAGCCTCGATATTTGGATTAGACTATTCCGGGGTCTCTTCCGGGTCAGTTGGAATGCTGTCGTCAGCCAGTTTATTCAGTTTGGCCCTTTTACTTGCTCTGGCTTGGGCCCTGAAAATAATAAGTGTAGATTAGGTTAGTATAAAGATCAAGTATAAGATATGGAGGGTCAATTAAATATGCTCACCCAGGAACCATTTTGAGGGTTGGAATTTGTGTTCCTGTTGACTGCCAGAGGAAGAATGGGAAGTTCCCTGATAATTTGAATCAGACGGATTAAGAGGCTGTCGGAAATAACCCGCCTTGGGATAACATGTGTCAAAAGTATAAGAGACCTCTGGGCGGCGTTTACGAACCGGCGTGTTCTGTAAACCGGAAGAAGTTACCACATGGCCGCTATGCCGGGTTGTGCGGCGAGCTTCATGTTGCTGTTTCTTCAAAAGAAAGTTTGGATCCAAGTGAGCGAGAGGGTGAGAAAATCTTACTTTCCGGTTTGCTTGTCGGGTTTTCTGTATGGGCAGAGGTTCTGAGCCAGATGAGAGAGTAATTACCTCTGCGTCACTTGCACGACTGGCTTCTGCGTTGTCCTGATAACAATGATTGTCAATGAGGTGTACGAAAAAGGGGCCAAGTGAATCAATTTCTACCTCTGACTTCGGGTTATCATTGTCCTCATCAAAGTTTAACTCGGCGGTTTTCTTCTTGGCGGGCTTCTTGGCCTTGGTCTTGGGACGAGCTATTTTGGCCGGGTTATCCTGCGGCTTCTTCTTCCAGAATGGATCATCACCCTGTTAAAGACTGAAAAGATCATAAGGGAGTATTGAGAATATGGATTAAAGCAAGAGTTGGGCAATTCATACAGCTGGCGGTTTATTTGAAGCGCAGTAAGGACTAAGTCCTTTTTTGCTACAGTCATCCACCGGTTCATTCAACATTTTCTTGACGGATTCAGTAATTTCAACATCAGTCAGCTGAATATCAATGTGGCGTTGAGGGTCCTTCACGTCCCCTGTGTACTCACACATTAAACCGGAGCGATGGCTTAAAGGCAAAATGCTCCAAGATACCCAGCAATGGACAAAATCAACGCCTATTAAACCGTTTGCCACAAAGGCTCTGAGCTTTGAAAGCTGTGGTGCATACTTGGCACGTACCTTTGCACTGAGTCTTTGAGGGAGTGGATGTGTACTGGTAAGCCGGTGAGCACGGTAACCCGGCAAAGGATTCTCGCCAGCTGGAGATGTATCTTGGCAGTAGAACCAAGTTTGATTCCAATCTTTGGGGTGGCTATGATGGTTAGCGTGAGGGAAGCTGAAGTCTTTCCTTTTCTGAATTGAAACCCCACCAAGTTCAATATTGGGCCCGTTCGTAAACTCGGTACGGCGGTTTAAATAGTAGAAATCTCTGAAGAGTTCGACTGTGGGCTCTTCTTGCAGGTAAGCTTCACATAACACTTGAAAATTGCAAATATTGGACAAGGAGTTAGGTCCAATATCTTGAGGGTGAAGCTGGAGGAAGTGAAGCACATCACATTTTTTTTGATCTGGGAGGGCCGAACCCTCGACACAGATGATCAACAAAAATGATCACTTCCCCATCTTTGGGCTCAGGAGGATTTTCTGGACGGGAGGCTCTCCAATGGATGTCTTCCTTTTCGCTAAAGCGCCGGTTGAAAGACACCCGTTCAGCTCTTCTTCTGTAACCCAGGATTGAACCCAGTTACAGGAATAAAAGGACTTGGCCATTTATTCGATAGCCTGAAAGAAGATTTGTGCCGGTTTAAAGATTCATGGTTAATCCGTTAAAGGTTAAGAGGCAGAAAGTGTTGGGGCATGTATAAGTGTTAAACCGGAGATTGACAGTATCAAGTTGCAGAGATGAACAATTGGCAGTTTAATAGGGGACTAATGGTACCTGGCGGGTTATTATTTTCTGAGTTAAACCGCCGACACAGATATTGAAAGGATAGATCTAAAAATGGAAAATTTGCTAAGTGGTGAAAAACAGGTTTCACAGACTAATCTTATAATTTTGGATCTATCGCATGACAGGAAATGAAAATATATTCAGAACTAAATATTGGTACTTGAACAATTTATAAAGGTCCAGATTGGATTTCTGCCTAAAAAGAGATGTTCTGATGAGGAAAGAAGGACTATGGCTATTGCCGCATAGGAAAAATATCAAGTTTGAATCAAAAGTTTATACTACAGCGAAGAACAAGTGAAGAACAGTGCTGAACCTCCATGAGCTCATACGAATCCTAATGAGATCTACGGAGGGGGAAGGAGGAAGAACTTAATGAGGCTGCTGGAGCGGTGGAGGCGCGCGAGCGAGATCTGGACCAAATCAGGTTGATGCAGCGACCAATGGTGACGCAGAGGAGAGGGTCGACGACGGCGGCTAGGTTCAAGAAGAACACGTCGCGAGGAAGACGATGAAGACAAAGAGGCTAAGGGGGGAAAGTGAAAAGGACCCCTGGCCCTATTTATAAGGAGAATGGATAAGTGGCATGCACGAGAATCGAGGAGCTCAAAATTGGATATGTAACCGGGCCGATGCCTCGACTATCGGAGGTTCATTAAAAATGAAGGTTCATATATGATTTTGGATTTGTATAGGATTAATGACAGGTGACGTCATGGCGAGTTATCATGATCTCAGAAGATGACGTCACAGCAAGTTACAAGTCTTCGTGAAGGTAATGGAGAAGGAATTTTCTTAAGTGTTGAAGATTGACATGAACAAGTTCAAATCAACCTGGGGCCTAATGTTGGGGATATAACTATTGAGCATAACCACCCAGGAGGGGCCGGGTTATGCTCATGATGATTTACCAGTATTGAAGCCCATGAAGACATAGAGGATGGTGACTTACGAAGGAGACTTAATAAGAAGGCCCAAAGCCCGAAGGCGGATTAGGGCCCATAAATGTAAACCGCCATAGGAGTATGACTTGTATTATAAGATAGGAAAGAGTAGATACTGAGCCAGAGTCGTTTATGAGCCGGCCGGGAATCTGTGAACCACCGGGTGTCAACCTGTGTATATAAAGGGACGACCCGGCGGCGGTTTACAAACAAGAAAGAACATATCGAGAGCCAGGTTAAGCGTATTCGCTCCATGGTCATCGAAACCCTAGCAATACCACCTCAAACTGGATTAGGCCTTTACCTTCATCGCAAGGGGCCGAACCATTATAAACTCCTCTTGTCCTTTGTACTGATTAACCCCTTTAAGCTAACCACGTTGCGATGGCTCCACGACTAATTCCTGACACTAGGACATCTGCCGTGACAATTCGACGACATTAGAGGTAAAGCTACTTCATGCATCCGAATCCAGGAGTTGGTTCAAATAACGAAGAAAGGGGGAAAGTTGTAGCATGAATCTAGGACTTGATTCAAAGAGGAAATAATATGGTGAAAGTAGTAGAGACCGGATACCCAACCGGTCTCTTGGTTGAAAAGGAAATAACGGGAAAACGCAGTACAAACTGGATAAGGAACAGATCTATTATTGGTTGAAAAAAGGATAAAAAGTGGCGGATGGTGGACAAGTCAACAGAGTATGTCCAGGATTAGATTTGTTGCCCTCACATAGTAAAAGGTCTCCAGGATTAGAATTGCTGCCCTCACTAAAGGTATCGAGGATTAGATTTGCTACCCTCACATAGTAAAAGGTCTCCATGATTAGATTTGCTGCCCTCACATAGTAAAAAGTCTCCAGGATTAGATTTGCTGTCCTCACATAGTAAAAGGTCTCCAGGATTAGATTTTCTGCCCTCACAAAGCATGAACAAACTCGGCATCACCACTTTATGCCTCCTTGTAGGTACATTGAGCTGATGTGTCCACTGTCGCATGTCCTTATACCAACCTTTTACTGTTAATGTAAGGGCGCATGTCAAATGAAGCGATCACACTGTTACCTTAAGGACATGTCTAACCTGTCTTATTGTTAATCTAATGCCTCTAGTGATATGATGCAATTAAACTGTGTTACAAATGGTACTCCTGCTGTTTTCCCCAGTATGATGAGTAAGTTGCTCCTTTACGCTGCTAAGTGTCCTGGTGTCCCCATGGTCCCATGCCCTTAAACCAACTCTTTAGCTGCTGTTCATTTACTGTATCTGGTAAACAAGCAATGCCACCATTAAACTAATCCCATATTTGATGAATGTCATTGTTGATCGTAATGCTTCCGGTAACATGAAGCACTGCTGACGTTTTCAAATTTCCATTCTCCTTGCGTGATTGCCATGAACATAATTAAGATGCTTCTTTTCATTTCGTGTATGTTTCGTATATTCTTATTGACCAACAACTATTTACTTTCTATATTTTTGTGCAGATAGGGATATCCATTTCACTTTAGTGCTATCGTGACCATTTGGTGAATTGCACAAAACATTTTTTTGGAATGAGTGTCTTGTGCAGTTCAACTAAAATGTCATGTGGGAAACATCTCTCAAATTTAGTGGAACTGCACAAAATGGTGATTGGAGTTTCCAAAATCTCCGTCAAATTCTGCTGGTAATCTCGTGCAACATTTTATTAGCCTTTGCAAGATGAGCCATCACTGTCACCACAATGGCACTTTATTTTAGTGGAACTGCACAAAAGGATAAGCAAATTATAGTTGCACCTTACATGAGCCGGACAACCAACCTTAATGTTCCTCAATTTTAGTGCAACTACTAAAGAAGAACTTGCCAGCTCACGAGAGCAAGTACTTCTTGCTAGCTGAATGATCCAATCTTTGCTTCATTTGAGGTGAACTGTAGAAAAAGGCGCATGAATTGAATCATGGAACTCCAGGCAGGCTTCATCCGAGTGGAGCTGGAGGTTGAGTTCAGGGAGTGCCATTATTATAGTAATCATGCTCTTCTTATTTGTGCTGTGTGAACAGGAATACTCAACTACAGATGTTGTGACAATAAAGAGCATTCGCCAAGTTCTTCGGTTGTATGACACGGCTAGCCAAGATGGATTTAATCTCGATATTCACTTTATCCAAAGGCTCTAATGGGTTGGTTCTGAATCTTGCAAGATGGGAATCAATGAGATGTGTAGTCATCTTTGTTGTACTTATTATTTGAATCTTATTTGTTGGTTCTAAATCTTGCAAATTGGGAATCAATGAGATGTGTAGGCATCTTTGTTGTACTTATTATTTGGATCTTATTTGTTGGTTCTGAATCTTGCAAGCTGGGAAAGACAGCATGATGATGCAGAGGACAACAACCATAACAAACAGTTCAAACTTGGTAGTATTATCTGTGTGAAAGTGCGACAAATGTGCTGATCGTGTGCGTCTTGAGAATAATAATTCTAATTGTTGTGCATGTTGATCCTGTGGCACTGATAGAACGAGCCAATGCATTGATTTTTTAAGTATAAATTTCTATTAAAGCTAATTAAATTTAAGTAAAGTGACCACTAACTCTTGTTATTACAGTACCAATACAGACCCGCTCATGAACCGACGTGTGGCCGGAGTAGGTTTCTTAATGGAGGCGTTTGAATGCGCCGAGGGTGCATCTTCTGTCGGGCGTGCAGCGGGTGAGGGAGGGGTAGTAACTGTTGTCGCCTGTACAAAATCAATTTAATGTTGAATCCGGTTCCCCAAGAGCTGAAAAACGAACTGCTGCCACCTACCCACTCGTTCACTTGAAGAGACTACAATGGCGATCCGAGGGGTGAGCCTACTAGATATGGACTTTAGCAAGGAGTTCCCCTTTGAGTTTGCCGTTTAGTCCTATGGCTGCACCAAATTGAATGTGATGTACACCAACGATCCGGACTTGGTGAAGCTCTGCCTCGCCGAGTTTAAGTAGTTCCTATAGGACGAGAAAGCACAAGGTCGCGGGACTAGACCTTGTGCCCATCCATTCATCTCCTGACAGGGACCAGCGGATCGCCGTCGCCCAGGTATGTGTGCGGGATGAGGTTCGCGTGTACCACTGCTGTAGGGCCATTAGAGGTTATGGAGCATCCGCCCGTTTCATCGGCAGCGCCGACGGCACCTTCGCTACAGTGGAGAGAAGGAAGAATGAGACGATTCGAGCATCTGGTGCAATAAGCTTGTCTAAGCAATACAAGATCATCAGCAACGGGCAGGAGAAGGACTCCATGGTTGACCTCGCCAAGACCATCATCGACCCCTGATATGCCAACATGAAAGAAGATAATGATACCAAAGGACCTGAACACGTGGGAGGTACCTCTGAATCTAGCCTACATAACCTACGCGGCCAAGGACGCATACGCATGCTATGACATGTACAGGTGGATCTTGGACATGAGGGCGTGTGTGCTTCCCGTAACCGACAAGTACACGGACAGCGGCAACGTCATGATCAAGCGTGCCAGGAAGGTCTAGATGTTGTACTTTATCTGTTTATAAGCACCTTTATCATATGAGTGTTTCATGCATTAGCCTATATGTCGTAATTATCTATTTTGTCCGAAATATTTCTTCTAAGAACCCATTAACCCGTTTGCTTTTTTAGTGGCTATTTGCTTATGTATGTAACTAGTTCACTCGTCCGTTTCAAAAAAAACTAGTTCACTCGGCTGCCGTGCTTTGAATCTCCTTCCTCCCAACATATTCCCCTTCTTAGGTGGACCCAGCAGGTCTCGTACACAGACATATGGGACCAACCACCTATCCATTTGTATTTCTTTATTTTGTTCAATCTTTTGTCCTGTTCCTATACATCCGTTGGCCATCATAGCCTATGACGTTGGCCAGGCCAGCCCTCTACTCCCACACATTGTCCAGCGATGGCAGCTCCACCGGCCCACCCTGCACCCGAACAAGTCAACCCTCGTACTCGCCTCCACCTGTGTCTTCCCCCGCTCCGGTTTGTTCGGTCCGAGGTCTCGACGCCGTCCTCTGCCTTGGTGCTCTCGCCGCGGTGCCGCCGTTTGTCATTCCCAACATGGGAAGCAAAAACAAGAGGAATCAGGAGACAACTATTCGTCGAGAGGCTGATGATAACCCACAAGTATAGGGGATCGCAACAGCTTTCGAGGGTAGAGTATTCAACCCAAATTTATTGATTCGACACAAGGGGAGCCAAAGAATATTCTCAAGTATTAGCAGCTGAGTTCTCAATTCAACCACACCTGGAAACTTAGTATCTGCAGCAAAGTGTTTAGTAGCAAAGTAATATGATAGTGGTGGTAGCGGCAACAAAAGTAAAGACAACAAAAGTAATGTTTTTGGTATTTTGTAGTGATTGTAACAGTAGCAGCGGGAAAGTAAATAAGCGAGAACCAGTATATGGAAAACTCATAGGCACCAGATCAGTGATGGATAATTATGCCGGATGCGGTTCATCATGTAACAGTCATAACATAGGGTGAAACAGAACTAGCTCCAATTCATCAATGTAATGTAGGCATGTATTCCGTATATAGTCATACGTGCTTATGGAAAAGAACTTGCATGACATCTTTTGTCCTACCCTCCCGTGGCAGCAGGTCCTATTGGAAACTAAGGGATATTAAGGCCTCCTTTTAATAGAGAACCAAACCAAAGCATTAGCACATAGTGAATACATGAACTCCTCAAACTATGGTCATCACCGGGAGTGGTCCCGATTATTGTCACTTCGGGGTTGCCGGATCATAACACATAGTAGGTGACTATAGAGTTGCAAGATAGGATCAAGAACTCACATATATTCATGAAAACATAATAGGTTCAGATTTGAAATCATGGCACTCGGGCCCTAGTGAAAAGCATTAAGCATAGCAAAGTCATATGAACATCAATCTCAGAACATAGTGGATACTAGGGATCAAACCCTAACAAAACTAACTTGATTACATGATAAATCTCATCCAACCCATCACCGTCCAGCAAGCCTACGATGGAATTACTCAGGCACTGCAGTGAGCATCATGAAATTGGTGATGGAGGATGGTTGATGATGACGATGGCGACGAATCCCCCTCTCCGGAGCCCCGAATGGACTCCAGATCAGCCCTTCCGAGAGGTTTTAGGGCTTGGCGGCGGCTCTGTATCGTAAAACATGATGATTTCTTCTCTTTGATTTTTTCTCTCTGAAAGCAAATATATAGAGTTGGAGTTGGCGTCAGAGGGCATCCAGGGGGCCCATGAGGTAGGGGGCGCGCCCTAGAG
>NC_041388.1:84431881-84488384 GCF_002162155.2 Triticum dicoccoides
GGTGTGGGCCCCCTGGTCTTCATCTTTGGTGAGGATTTTTTATTATTTTTTCTAAGATGTTCCGTGGAGTTTCAGGTCATTTCGAGAATATTTGTTTTCTGCACATAAAACAACACCATGGCAATTCTGCTGAAAACAGCGTCAGTCCGGGTTAGTTCCATTCAAATCATACAAGTTAGAGTCCAAAACAAGGGCAAAAGTGTTTGGAAAAGTATATAGGACGGAGACGTATCAACTCCCCAAGCTTAAACCCTTGCTTGTCCTTAAGCAATTCAGTTGACAAACTGAAAGAAAGAAAGAAAACCTTTTACAAACTCTATTTGCTCTTGTTGTTGTAACTATGTCAAGCCAGCATTCAAGTTTTCAGCATAGATCATAACTAACCACATTTGCAATAATTCTTAGGTCTCATAATTACTCATATCAATAGTATAATCAACTAGCAAGTCATAATAATAAATCTCGGATGACAACACTTTCTCAAAACAATCATAATATGATATAACAAGATGTTATCTCGCTAGCCCTTTCTAAGACCGCAAAACATAAATGCAGAGCACCTTTAAAGATCAAGGACTGACTAGACATTGTAATTCATGGTAAAAGAGATCCAATCATAGTCATACTCAATGTAAACTAACAATAATGAATGCAAATGACAACAATGCTCTCCAATTGGTGCTTTTTAATAAGAGGATGATGACTCGGCATAAAAGTAAATAGATAGGCCCTTCGCAGAGGGAAGCAGGGATTTGTAGAGGTGCCAGAGCTCGGTTTTGAAATAGAGATAAATTGTATTTTGAGCGGTATACTTTCATTGTCAACGTAGCAACTAAGAGATGGCGATATCTTCCATGCTAAACACATTATAGGCGGTTCCCAAACAGAATGGTAAAGTTTATACTCCCCCTCCACCAACAAGCATCAATCCATGACTTGCTCGAAACAACGAGTGTCTCCAATATACATCAGGTCCTAGGGGGAGTTTTGTTTGCAATTAATTTTGATTTAGCTTGCATAAAGCATGGGACTGGGCATCCCGGTGACCAGCCATTTTCTCGTGAGTGAGGAGCGGAGTCCACTCCTCTTGAGAATAACCCGCCTAACACGGAAGATAAGGACAACCTTGGTTGATACATGAGCTATTCGAGCATACAAAACAGAATGTTTATTTGAAGGTTTAGAGTTTGGCACATACAAATTTACTTGGAACGGCAGGTAGATACCGCATATAGGAAGGTATAGTGGACTCATCTGGAATAACTTTGGGGTTTAAGGGATTGGATGCACAAGCAGTATTCCCGCTTAGTACAAGTGAAGGCTAGCAAAAGACTGGGAAGCGACCAACTAGAGACCGACAACAGCCATGTACATGCATTAAAATTAATAAACATTGGATGCAAGCATGAGTAGGATATAATCCACCATGAACATAAGTATCATGAAGGCCATGTTGATTTGTTTCAACTACATGCGTGAACATGTGCCCAGTCAAGTCACTTAAATCATTCAAAGGAGGATACCACCCCATCATACCACATCATAACCATCTCAATAGCATGTTGGCACACAAGGTAAATCATTATAACTCATAGCTAATCAAGCATGGCACAAGCAACTACGATCTCTAATTGTCATTGCAAACATGTTTATTCATAATAAGCTGAATCAAGAACGAGGGGCTCATCATATTTACAAAAACAAAAGAGGTCGAGTTCATACCAGCTTTTATCATCTCAGTCAGTCCATCATATATCATCATAATTGCCTTTCACTTGCATGACCGAACGGTGTGAATAATAATAAGAGTGTACGTGCATTGGACTAAGCTGGAATTTGTGAGCATTCCATAAACAGGAGAAGACAAGGCAATATGGGCTCTGGGTTAAATCAACAATAATGCATATAAGAGCCACTTCAACAATTTAATTATGGTCTTCTCCTACTGACTCCCAAAGAAAAGAAAAGAAATAAAACTATTTACATGGGAAAGCTCCCAACAAGTAAAAGAAGAACGAGAAATATTTTTGGGTTTTCTTTTTGATTATTACTACTACAGCAGAAAAATAAACTACTACTAATTTTTTTGTTTTTTCTTAAGGTTTAACAAACACACAAGAAGAAAGCAGGAAAAAGAAAATAAACTAGCATGGATATTACAGTGAAAGAGTATGAGCACCGACATCTAGCAATGAGTGTGTGTGAACATAAATGTAATGTCGATGAGAAATACGTACTCCCCCAAGCTTAGGCTTTTGACCTAAGTTGGTCTATTGCCGGGGATAGCCTGGCAGGTACCCGTAGGTGTAGCTGGGGTCGTACTGCGACGAAGAATAGTTGGGATCATACTGATGTGCAGCGGTTATCGCCTGCTGAGCTGCAGTGTGGAGTCGAGCTGCCTCCGCTCTCCTCTCGTACTCTTCTGCCTCCTCTCTGGTAATAACATATCTTCTTTTTGTCTGTGAATCAAAGAAGGCAGGAGCAGGGAGAGTAATACAGAAAAACGTCGTTTATCAAAAATTAAATGATATAAGAGAGGTGATCCAGGCCTCTTGACAAACTGGTGCGAAGCCATAGATTTATAATCTAAATATGTAGGAGGCAACTCCGTATCACCCTCACGAATGTCTATCTCAAGAAAATGAGCTAAGCGGGTTGCATAAATTCCTCCAAAGAAATCTCCATTATGTCTATTATGATGCAACCTACGAGCTACAATGGCTCCCATATGATAAGATTGGTCTCCTAACACAGCACTCCTAAGAATGCTAAGATCAGGGACACACATGTGACATGCTTCATCCTTAGCATTTATGCATCTACCGATGAAGAGAGCAAAATAATGTATAGCAGGAAAGTGAATGCTCCCTATGGTAGCCTGCGTTATATCTCTAGATTCCCCCACAGTTATACTAGCAAGAAAGTTTCTAAATTCAGATTTAGGGGGATCCCTAACACTACCCCATGATGGAAGTTTGCAAGAAGAAGTGGAATCCTCTAAGTCCATGGTATAAGATTTGTCATAGAGATCAAACATGACTGAAGGAGAATTACGCGAAGATGAATACTCAAACCTCCTCATAAATGAACTTGTGAGATCATGATACTGGGGGCATTTGTTAGCCTCAAAATCCTCAAGACCGGCATTGCGCAAATATGCTTTGAATTCTTCTTTAATTCCCACACGGTCCATAAAATTTTCCGACGGCCATTCGCAAGGCCGTATTGGAGCGTCTCTTGGTGGATCCTCGTCAGCATCGCGCATAGCAATCCTGGGTCCTTGCTTCTTAGAGGAACCACCTTGGAACATCTTCCTAAGCATATTGTTTTTCTCTGAAAAATTCTGAAATTTTTAGTAACTTCAAACAAAAGTGAACCAACTTCAATAAAACTGATAGCAACTACTCCTACAAGTGCCTAGAGCCTAAATCAAGCATTAGAACTACTTGGAACCATATAAATTTGACATGCAAGCTCAAGAACATGGTCACCTATGCAGCACAAATTTGCAAGAATAAAGCACTAGAACAAAAACTAATTGAACCAATGGAGGAGTCACATACCAAGGAACAATCTCCCCAAGTAGTTTTGTGAGAGGTGCTTTGAGCAAGGAGATTGAAAATCACAGCAAAAGTGTCTGGAACTCGTGCTTGAGTTGGTTTTTCAGGTTTGTGTGAGACAGAGGAAGAAGATGGGTGCTGGGATAAGTGGAGGAGGGCCACCGTGGGCCCACGAGGCAGGGGGCGCGCCCACCACCCTCGTGGCCAGGTGGCAGCTCCTCCCGCGGTAATTTTTGCATAGTAAATCCTCAAATATTCCCAAAAAAATCATATTAAATTGGCATGTCATTCTGAGGACTTTTATTTTCGGGATATTTTTATATTGCATGGATAAGTCAGGAAACAGACAAAAAATATACTATTTTTACTTTATTTCTACTAATTAACAGAAAGTATAGAGAGGGTACAGAAGTTTGTGCTTCTAGTTTCATCCATCTCATGCTCATCAAAAAGAATCCACTAACAAGGTTGATCAAGTCTTGTTAAGAAACTCATTCCGATAATCATGAAACCGGAGAAATTTCGAATAACACAAAGTTACCTCAACGGGGATATGCACATCCCCTATAGTAAGTATATCATATTTCTTTTTGACAGTAGGAAGAGGAAATTCAAAACCTCCAATTATAATCGACGGAATTTTTCCAATGGAGTTGATACTATGAACTTGAGGTTGTTTCCTCAGAAAGTGTACCGTATGCTCATTACCATTAACATGAAAAGTGACATTGCCTTTGTTGCAATCAATAACAGCCCCTGCAGTATTAAGAAAAGGTCTTCCAAGAATAATAGACATACTATCATCCTCGGGAATATCAAGTATAACAAAGTCCGTTAAAATAGTAACGTTTGCAACCACAACAGGCACATCCTCACAAATACCGACAGGTATAGAAGTTGATTTATCAGCCATTTGCAAAGATATTTCGGTAGGTGTCCGCTTATTCAAGTCAAGTCTACGATATAAAGAGAGAGGCATAACACTAACACCGGCTCCAAGATCACATAAAGCAGTTTTAATATAATTTCTTTTAATGGAGCAAGGTATAGTAGGTACTCCGGGGTCTCCAAGTTTCTTTGGTATTCCACCCTTAAAAGTATAATTAGCAAGCATGGTGGAAATTTCAGCTTCCGATATCTTTCTTTTATTAGTAATGATATCCTTCATATATTTAGCATAAGGATTTGTTTTGAGCACATTAGTTAATCACATACGCAAAAAGATAGGCCTAATCATTTCAGCAAAGCGCTCAAAATCCCCATCATCCTTTTCTTGGATGGTTTTGGAGGAAAAGGCATGGGTTTCTGAACCCAAGGTTCCCTTTCTTTACCATGTTTCCTAGCAACAAAGTCTCTTTTATCATAACGTTGATTCTTTGATTGTGGGTTATCAAGATCAACAGCAGGTTCAATTTCTACATCATTATCATTACTAGGTTGAGCATCATCATGAACATCATCATTAATATTTTCATTAGGTTCATGTTCATTACCAGATTGTGTTTCAGCATCAGACATAGAGATACAATTTGGATTATCAGGTGGTTCAACAATAGGTTCACTAGAAGTTTGCACAGTTCTATCATTTTTCTTCTTCTTCTTTTTAGAAGAACTAGAAACATCAATATTATTTCTCTGAGAATCTTGCTCGATTCTCTTAGGGTGGCCTTCAGGATACAAAGGTTCCTGAGTCATTCTACCAGTCCTAGTAGCCACTCTAACAGCATAATCATTTTTCTTACTATTCATTTCATCAAGCACTTCTTTTTGAGCCTTAAGTACTTGTTCTACTTGAGTGGTAACCATAGAAGCATGTTTGCTAACAAGTTTAAGTTCACCTTTAATATTAGCCATATAATCACCCAAGCGTCTAATCATATAAGCATTTTCTTTTAATTGTCTACCAAAACAAGCATTCAAGTCGTCTTTCTTAAACATAAAGTTATCAAACTCATCCAAGCACTGACTAGCAATTTTAGTAGGAGGGACTTCAGCTTTATCATATCTATAGAGAGAATTTACCTTTACTACCTGTGTCGGGATATCGGGGTTAGGAGGTTCTTTTTCTTTCATAGATTTCTTTGCCTCTTGCATATCTTCGGGACTGAGGAATAGAACACCTCTCTTCTTCGGAGTTGGTTTAACAATAGGCTCAGTAATTGGAGCAGGAGCTGGCTCGGGAGGTGCCCAATTATTTTCATTTGTCAACATATTATTCAATAGAATTTCAGCTTCATCCGGTGTTCTTTCCCTGAAAAGAGAACCAGCACAACTATCCAGGTAATCTCTGGAAGCATTAGTTAGTCCATTATAAAAGATATCAAGTATTTCAGGTTTCTTAAGAGGATGATCAGGCAAAGCATTAAGTAACTTGAGAAGCCTCCCCCAAGCTTGTGGGAGACTCTCTTCTTTAATTTGCACAAAGTTGTATATTTCCCTCAAAGCGGCTTGTTTCTCATGAGCAGGGAAATATTTAGCAGAGAATTAATAAATCATATCCTGGGGACTACACACACAACCAGGATCAAGAGAGTTAAACCATATCTTAGCATCACCCTTTAATGAGAACAGAAATATTTTGAGTATATAGAAGTAACGCGATCTCCAATCATTAGTGAATAGGGCAGCTATATCATTTAACTTAGTAAGATATGCCACAACAGTTTCAGATTCATAGCCATAAAATGGATCAGATTCAACCAAAGTAATTATATCAGGATCAACAGAGAATTCATAATCCTTATCAGGAACACAAATAGGTGAAGTAGCAAAAGCAGGGTCGGTTTCATTTTATCTCTAAGTGATTCATTGTTCCATTTAACTAATAACCTCTTGAGCTCATATCTATCTTTGCAAGCTAAAATAGAGGCAGAAGATTCCATATCAAAAAGATAGCCCTCAGGAATAACAGGCATATTTTCATCATCACTTTCATCATCGTATTCAGATTCAATAGTTTATTTTTCTCTAGCCGTAGCAATTTGTTAATCAAGAAATCCACTAAGGGGCACAGTAGTATCAGGCATAGAAGCAGTTTCATCATAAGTATCATGCATAGCAGAAGTGGCATCATCAATAACATGCGACATATCGAAACGAATAGCAGAAGCAGGTTTAGGTGTCGCTACCTTACTCATAACAGAAGGTGAATCAAGTGCAGAGCTAGATGGCGGTTCCTTACCTCCCCTCGTAGTTGAGGGATAAATTGTTGTCTTAGCGTCTTTCAAGTTCTTCATAGTGTCCAGCAGATATAAATCCCAAGTGACTCAAAGAATTGTTGTCTATGCTCCCCGGCAACGGCGCCAGGAATTAGTCTTGATAACCCACAAGTATAGGGGATCACAATAGCTTTCGAGGGTAGAGTATTCAACCCAAATTTATTGATTCGACACAAGGGGAGCCAAAGAATATTCTCAAGTATTAGCAGCTGAGTTCTCAATTCAACCACACCTAGAAACTTAGTATCTGCAGCAAAGTGTTTAGTAGCAAAGTAATATGATAGTGGTGGTAGCGGCAACAAAAGTAAAGACAACAAAATTAATGTTTTTGGTATTTTGTAGTGATTGTAACAGTAGCAGCGGGAAAGTAAATAAGTGAGAACCAGTATATGGAAAACTCGTAGGCACCAGATCAGTGATGGATAATTATGCCGGATGCGGTTCATCATGTAACAGTCATAACATAGGGTGACACAGAACTAGCTCCAATTCATCAATGTAATGTAGGCATGTATTCCGTATATAGTCATACGTGCTTATGGAAAAGAACTTGCATGACATCTTTTGTCCTACCCTCCCGTGACAGCGGGTCCTATTGGAAACTAAGGGATATTAGGGCCTCCTTTTAATAGAGAACCGAAACAAAGCATTAGCACATAGTGAATACATGAACTCCTCAAACTATGGTCATCACCGGGAGTGGTCCCGATTATTGTCACTTCGGGGTTGCCGGATCATAACACATAGTAGGTGACTATAGACTTGCAAGATAGGATCAAGAACTCACATATATTCATGAAAACATAATAGGTTCAGATCTGAAATCATGGCACTCAGGCCCTAGTGACAAGCATTAAGCATAGCAAAGTCATAGCAACATCAATCTTAGAACATAGTGGATACTAGGGATCAAACCCTAACAAAGCTAACTCGATTACATGATAAATCTCATCCAACCCATCACCGTCCAGCAAGCCTACGATGGAATTACTCACGCACGGCGGTGAGCATCATGAAATTGGTGATGGAGGATGGTTGATGATGATGACGGCGACGAATCCCCCTCTTCGGAGCCTCGAACGGACTCCAGATCAGCCCTCCCGAGAGGTTTTAGGGCTTGGCAGCGGCTCCGTATCATAAAACGCGATGATTTCTTCTCTCTGATTTTTTTCTCTCCGAAAGCAAACATATAGAGTTGGAGTTGGCGTCGGAGGGCATCTAGGGGGCCCACGAGGTAGGGGGCGCGCCCTAGAGGGGGGGCGCCCCCACCCTCGTGGACAGGGTGTGGGCCCCCTGGTCTTCATCTTTGGCGAGGATTTTTTTTATTTTTTCTAAGATGTTCCGTGGAGTTTCAGGTCATTCCGAGAGTATTTGTTTTCTGCACATAAAACGACACCATGGCAATTCTGCTGAAAACAGCGTTAGTCCGTGTTAGTTCCATTCAAATCATACAAGTTAGAGTCCAAAACAAGGGCAAAAGTGTTTGGAAAAGTAGATACGACGAAGACATATCAGCTGACAGTCCCGGGCCCACTAGGTCCATGGCCTAGGTATTGTTCTTTAACATGGGCAGCCCACGACATGTTTCAACATTTTTTGGATCGAGCAGGTATCAAGCGGCCTCTGGGCCTCCCAACCTAGCTTGTCTATAACATCAGGAGCCCAAGTTATGTTTGTGTTTTCAAGATGACGCACAACTCAGTTCTATTTCTCTATAAGAATGCAAAACTGAACATATGTTTTCTATAAGAATGCAAAACTGAACCTATATTTATATCCTATTTTATTACATATATATATATAATAGAAACAACATAAGGTTCCGTTAATGTTGTCATTCGTCCAACCATTTTATAGACCTTCCCACTTCCTTTTTTTTCGTTTTCATTAATCCTATATCTAATTTTTTTCTCCCACATTCTTTTTTGATGTAAACTGAGTTTTCTCCCAGTACTTTTGGCTAGAACCAACTCAACTGTCCCACGTCTAGCCTAAAAAATAATAATACCAAACGTCCTATAAACTCATCAAATTAAAATGATATTTTATTTCGTAAATTGAAAGTTCTTACAAAATAATAATAATAATTGTTTATATATAACTTGGCAAGTTAACTCCTAGTGATTGCGTACATAAGCTTGCAAAGATTTTACTGACCAATGCAGTAATAGACGTGCAATCACGTGTTTATGTTTTTATAACATTTCTCCGTCCAGCCCAACATGATATTTTCACCCAGCCCAACAAGTCCGCGGATTTCGAGAAAAATGCAAATGGGCTTTAAATTCTACCATATATATAAACGAGCTGCATTGATGCTACCTCATTGTTTCACCCAGCCCACCAAATGGACTAAAAAATGGACTGGATGACATGTGGGCCAGTAGGTCGAAGCCTAAGCAAGGCGTTGGATTTACATCCAACGGCCGACATTCTTCTTCAATCTCTCGTCTTCTTCCCCCAGCGCTGCTGGGACCGCCTACTCCAGCCTCCGGCATCCAGCGATGTTGTTTTGCACGCCTCAGCGCAACGCTACCCCGCCGACGGCCAGGACACCCCTCCACTCCGCACCTCCTGTTATTCTCTGCCGAGTGTAGGCCCACCCCGCACCCAAACCAGTCAAGTTTCCCACTCCTCTCCGTCTGCGACTCCACTGCTGCATCTTCCCCATGTCCGGGTTGTTCCAGTCTGGGACCTCGCCGTCGTCCATCGCCTCGCTGCGCTCGGCGCGGCGTGGTCAACAAACGAGAGTCATCAGAAGAGGACTGTACGTGGAGAGCCTGATGGCTGGGGCCCACGAGGTCCATAGTCGCACGCAAGGAAAGTTCCTCCTTATTAAGTTGTTTCCTCCCCCTGATAGCTGGGACCCACCGGCTATATCTTTGCACGGAAGGACGTTCCTCCTTGTTATGCGAAAAACCATTCCTCCCGATGATAGCTGGGACCTGACAGATTTGGTGGC
This sequence comes from Triticum dicoccoides, assembly GCF_002162155.2. NCBI lineage: Eukaryota > Viridiplantae > Streptophyta > Magnoliopsida > Poales > Poaceae > Triticum > Triticum dicoccoides. The sequence goes on from NC_041388.1 coordinate 84,441,622, forward strand.
TGACTTGTGGGCCTACTAAGCAGACGTGTAAGCAGGGCTTTGTCAACTTAATCAACAAATGATTCTAGCAGCTAGACCGTTGGATGCTAATCCAACAGCCGTGCTCCTTCTTCAACCTTTGTTCTTGCTCCTGTCTCCCGTGGGCGGCAGTACTGCCACGCACCTGAACCAGTCAAGTTTCCCACTCCTCTCCATCCGTGACTCCACTGTCGCGTCTTCCCCATCTCCGAGTCGTTCCAGTCTGGGGCCTCGCCATTGTCCATCGGCCTTGGTGCGCTCGGCATGGTGTGGTCAACGTGGTCAACAACCGAGAGTCATCGGAAGACGACTATACATGAGAGGCTGACAGTGGGGACGCACCACACCCTTTTTACCCTGAAAAATAATGTTTTCTCCCCTTGACTGCTGGGACCCACCAGCTACATCTTCGCACGCAAGGAAGTGCGTCCTTATTATGGGCAAATAAAAATATCCCCCTGACAGCTGGGACCCAGTAGCTATATCTTCGCACGCAAGGAAGTGCATCCTTATCATCCCTGATAGTTGGGACCAACCCGGTCAAAGCATATGTATCGTTGTCTGTCTTGTCGGAATGTGTACGTACATACTGGTCGATCGGTCTCTCTGCAAGTATGAACCGTGGCTGATTAAGTAGCAGCACATGTCATAGTAGAGCCCCCCACGTAGCACTTCAGGCTGTCCCATCTAAACCGTGCACACATATATACAAACAACACGCCAAAAAATACGACCACATACGTACATACAGGCGGGGTCTCAAACGCATACTCGCGCATTCGTACGGCCAAGGCTCGTGTACATGGTTGGGTCAGAACAGAGAAGCCGAGCCATCATCGTGTTCATGGGGAGGCAACGGAATGCGTCATGTTCATCGGGAGGCAACAGAACGCGTGTTGTTCATCGGGAGCCAACCGGCTTGGACGGAACAACCGATGGAAACGAGGCCTGGCGTACCGCAGAATGGAGGAAACAGCCTTGTGTTCGACCGGCCATGGTCGAAATGGGATCCTGTTCATCGGGAGGGGTCTGGCGTACCGCAAAACGGAGGAAACGGACCTCCTACGGTGGAAACGGGGTCCTATTGATCGAGAGGGGTGGGGGTGTGGAGTACCACAGAACGGAGGAAACGGACTTGTGTTGGAGCGCTACAGTCAAAATAGGGGTCCTGTTCATCGGGAGGGGTGTGGCGTATCGCAAAATGGGACTCCACGGGATATTGTTCATCTCCACCGTCGACTGCCTCCACGGGCTACTGTTCATCCACCGCCGGCCTCCTCTATCCTCCACCTGCGACTATTCATCCACGGGCTCCTGTTCATCCAGCTTGCACCGCACGCTCCTCCACTAGCTACTGTTCAACCAGCCCTCTCCACGGGGTCCTGTTCAACCACCCCTCCACAGGCTACTATTCATCCAGTCATCCACCGGCTACTATTCAACCAGCCCTCCACTGGCTACTATTCATCCAGCCCTCCACGAGGTCATGTTCATCTAGCCCTCCACGTGGTCCTGTTCATCCACCGGCTCGATCGATCGGGGTACTGTTCATCCAGCGGCAACGACCTCTACTACCACGGGGTCATGTTCATCCAACCCCCCACCGGGAACTGTTCATCCAAACCCCGCCCCAACAACGCTCACTGTTCATCCAGAGGCAGCATCAATCGGCTTCAGTTAGCAGTAGTAGCAAAGGAATCACTCGGGTTCAGTTAACAGCAAGGAATCGATCGATTGCTTGGGTTCAGTAACGTGTAGCCTGCAGTGCAATCGCTTGGGTTCAGTTAGAGCCCAACGCCTCACTCGGGTTCAGTTAGAGTGCAACGCCTCGCACACACGCGCGTATGTACGAGAGAAACGTGCATCTCTCGGCCCCGACCACCCACCGTAATCGGGAAATCCCCGATATTTTCCTCGCCCTCGCTTCTACCACGGTTTTTTCTGTCATGGACGACCCAAAGAATGTCATGCAGCTGCATCTCCGGCCCGCCCAGGACGAAAAGCCCATTTTCTGTCATGATTTTTTGTCATAGAAGTAGGACCCCACCACATCTATGATGATACCGGGTTTTGTCACAATTATCGTCATAGAAGTGTCATAAGTATGACAATTTTTTTTCATTCGGCCCAAAATGTCACGGATGTGTCTTTTTTTGTAGTGTAATCAACCAATAATTTGTAAGAATGAAATAAACTCCTTCCGGCCCATAATATAAGACGCTAATTCATCTAATATGTGAGTATATTGGATGTTATAAGATATTATAAAAGAGTGTTGTACTACATCATTGTGCAATTAATGTATAGCTTCTAATATTAACTTGGTGCTTTTAGGTACATATGTCATTGGTAAATACCCACGCTTCGACCCTTTCTGTGTATGGGGCAATGAGATATCGATGAACCAACATCAAGTGAGGAAGCTGATAAAGAGTGTTAGTAAAATGGGTCAAAAGATGGCAATTAAACTATTTGTTTACACTTTATCCAAGACAACAGCTACATGAAGGATGGTAACTAAGAACTCTGCAGCCTTCTTTTTACTTCCCATAATGAGTTGTGTTAGATGACAATGTCGAAATCTTGTTCCTTTGTAGTGGTTCCGAAAGCAGTTTACGCAAGATTACCTATCAAACTACATGATTAGTGGGCATGCAAAGGTTAAAGTATTTCTACCAAAACACGATGATTATCTAGATGTTTTCATGAAGATCATAAAGGATGGGCAGTCGGCCATCACAAGGGGTTGGACTAGAGTCGTGTGTGCCTTCTACATGGAGGAGGGCACAATATGGGCATCCCGCTTCACCCAGTTCAGCAACCTGAATGTCTTTCGCCTCTTTCTTTACCGTCTTTAATAGTACAAGTATACAACTATGGTTCATCATTATTTATTTGGTTCTTATGTAATTATTGAACATATGTACCTATGAATCGAATAATGCATTGGTTGTTTGAACCTGATGGATATGAATAAAGCTATAGCATACATTCAAATTCAAATTAAAATCTGGTACAATTTGAAATAGCAGTAATTAAATTACGGTGAAATTACGCTCTCCAGGTCGTTACGGCACACACGGTTGGTAAAACAAAAACGTTTGTGATATACACCATAATCCCACATGGTTCACAGAGAGGAAACGTGCGCAAGCATGCACACAGTTGCCGTTTGCAAAGTGTGTGCGATGTCAGACAATATCACAAATGGTACGGGCAAACTAAACGTTTGTGATAGTTGCCATATCATCCATGATTCGCAACCATGAACTATTTCTAACGAAGTATGCATCGTAAACGTTGCACCACAGAATAGTGTGTGTGATAGTTGTCGTGTATGACGGTATGACGTTTCGTAATCCTGTTCAATACTCATACGACGATTAGCTAATCTTCTTGATTAGTTATCGCATACGGTTTGTGAAAAGCGAATGTGTGTGATTGTCTGCTTATCGTACATGTTCTATAATAGTGAACCGTTTGTGATGGGCCGCACATCATAAGCGTAGCACCACAGAATGCCGACTGCGATGGCAATGCGAGCACAAATGAGTAGGAGTACTGTATATGCATCTTGGCTCCCTATCCCTGATGGTTTTTGGGTCGTGTGGGAAGGACCCCCTATCACCCACACTCATTTGGCGATGGTTCCAAATGCCGTCGCGAAAATGGGTTAAAAACCTTTTGTATAGAACCTCGCTATACCAATGGATGCACTAGAGCTATAAGTGTATGAAAGCTCAAAAAGAAAACTAAGTGGGTGTGCATCCAACGTGCTTGATCACGAAGACTTAGGGCACTTTGGGGAAGTCCATCATTGGAATATACAAGCCAAGTTCTATAACGAAAAATTCCCACTAGTAATATATGAAAGTGATAAAATAGGAGACTCTCTATTATGAAGAACATGGTGCTATTTTGAAGCACAACTGTGGAAAAGGATAGTACCATTGTCCCTTCTCTCTTTTTCTCTCATTTTTTCTTCCTTTTTCTTTTGGGCTCTTTGGCCTCCTTTTTGGGGGCTCTTTGGCCTCTTTTTATTTATTTAAGTTCGGCGTCTCATCCTGACTTGTGGGGGAATCATAATCTCCATCATCCTTTCCTCACATGGGACAATGCTCTAATAATGATGATCACCACACTTTTATTTACTTACAACCCAAGAATTACAACTCGATACTAGAACAAAAATATGACTCCATATGAATGCCTCATGCAATGATCTAGCGTGACATGTATAAAAAATATGAATGGTGGCCAAGCCAGAAATACTATGTCAACTATATGATCATGCAAAGCAATATGAGAATGATGGTATGTGTCATAATAAAACGGAACCGTGGAATTTGCATGGCAATATATCTCAGAATGGCTATGGAAATGCCATAATAGGTAGGTATGGTGGATATTTTGAGGAAGATATAAGGTGGCTTATGTGTGAAAGAGTGTATGATATCACGGGGTTTGGATGCACCGGCGAAGTTTGCACCAACTCTCAAGGTGAGAAAGGGAAATGCATGGTATCGAAGAGGCTAGCAATGGTGGAAGGGTGAGAGTGCGTATAATCCATGGACTCAACATTAGTCATAAAGAACTCACATACTTATTGCAAAAGTTTATTAGCCCTCGAAGAAAAGTACTACTGCGCATGATCCTAGGGGGATAGATTGGTAGGAAAAGACCATCGCTCGTCCCCGACTGCCACTCATAAGGAAGACAATAAAAAATAAATCATACTCCAACTTCATCGCATAACGAGAGACCACACGTGCATGCTTCGGGAATCACAAACCTTAACACAAATATTCTTACTAAACCACAATTACTCACTAGCATGACTCTAATATCACCATCTTTATATATCAAAACAAATGCAAGGAATCAAACTTCTCATATATTCAATGATCTTCAAGAAAGTTTTTGTTATACGCCTCTTGAATACCCATCATATTAGGACTAAATTCATAACCCAATAAAATTGCCATACTATTTATAAGACTCTCAAAATAATATAAGTGAAGCATGAGAGTTCATCAATTTCTTCAAAATAAAACCTCTGCCATGGTCTAAAAAGATATAAGTGAAGCACTAGAGCAACTACCTAGCTCAAAAGATATAAGTGAAGCACATAAAGTATTCTAATAAATTCACGATTAATATGTGTCCCTCTCAAAAGGTGTGTACAACAAGGATGATTGTGCAAAACTAAACAGCAAAGACTCATATAATACAAGACACTCCAAGCAAAACACATATCATGTGGTGAATAAAAATATAGCCTCAATTAATTTACCAATGGATCATAGACAAAAGAGGGGATGCCATCTGGGGCATCCCCAAGCTTAGATGCTTGGTTTTCCTTAAATATTACCTTGGGATGCCTTGGGCATCCCCAAGTTTAGGCTCTTGCCACTCCTTATTCCATAGTCCATCGAAACTTCACCCAAAACTTGAAAACTTCACACCACAAAACTCAACAGAAAACTCATGAGAGACGTTAGCATAATAGAGCAAATCACCACCTTTAGGTACTGTTGTTAACTCATTTCAATTTTATATTTGTATTATATCTACTTTATTATAACTTCTCCATGGTTCATACCCCTCGTTACAACCCATAGATTCATCCAAATAAGCAAACAACACAATGAAAACAGAATCTGCCAAAAACAGAACAGCCTGTAGTAATTTGGACTTTAGCCAAACTTCTGTAACCCCAAAAATTATGAAACATTAGGACAATGTAGGAAATTTGTATATAAATCTTGTGTAAAAAACTTCAGAGTTTTATCATGCTCAATGATTTTTAACAATTCTGCTACTAGATGCAAAAGTTTTTTTCCAGCAAAATCAAATCAACTATCACCCAAATCATCCAAAGGTCTTACTTGCTACAAAAACTAATTAAAACACTCAAAAACAACCACAAAAGAAGTATAATTTCATAAACACATAAAAACAGAAAATAAAAATATTGTGTTGTGTCCCAACAAGCGCTTTTCTTTAAAGCCTTTTAGCTAGGCGTTGATAATTTTAATGATGCTCACATGAAAGACAAAAAATTAAAGCACAAAGAGAGCATCATATAGCATGTGAAAAACAAGTTTAAGTCTAACATACTTCCTATGCATAGGCATTTTGTAGGGAAAAGATTTATCAACGCAAGCAAAAACTAGCATATACAAGGAAGAAGGAAGAAACAATATCAATCTCAACATAACGAGAGGTAATTTAGTAGCATGAAAATTTCTAAAACCATATTTCCCTCTCTCATAATAGTTACATGTAGTATCATAATCAAATTCAACAATATAGCTATCATATAAAATTTTGTCTTCATGATCCACATGAATAGAAGTTCTATAATCTTCCAAGATAGTGGGATTAACATCAACTAAAGGCATGACTTCTTCAAACCCACTTTTATCAAAAAATTCATAAGATTGAACAGTCTCTAAATATGTGGGTTTATTTTTAGCTAAAGTTGACACTCTTCCAAACCCACTTTCAATATTATCGTGAACATATTCATCATGAGGCTTAAATAAATTTTCAAGATCATAAGAAGAATTATCACCCCAATCATGATCATTGCAATAAGTAGTGGACATAGCAAAATTAGCATCCCCTAGCTTGGGCTTTTGCATATTATTAGCACAATTGACATTAATAGAATTTATAATAACACCATTGCAATCATTCTTTTCATTCAAGGAGCTATCAAGTGTGGGTGCAATAGCAATAATTTCATGTTTAACATAAGGAACTATAGAAAGTTCATCTCCATAAGCATAATTAATATTGGCATCATGGCCATAAGAATAGTAAGCATCATGTCCATCATGGGGGGATATTTCAATCAAATCAACGGAAACATAATTATCTATAGATTCATGCATATCATTATTTTCTCCCAAATCAGCAAACATTCTCGCGGTAAATTCTTTAACATAGGCACTATGAGCATAGTTTTCATAGCAATATTGAAGTATGTCAAAGTTATCATATTTGTAGAGAGTAATATCATACTTCTCAATCAAAGAAGCAACTTCATAAGCACCTTTAAAAGCAACAAATACTTCAATTTATTTGATAACTATGAACACCATTTGCATAAGAAGATAGGATTTCATTATCATTAAACTCACATAGGTAAGGCAGGTGTTTTTTAGGGTTCTCCGAGCAACAAGTAAAATCATAAATTTTACATAGATTCCAAGCATAGAATAGCAAACAATTTATTTGACTCCATAAGAGTCCCCCTTTTGGAGATAAACGGTGACGCACAAAATGAGCATGCTCATCTAATGATTTTTCCTCAACTAAACTGGTTGGGGTTTCGGCACGAGCACATATGGATCAAAGATATCCAAGGAGATGATGACCCACAAGTATATGGGATCAATCGTAGTCCTTTAGGTAAGTAAGAGTGTCGAACCCAACGAGGAGGAAAAGGAAATGACAAGTGGTTTTCACTAAGGTAATGTTTGCAAGCACTGAAATTATAAGTAACGAGTAGTTTGATAGCAAGATAATTTGTAACGAGCAAGTAACGATAGTAGTAAAAAAACGTGCAACAAGGTAGCCCAATCCCTTTGAGGCAAAGGACATGCCAAAACAGTCCCTTATGATAAGCAAAGCGCTCTTGAGGGTACACGGGAATTTCATCTAGTCACTTTCATCATGTTGGTTTGATTTGTGTTTGCTATTTTGATAATTTGATATGTGGATGGACCGGTACTTAGGTGTTGTTCTTACTTGAACAAACCTCCTACTTATGATTAACCCCCTCGCAAGCATCCGCAACTACAAGAAAAGTATTAAGAATAAATTCTGACTATAGCATTAAACTTTTGGATCCAAATCAGCCCCTTAAGGAATAGCGCATAAACTAGGGTTTAAGCTTCTGTCACTCTTGTAAACCATCATCTAATAACTGCTCCATAATGCATTCCCTGAGGCCCAAATATGGTGAAGTGTCATGTAGTCGACATTCACATGACACCACTAAGGGAATCACAACATACATACCATCAAAATATCAAACACATATAAAATTCACATGATTACTTGCAACATGATTTCTCTCGTGACCTCAAGAACAAAAGTAACTACTCACAAATGATAATCATGCTCAAGATCAGAGGGGCATTAAATAGCATAATGGATCTGAACATATAATCTTCCACCAAATAAACCATATAGTAATCAACTACAAGATGTAATCAACACTACTAGTCACCCACAAGTACCAATCTATAGTTCCGGTACAAAGATTGAACACAAGAGATGAACTAGGGTTTGAGAGGAGATGTTGCTATTGAAAATGTTGATGGCGATTGCCCTCCCCAAGATGGGAGACTTGTTGGTGATGATGATGACGATGATTTCCCCCTCCAGGAGGGAAGTTCCCCCGGTGGAATCGCTTCGCCAGAGGGCAAAAGTGCTCCTGCCCAAGTTTCGCTCGAGACGGCAGTGCTTCATCCCGAAAGTCCTCCCTTATTTTTTAGGTCAAAATGACTTATATACCAGAAGTGGGGCACTAGAGGTGGGATGGGCCGAGCAGAACCCACCAGGGCACGCCTGGCGTGCCCTGGTGTCTTGTGCTCACCACGTGGCCCCCTCCGGTAGTTATTTGCTCCAGTATTTCTTATTTATTCCATAAATATTCCTCATGAATTTTTAGCTCATTTGGAGTTGTGCAGAATAGGTAGCCTGACGTAGCTTTTTCAGGTCCAGATTTCCAGCTGCCGGAATTCTCCCTCTTTGTGTGAACCTAGCGTATTATGAGAGAAAAGGCATTAGAATTACTCCAAAATTATGCATTAAAACATCATAAATAACATTAGATAAACATGATGCAAAATGGACATATCAACTCCCCCAAGCTTAGACCTCGCTTGTTGTCAAGCAAAAACTGAAATCAAAAACATGTCCACATGCTTAGAGAGAGAGAGAGAGAGGTGTCGATAAAAACAAAATACGGACATAGAAGCATCATGTAAATTATTATAACAACAAAAAACTTTAACATAAAACTTTTTTTTGAAAGAATTGACAGTGGGAGAGCACTCCCACTGTGATTTATATATATCTATATAAATGGGGTGTTTACATAGACATATACAACGCCAAAGACAACCAACCAACCACCACCCCTCCCCATGGCTTAGGGGAGAGGCAAACTACCAGACCTCCACGGGGGGAACCAAGAGAGAAAAGAGCCAACAAGGATCAACCTAGAGTGTTACAAAGGTTTACAAATGAGCCTCTATGGGCCTCCTTGATTCTATTTTGTAGCTGACCCAGGTCGTTTTTGAAGCGTGACAGCCTGGACCCAATGGTAGGGTCAACTCCTCGGAAGTGCTTGTTATTCCTCTCCTTCCATATGCTCCACGCAGCAGTGAGAAAAACTTCCATGAAGAATGGGTCAGGCCACGAGTCTTTGTTTAATCTGATGGCAATGAGACGGTTATCAAAAGTGGGCCAATGAATGCTAAGCTTGGTCTAGCAGATCTTGCTAAAATCACAAGTGAAGATCATGTGGTCCACCGTTTCTTCAATTGGCATCCCGCAAAGAAGGCAATTAAAATCGTCACCAATGTTGTAGTGCCTCTGTTTCAACATATTGCGTGTGTTGAGCCTGTCCAAGAAAAGCAGCCATCCAAACACCTTCAACTTCATTGTACATTTTGATTTCCACAGGTGCTTGAACATGGGATCGGCATGAGCATCTCTAAAGAAGAAATAATAGTAATCCTTAGGTCGAAACTCAGCCGCGCCCCACACGTAGTGCCAAACATCAGTATTTGACGTGGAAGGGCAAATCTTGGTCAACGTTAGCTGCATGTCTCGGATTTCGTCCAGCACGATTGGAGATACAGGGAGTTGAAAGGTTTCATGCAGATCATTGGAGGCCCAGAAGTCAGCAACCGAGATATCTTCATGCAGCGCAAAAGAGAAGGCACATGGGTGGGAGTCATGCAGCACATCACGCGCCCAAAGATCTTTCCAAAGCAAGGTGGTCCTTCCATCTACCAACTGAACACGAGAGATGCCCCTGAAGGTTGGTGTCAGTTTTAGAATATCCCGCCACCAGAAAGAGCCGGTTTGGTCCACTGCATGAGGTATTTTGTCGATGTAGAGATTGTCCCATAACAGGTGAACCCAGGGCACATCCATTTTATTGTAGAATTTATGGAGGAATTTTAGGAGCAGGGCTTCATTATGTATTTTGAGATCGATCACTCCTAGCCCACCTTTATCTTTGGGACGACAGACCATGTTCCAAGCCGCAAGAGAGGAGCATTTGTCACCTTGCTCGGTTTTCTTAGTCCAGAGACAGCGTCTTCTGATTTTGTCTAGGATTTCAAGAAGCTTGGGCGGAAATTTGAGTGTACACATGGCAAATATAAGAAGAGACGTGACTGAAGCATTCGGCCAGGATAATCTGCCACCGTAAGTCATCATAGCAATGGTTGACATTAGACGCCTTTACAATCGGCAAACAAGAGGCATGAGGTCTTGGACTGTAGGCCGAGTGGTACCCAGAGGCAGGCCAAGATAGGTGAAAGGCAGTGTGCCAACATTACAGACAAAAACCCTTGCAAGAACATCCGCAGAGGAGGGGTCGAGGTTGATCGGAATCAAAGTGGACTTGTGAAAATTGATTTTCAAACCAATAGAGGTGGCGTAATCCGATAGGATCTCCTTGACCAAAGAAGCTTGACGGATGCATGCATGTAGGACTATGAACGTGTCGTCGGCGTATTGAATAACGGGGTAGTCGGTTTGTCCAACACAAGGAAAGGGGAGCTCGATTTTACCTTGTCTGAAAGCGTCATTTATGGAAAACTGTAATAAATCCGCAGCGAGCACAAAAATGAGGGGGGACAAAGGGTCCCCCTGTCGGACACCACAGCGGCATTGGAATTGGTGGCCTGGCACCCCATTGAGAAGGACAGAAGAGCGCCCAGAGGAGAATAAGCATTGGATCCAAGAAATCCATTTGTCGTTGAAGCCCATATGACGCATAATCTGGATCATCGGGTCATGGGCAATTGTGTCAAAGGCCTTTGCAAAGTCAAGTTTGAGCAAAATGATCTGTCTGCCTGAGCTTTGACATTGGTGTAGATACTGGTAAGCCCAGGCAAGGCAATCCTGGATAGTCCTCCCCTTAATGAAGCCATATTGATTGCGATGAACTGAGTCCAAAATCCTTGATTGTAGCCGATCTGCTAGAAGTTTTGTAATCAACTTGAGGCAACAGTCCAAAAGCGTGATCGGTCTGTAATCATTTACTGTTTCTGGGGAGTTGACTTTAGGGATTAACATGATGAGCCCATCATTGATGCTGTTAATGTCCAGGGTGCCATCATAAAATTGAGCGCAAAAGTCATAAAAATCATGCTTGATGATAGGCCAACAAGCTTTGAGAAAAGCACCACTGAAACCGTCAGGGCCAGGTGCACGATCTGGAGGCATGTCATTAACAACTTGGTCAATTTCTTTTTGTGTGAACAGATCAGTCAGAGCATCAAGATTATCAGATCTTCTGATGAGGTCTGGCAGAGAGAATTTCATCTCAGAGGCTGAAGTGGAGCCCAGACGATTTTTGTAAGTGAGGAACAAGAGGGCCTCTTTACTAGTATGATCTTCAATTATAGCACCACTGTCATCACGTAAGCTCGCAATGTTATTCTGTCTGTATCTTTCTGTTGCAATGGCTTGAAAGAACTTAGTGTTTTCATCACCAAATTTGATCCACCTAATAGTGCAGCGTTTTTTCCAATAAAGCTTTTGGTACTGGAGGAGCCTGATCAAGTGAGTTTTTAGAATTGTTCTGAAATTAGCCTCTGGTATAGTGAGTGTGCGTTTGTTTTCAAGCTCGTCAAGGTCAGCCAGTACACAATTGAAGTTAGAAATAGCAATAGAGAGGCGGGAGATGTTCTTACTCCAGTGTTTCAATGCATGTCTCAGGGCTTTGAACTTGCGGCAAAGTTTAGTGGCAGCATTCTCTGACTTAACAGGCCTTTCCCAAACATTTCGCATAACATCCATAAATCCTGGGTGAAGGATCTAGTAGGACTCAAAACGGAAAATCTTACTGCGGGGAATCTTGGTCTCAATATTGACAACACAAGGGATATGATCAAAAACCGGTTTACCAAGGGGTTTCACCAAGGTTTTAGGGTAAACCGTGGTCCAGTTAAGCGAAGTAAAAAACCAGTCAATTTGCTCGAGGAGGTGGTCATTTTGCATATTACTCCAGGTGTAAGCACGGCCCTGTACTAGCAGCTCAACAAGTTGCTGTTTATGTATGATGTCGTTAAAGGTGAGCATGTCTTGCATGTTTCCCCCAGGCTTGTTACGATTTTCAGGTGCACGCATATAGTTAAAATCATCGAGGAGTAGCCAGTCCTGACCATTTGGAATGTTCACATCATAGAGCCAATTAGTAAAAGTATCACGATCTTCGCCAGCGCATGGACTATAAACATTCACTAGTGTCCAGGTTTGAGAGGTTTGCGTACTGACGAAAGAGGTAACTAGCGCATGCGTGTCGTTTGAAACTACTGTGTGGAGAAAACAGAGCTTTTCATATGGTGAGAATCCCACCCGAGGCACCACGCGAAGGAACAAAAGCAAATTGATCAAACTGACGAGGACAACAAGTTTTAACAAAAGCAGGAGTAACATCAGGCAACTTGGTCTCCTGAAGACAAACTACGGCGCAACCACTTGAGAGGATCGCATTATTAAGAGCTAAACGTTTCTTCTCAGAGTTTAAGCCTCTGATATTCCACGAGAGAACATTCCAGCAGCGTAAAGAGGGCATGGCACGGAAGCAGAGTTACTGGAGAGGAGCAGAGGTGCCCTCCTCCTGATCTTGAACGGCAGGAGTACCTGAAGTTGTTGGAGCAGAAACATCCGGCAGGGAGAGAAGAGCTTCAGCAGTGAGCTCAGCTTCTGGAATGGCGCACCTGTTGATGCCAATTTGTTGCAGAGTTGATATCGGTGTTGGAGGGGGGATGCCATCATCCGCAGAAGGAGCAGAGCTTGAAGATCCAAAGGAGGGAGCCAACCTGGGCTTGACCTTGGAGGTGTACCCATGGGTGTCAGTAAGTGGTGGGGCCTTGAATCCATTATATTTGTTCGAGCGTGAGCTACGTTGAACATCCACCATGGAGAGAGGAGCAGCAGGTCGCGAGCATCTGGGGCGGGCCCGTGGCTAAGTTGGAAGGGCAACCAAGGTATCATGGGTAGGATCAATTGCATCAGGTAGCCCAGATAGACTGTCATCAAAAGCTGGCTGGAGCGTGTTGACAGTCTCATCAGACAGTAAAGTGGCACTTTCAGACGCTGGCAGGGTTGTAAGGCTGTCCAAACTAGCAGGTTCCAGAGGGAGAGCATTTTCCTTGACAGCAGCATTCTCAGAGCCATCCAAGATCTCTGGAACAGGGTGGATCTCTTTAATATGCACGGTTGGAGGCGCAGGCAGCACAGACAAAGGCTGTTGCATGAATCTAATGCCTGAAGAATCCGCTGTGACAAGAATTGAAAGTTCCGAGCGCGGTGAACGCAGGCCATAACCAAAGCTCCAGGGGCCGAATGTTGCAATCATCGGACGAAGTGCCTGGAAAATGAAGGTATTCAGGTTGCGGCGCGGGATTAGGTCATCCAGCAGAACAGCAAGAAGCTCATCACCTTGAGCAGAGAGGCCAAAAGAGATCCCTTGATTAATGCAGAAACACCGAGATGGTCAGGGCAGCAGAAGGCACAGGAGGAGCAGGTAGCACAATCAGTGTGTGGTGCTCGATAGCAAGGTCAGAAGACTCAGAGCTTGAACTGTCAGTCACGGTGATTGAATCATTCTAGGCTTGAAATGCATTGTCAGTGATATTGTTGCCAGGAAATATACCATCTTGAAATGTGAGGCCTTGAGCATGAAGCCATGCCTGGTAATTAACAAGGTGTGGGGGCATGACAAGGGGCGGGGGAGCAGGCCACGCATCCCAGGCCACATTGCCATTACCCTGAGCATTGTGGGCATTGGCCTGGCCGCCACCATTGCCAGGGGGAGGAGAACCATTCTACACAAGACAGTTGTGCACTTGCTGCTGATAAAGCTGTTCTGCAGTAAGGTCAGGGCCAAACAAAGGGTGAGGCTCGCCGTTAGGGGGTGGTAATTCTTCATCAGCGGGCGGAACTTCAGGTAGCAGTCCATGGCCATCAATGCTTCGAAGGATTGTGATCTGAACTGTCCAACAGTCCCTGGCACCTCCGAGTTACCACACAACAAAACTCTTCGGGATCAAACGCATGCGGAGCACTCTAACTTTGAGCAGCATGAATCTGCGATCTTGTCTTGGATTGTACCAGGAAACAAGGGAGCCAAAACCACCCAAAGCCTTATTGATGTAATAATCAGTTTGATAGTCATAAGGGAAGCCGAAGAACATCAACCAAACTTGAGGACCCAACGAGGTAGTACGATGGTTAAGAGCTTCATTATGGGGAACGAAAGTGACAAGCAGATCTTCCTCTTCAAGCTCAAACGTTGTGGCGACAGCCGTATCTCTCAAGAACGAGTCGATAAAGCCAAAGACTCCAATCCCAAAAGGATGATCACTGATCTCAGTAGTGAAGAGTTGCGCTTCGTGTAGGAGGGTCACGATCTGGTTGCGGATCAGAGCACGACAATGCAGAGGGACATAATGGCTCGTCTCTGCAATCGCCAAGAACTCATGGCTGAGAGGAGCAATGGGGCCAACCACCATGCCACTACGCACCACGTGGTCCGCTGGACCGGGCTCAACAGCAAACCCGGGCGGGAGGAAGGGGACAGGGTTAAAGGGGTAGTTTGCCATGGGCGAGGGGCTCTGAGACAGGGCAAGAGCAGGTACTGCCGATGGGACGGAGCAGAGCTGGGGCTTTTGGATTTTCGAGGTGGAAGACGAAGCGAGAACGGAGGCGGAGTGTGTGTGGGTTACCTTAGGTACCCATTTCCATTTCAAGCTGAAGCGACGTTTCCAGCAGGATGCATCCACATGGCTGTAGGCACCGCAAGTTAACTTTTATCATATACTTCTCTTGAATAAGTAACAATTCATCACAACATTGAAGTATAAAGCATAAACTCTATTGGAAACCAACAAACTATGCTTTCAGTCAACTTTGCAACTACAATTCATCATCTTTTCAGGAAGGGTCACGTATCGGAGCCTTTAGGCAAGTCCACATACTCAACCATCATATACTCTTCTATGATTGCTAACACTCACCGCATACACATGAGCAAAACGTTTCAACCGGACACATAGAAAGATAGGGGCTTATAATTTCGCGTCCCAATGTATTCACCTCAAGGGTGATGTCAACAATAATAACTCATGCTGCTCATATCCAACTGGCTATATGTGCCTAGATCTTTCCTCACCACATGATGCTTGCCAAAAGAGAAAAATAAAAAGGAATATAGAGAAAAACTTTGACTTTTGCATGAAAGTAAATACATAAAAGTAAAAGATAGGCCCTTCGCAGAGGGAAGCAGAGGTTGCCATGCGCTTTTTGTTTGTATGCTCAATCCCTTAGTGCAAAAGAACGCCACGTTATATTGCCCCTTATGATAGCAACCTTTATTATGCAGTCCGTCTTTTTATTCTTTGCCATCACAAGTTCATACAATGCTCAATTTTCTGTTACACTAAATGATCTAACACTTTTAGAAGCAATTTTTATTGCCTTATTGCAGCGATGACAACTTACTTGAACGATCTTACCACTACAAGAAATATGTCAACTTGTAACCTTCTGTCAGTGACCCTGAAAGAATTGGTCATAAATCTACGACCATTTGAGACCAATTGGTCAAAAGCTCTTTAGGGGGCTCCAAACCCTAAACTATAATGACCATTTTGGTCAGATAGGTCGTAATTTCCTTAGACGAAATGGTCATGAAGCAGACAACACTGGTCCGCTTCCTTATTTCTAGCTAATCACGACCAATATAGATGGTCATAACCTTGTAAATTGTGGTGGATTGCTGTGACTAGGCGCCACCTCATCAATTTTTCCTATGTGTCATGTCCATGTGTCAATTTTTGCCCTAGGTTTTGAAGCAACCTATATTTCTGTCATTCCCAAAATTCCCCCCAAAATTGGGCATTATTTACTATCCAAATCATCTCCTCATTACAATATTCAACTCCATTTGCCTGGTAAATCTTCCTCGGCAAATTTCCAAAGTTTTTGTTTAGCTTGAACTGTTGTGAAGGAAGTACTAGCTAAGCATATCCTAATGAGCTTAATTTTTGCCACATCTTCTATATTCCCAAATCACAGCTCTCCACAAAATTTGAGCCCCATCTAACAATACATGTGAGCTTAGCATCCAATCTTTGTTTCTGGTGATATTTTCAGTTTGTGAAGAAACTATATTTTATGTTAATTTATAATTGCTGAAAATTTACCATGACATGACCCTGCCATAGAACCTCCCTCCCCCAAATTTTAGCTCATTTATTCTACCAATTTTCCTCAGCATTTTTCCTAATTTTCTGTTCAACGGAGAGCACTGTGAAGGAAGTACCATTTTTATTTATCCAAATGGTATGAAAATATGAAAGTGACTTCATATGCCCAAATTATCCTCCTCCTCTAAATTTCAGATCAATCCATACATTCATTTGATTCTAGCTTCAACGTTCATATTTCTGTCCAGTGTGGTACATTGCAAAGCAAGTGACACCTAGGCTCCTCCATTTGAGCTGCAAATTTTCCAAGATAGTCTCCTTAGTAGATGATAATCTTTGGCCAAAACTCAGGCCCATTGGCCATGTGCATTTTCCCCACCACTAATCAAACACTTGGGTGCTAATTCATGTTTGAGCTTAGTTTAGTCTCCTCGTGAGATTCTTCTATTGCCTTCTTCTTCCTGACACCTATCGGGGGAGTGCCCAGCCCACTAGACATGCCCAGGCCACCCGGAACGCGTGGCAACACCACAGTCATGCTGTCGGCATTCTGGGAATGGGGGTCCCCAGACTTGCCTACATGCGGCCTGCGGCGTGGCTCGAGTGGGGGCCCAGTGCGGCCCAGCTTCATCAGCTCAAGCTCAAGACCCTTGCAAGGGGCCAAGCCTTGCGGGGCGGACGACAAGAGGCTTCCTCAGGAGCAGCCTCATCAGGCAGGCTCGTGAGGAGGCGGAGAGATCAAGGCAGGGGTGCCTCACGAGGAGCCCGTGACGCAAGCCATGACGATCGAGATTAGGCGGGCGCCAGGCGGGCGCCGGCCTGCGCAGTGTCCTTGTTTCCCCTTCGGTGCAAAGGGAGCAAGCACAGGCCAAGGCATCGGGCAAAGGTTACCATTCTGGTGCAACGAGACCAAGACCAGCAGAGCGGCAGGACGGAGGTCACCGTGGAGCCCAAGACGGCGTCATCACCAGTGCTTTTGGCAGCCGAAGACCACGTTTGGTCAGGATAACTTGTACTAGATGTTCCCCTTCAAAATGGCCAATTGTTGGCGCCCTTCCCGCTCATTTTTTGGGAAGAGGACCAGGGCCTCTATAAATAGGACTAGCCCCCGAGTAGAGAGAGGGGAGAAAAAGAGAGAAAGAGAAAAAGAAGAGAAGAGAGAAAAGAGAGAAGAGAGAGAGAGAGAGAGAGAGCTCCAGACCGAGTAGAACACACCGCACCAGCTCAAGAACACCTCTCGTGAGGCCGTTCTTCCCCCTGTATTGTTCATCATCAGCCCCCGAGGCAATCCACCACACCACACACCGGAGTAGGGTATTACACCACATTGGTGGCCCGAACCAGTATAAACCTCGTTTCCCTTGAGTGTTCTGTTTTCCGGCCTAGATTTCTTGCGAGCCATAGATGCACGAGTCGGTAGGGGAAAGATCTCCGTGCGCACCCCAGTGTTCGAGCCTTAAGGGTCTTGCGGAACCCGAAATCCGAAATTTGGCACGCCAGGTAGGGGTGGGCCGAAATCTTTCTTCCGCTGTTCGCGTGTGATCTTCCGTCGTGTCCATGGCTGACGGTCGTCGGGCTCGCGCCGAGCGCCGGGCTGCTCTCGCCACCCGCGTCGCCCAGACGGCACCCATCGGCGGACGCCCTCGTCGTTCCCCGTCGCCTGCCGCCAACGCCGCCACCGGCCCAGTGGGGAACGAGCAGCAGGCCTCGTCCCAGCATCCTTCGATGCGGCGGGAGGGCCGCACCGCAACCCCGTCATTCACTCCAGCCGGTTCGTCGTCCCACGCCCGTCGCGCCCCCATGGACGCGCACGCCGTGCTGCTCCTGGCAAGAGAGCTCCTGCACTACCGCCCCATCGACGACCTCTACGAGGACTGGCTCACCCGCATCACCGAGATCGTCAGCGCCGCAGAGGGCTCTCCTTTGCCGCCCTTCTCGCTGCCTCGCCCTCCATTCCGCGCAGGGGGCGAGGATCAGGAGGCGCCTCCGCCACCTCCTCCCCAAGAAGGCGCCCTGGCTCTAAGGCGCGAAGCCCCAGGGCGAGACCCTCCATGTCCGGCGCATGCGCGGCAAGAAGGGAACTGCCAAGAGATCCCTCGTCCCCAAGAAGGTGCTCGCGCGCTCCTAGCACCGGCGCGCCAAGATCGCGTCCCTGTGCCTCCACGCCAAGACCCCGCGCTGCTCCGAGCGGCGGCGCGTGGTAATCACCAGGAGCAGGCCCAACACCAGCAAAGGGCCCCGGTGGCCACAGTAGGCTGCTGCGCCTTCACCCCCGAGCTACGCGGTGTCACATGGCTAGGCAAGTTCAAACCTGATCTGCCCCCTCGTTATGATGGCACAGCGGACCCCGCGGAATTCCTACAGCTCTACGAGCTGGGCATCGAAGCCGCCAACGGAGACGAAAAGGTCATGGCGAACTGGTTTCCCATGGCGCTCAAGGACGGCGCCCACACCTGGCTTCTGAACCTGGCTCCCAGCACGATCTCCTCCTGGGACGAGATACACACTCGCTTCATCACCAACTTCTAGGGCACTCGCGACCGGCCCCCGGCCATAAGCGACCTGCGCCGCATCAAGCAACAGCTAGGGGAAACCCTGCAGAAATACATCCAGCGCTTCAACAACGCTCGCCTCAAGATCCCCAGGGTGACTGAGGAAGCCATTATCTCGGCCTTCTTCGATGGCGTGCGCGACATCAAGATGAAGGAGGAGCTGGCAATCCATGAAGACCTGTGCACATCCCTGGAGCTGTTCAACTTAGCGACCAAGTGCGCCAGGGCTGAGGAAGGACACATCTCCCTCCTCGAGCTCCCGGCTACCGACCCAAAAGATAAAAAGCCCAAGGCCAAGGACATGAAGCGTAAGGGAGCTGTCGTGCTCGTAGCGGAACCAGACACCAAGCGAGGCAGGGATCAGCCTAAGTCATCCAAGGGCAGCCGATACTGCGTGTACCACGACCTCCACACCCACAACACCAACGAATGCCAAGAGCTCAGGGCCGTGCGAGATGGGCGTATCGGCCGACGCCCCGAGCGCAACGATAGGGGCTATGGCCGAGGAGGAGGAAGAGGTGGAGGACGATGGGAAGACCGTGGCCTCGCCAATGGTGGCGTGACCGACCTCGCGAGGATCGCTGGCAGGACCAACCTCGCGAGGGAGGCTGGAGGGATCAGCCTCGTGAGGATCGCCCGCTCGGCAACGCGGGCCTCCCTCGTCTACCGCCACCACCAAGAAGGAACAAAGACCAACATCAAGATGAGGGGGCTGGGGGCTTCCCGGAGCCACGCACAATCGCTTGCATCTTGGGTGGTGCCCAGGCCCCAGCATCACAACGCATCTTCAAGCAGTTTGCTCGTGAGGTGAATGCAGTCCTCCCCAAGCTTGAGGCCACACGCCCTCTCAGGTGGTCTGCGTGCGCCATCATGTTCAGCTCAACGGATCAGCTCAAGTGCGCGGCGACGGCCGGAGTCCTCCCGATGCTTTGCTCCCCAGTCATCAGCAATGTGCAAGTCACCAGGACCCTCGTTGATGGGGGAGCAGGACTCAACGTCCTGTCTGTCAAGACGTTCGACAATCTCCAAGTGCCGTATGATTAGCTCCAGCCGACCAAGCCTTTCTCAGGAGTCACTGATGGTTCCACTATTCCGATAGGGCAAGTTTGCCTGCCAGTCACCTTCGGGCAGCGCAACAACTACCGCACCGAGCTCATCGACTTCGACGTCACCCACATTCGCCTGCCATACAACGCCATCCTCGGGTACCCAGCCCTAGCCAAGTTCATGGCAGTGACTCACCATGGCTACAATGTCCTCAAGATGCCAGGAAGCAGTGGAGTCATCACCGTACCCTGTGAGGAAAGGGACGCGGTGTGTTCACTTGAGCGTGCGTTCCAAGCCGCAGCAATCGAAGACCCAGATCACAAGAGCGGAAGACTTCCCAAGGCGACCCTTAAGAAGAAGAAGGCTTCACCTGGCCCAAGCCATAAGGAGGCAGGCGCCTCCGGAGGCGTTGCGTCAAGATTTGCGTCCGTTCAGGGAGCGCCACCCTCTGTCGCATAGGAAAGCGCGCCCGGCGCCCTCCTCAGGCAGGGCTCGGGGGCTCTTTCTTGGAGAGCCACCGACTTTGCCAAGGTCACGAGGGAGGCGCTCGGGCACCACTTAGAGGGGTGCTTCCAGGCATGTTTCCCTCAGGAAGGTATGAGGCAAGGAATACCAAACCCTCAGGAGTTCATCGCAGGAAATACCTAAGAGCTACAGGAGTCGAGAGTCATGCGCGGCAGCCGCCGCTTGCCCGCCGTGGCCCCACATCCAGGCGAGGATGGTTGGCTGCGCGTCTGCATCGACGTGCCAGGGCTCAACCGAGCCGCGTCTCAGGAGCGCCTCTGGCCTTCGCGCGTGGGGCATTGCGAGGGTCCACCTCACAGCTACATTCGCATGCCTTTCGGCATGCCGAACACGGTCGCCGCTCATCAGCGCCTGCTGAGGAGCATTCTGGAGGCTCAGGAGGTCAGGCATTGTGCAGTCCTGGCGGAGGTGGAGATGGCCCTCGAAGACCTACCCGTGCCCCCGGAGCCTCCCGAGGCTCCTGGGCCTGGGGGCTCGTGAGGGTCGACGTCTTCACCGCGCGTCGCCCACTTCTTCGGCATCACTTCATCTTCAACGGCATCAGGTGACATCTTTCAAGTTCCATTTTTAGCTAGGAGAGCCCATAGGGCCACGTCGTTCCCAGGTCGCGTGGGTCCGTCCCTGCGGCATGTATCCGTTTTGCTTACGCTCTTTACCTACCTTGTTGGGGGCGCCCCTCGGGCTGCATCATCCCCAAGCTGCTCGGGCCTGGCCTAGCGGCGTTTGCTTTTCCCGCATCTACTTTAAACGGATTTGGTCCTTCGTACTTAAATACCTGACTGAGGGAGTCCTGGATTAGGGGGTGTCCGGATGGCCGGACTATACCTTCAGCCGGACTCCTGGACTATGAAGATACAAGATCGAAGACTTTGTCCCGTGTCCGGAAGGGACTTTCCTTGGCGTGGAAGGCAAGCTTGGCGATACGGATATGTAGATCTCCTACCATTGTAACTGACTCTATGTAACCCTAACCCTATCCGGTGTCTATGTAAACCGGAGGGTTTTAGTCCATAGGACATCATATTCGTACACAATCATACCATAGGCTAGCTTCTAGGGTTTAGCCTCTCTGATCTCGTGGTAGATCTACTCTTGTACTACCCATATCATCAATATTAATCAAGCAGGATGCAGGGTTTTACCTCCATCGAGAGGGCCCGAACCTGGGTAAAACTTCGTGTCCCTTGTCTCCTGTTACCATCCGGCCTAGACGCACAGCTCGGGACCCCCTACCCGAGATCCGCCGGTTTTGACACCGACATTGGTGCTTTAATTGAGAGTTCCTATGTGTCGTCGCCATCAGGAAGGACGCCTCGCCCCGTCTTTAAAGACGGCACCATTGCTAAGGGAGCTTTGGTTGTCGGCCAAACCCTCCGGCTAGGTGGTTTTCTTATGACCGCCTGTTCGGCTTCTGGTGATGACCTCTTGATCCATCAAAAACAATCTTCATGTCAGCTCGGAACTCGCCGAGCAGTTAGATCCAATGGAGCTCTCCTCCATAAATGAGCTCTTGGATCGCATCGCCGCCCTGGGAGTCGCTACGGATTACGACCAGATTGGGCCCAAGCCCGATCTGAGAGAGATTAACTCTCCCCAAGTCATCCATCACGTTGTCGTGGTAGAGGGACAGTGCGACGACCCCTCATCTATCTTAAGGACTAGCTACATCCGGATTCCCGATCCCTCCAAGCCGGATACCCGCGGAGGGAAGGATATCACTCAAGACCTGAACTTAGAGTCAGGCGACAGACTGGATTCATTGGACAACATCCAGGAATACAAATTTTCGAGTTCGGAAATTCTAGGCCTCTGAGCCTGAGATGGGGTGAGGCTTTGGATTTAATTCCACCCACCCACCTGAACATTAGCGATCTATCCCAAATTAGGCAAGATCCCGAAGAAACAGTACATCATTACTGGGCCAGATTCCTCCTGGTTATGAACATGATAAAGGACTGCCGCGAGGAAGACGCGATTTCATTCTTCTGCAATAATTGCACGGACAAGGGAATCCTCAACGCCATAAGTCGCCGTGTTATCACACGCTTCGCTGACTTGGCGTCCATAGTACGAAAGTACTGTGTGATGGAAAGCGCCTGGAAAACCGAAATAAAATTTTGGGACAATCCGGCCTTGAATGCAAACCCAGTCCGAAATAAAAGGGTGCATCATCGCCAGACACCCGGGTCAAACACCAAAAAGCAAAAACCCTCTACAGGGCATGGAACCGTATTGGAAGGATGGCTTAATGGACCCTATAAAATTCACAGTACAGAGGACGCCACACCAACTCACAGCCTTAGAGCATGTTGGATACTCCGGTAGGTGGCCAAAATTGGCGAAGATCTCCTAATTCCGGAGGCCACAGAAAGCCACCCCAGAGACACCAATACGGTATTAACAGTCTTCGAGACTTTCGCATCAAATAACATGCGAAAAAAGACACTTCACAGCCTTGCCGAAATCTACCAAGTGGCAACAATAAACCCATGGAGTGACACGGCTATTACCTTTAACGCTAGTGATGAACCTAAATTCCGAACAGCCCGAGTACCAGCTGCATTGGTCCTCAGTCCAATAGTGGACGGCTTTCGTCTTACCAAGGTACTCATGGACGGCGGCAGTGGATTGAACCTCATTTACGAGGAAACCCTTCAAAAAATGGAAATAGACTGGAACCGCATTGAGCGAAGCAGCACAACCTTTATAGGAATAATCCCCAGTCGGGAAGCACGCTGTACATGAAAAATCACACTAGATGTGGTGTTCGGCACGCCGGATAATTACAGGTCCGAAGAGGTCACCTTCCATGTGGCTCCATTCAGCAGCGGTTATCACGCTCTGCTAGGGTGGGAAGTGTTTACAATCTTCCAAGCAATACCCCATTACGGGTACATGAAGCTCAAGATGCCCGGGCCCAACGGGATCATCACCCTCGCTAGTGATCCGGACATAGCACTCCACCCCAAAAACAAGACAGTCGCACTGGCCCTTGAGGCACTATCCGAAGCCCTAGCGGCTGAGGAATTGACCGCACTGTGCTCCATAGTGAATAGAGATGACGTGGTACTCGACAAAATATCCAAGTCCACCTCCTTTAAACCGGCGGACGAAATAGTCAAATTCCAGGTCCACCCAACGGACCCCAATAAAACAGCTTCCATCGGGGCACATTTAAACCCTGATGTAGATGCCGCACTGCGAGAATTCCTACGAGAGAACTGGGACATTTTCGCCTAGCACCCTTCAGACATGCCAGGAATCCCACGTAGGCTGGCCGAGCACAACTTAAATATCCTAAAAGAATTCAAACCTGTCAAGCAAGCTCTTCGGCGTTTTTACGAACCTAAGAGACAGGCCATGGGAGAGGAGCTAGCAAAGCTATTGGAGGCCGGATTCATCAGAGATATAAAACATCCGGACTGGCTAGCAAACCTGGTGATGGTACCAAAGAAGGACAAATCCTGGCGCCTGTGCGTTGATTTTAAAGACCTTAACAAGGCTTGCCCAAAGGATCCCTTCCCCCGCCCCCGCATCAATCAAATTATCGATGCTACCGCAGGACACGACTCGTTGTGTTTCCTCGATGCATATTCCGGCTACCATCAAATCAAGATGGCAGAATTAGACCAAGCCGCAATGGCATTTATCACACCATACGACCCATTCTGCTTGAACACAATGCCGTTCGGGCTCAAAAACGCCGGCACAACATACCAGCGCATGATCCAGACATGTCTGGCAAACCAGATCGACAAAACAGTGGAGGCATATGTAGATGATGTGGTCGTCAAAACAAGACATGTTGAATCTCTAGTAGATGACTTGAGGCTCACATTCGATAACCTCCGAACATACGACATCAAGCTCAACCCGGAAAATGCGTTTTTGGTGTCCCAGCCGGAAAGCTCTTGGGCTTCATTGTATCCGGTAGAGGAATTGAAGCAAATCCAACCAAGATCCGAGCTTTGTCACAATTGGATATCCCAAAGAACCTCAAACAAATACAAAAATTAACCGGATGCGTGTAGGCTCTAAGCCGCTTTATCTCCCGCTTGGGAGAAAAGGCCCTACCCCTTTACCGCCTCCTTCGGCGCACCAAACACTTCGAATGGACGGATGCAGCCACGGCCGGACTCGACGAAATAAAAGCCATACTGGCAACAAACCAAGTCCTGGCCGCGCCAAACATTGGCGAACCAATGCTATTATACATTGCAGCAACACATCAGGTTGTAAGCGCGGTGCTCGTCGTCGAACGAGAAACGGAGGGACACAAATTCCCCCTTCAAAAGTCGGTCTATTATGTGTCCACTGTCCTCACTCCCTGCAAATCACGGTACCCGCATTATCAAAAGATTGTGTACGCGGTATTCATGGCATCCCGGAAGCTACGACACTACTTTCAAGAGTGTTCAATAATAGTAGCCTCGGAAGTACCACTTAACGATATTATAAACAACCGTGAAGCAATAGGCCGGATTGCAAAATGGGCCATTGAGCTCCTCCCGTTCGACATAACTTATAAGCCACGGCGAGCCATCAAGTCGCAAGTCTTGGCCGACTTCATCGCAGAATGGACGGAGGCCGAACTCCCTAAAGAGTACGACACATATTCAAATTGGATCATGCATTTCGACGGCTCCAAGATGTTTTGACGTCCCCCACAGGAGACACAGTTCAATACGTACTCCAGATTATGTACACGGACTCCAACAATGCAGCCGAATATGAGGCCCTTCTACATGGTCTCCGGATGGCAGTATCTATGGGCATTCAACGCCTAGAGGTGCGCGAGGACTCGAACCTCGCAATATCCCAAATAAATGGAGACTTCGATGCCAAGGATCCAAAAATGGCAGCTTACCGCAACGCCGTCCTAAAAATGTCAGCTCGGTTCGAAGGGCTTGAATTCCACCATGTAGCCCGGGAAAATAATCACGCGACAGATGTCCTGGCACGCATCGGCGCAAAACGCGATGTAGTCCCCCCAACATCTTCTTGGAAAGGCTGTTCAAGCCATCCGTAGTATGGGAAGGGGAGCCGAACAATAACAGCCCGGACCCAATCGCACTGCCCAACACCGAACATTCCGACACAATCGGAGGCTCTGCCAACGAAATAACACCTCCAGCCCACGTAACAATGGCCGTTATCGCCCCGTGGACGGAACCATTCCTCGCCTACCTCACTAGGCAGGAACTCACCGAGGACCAAAATGAGGCACGCTGCATAGTGCGGCGATCCAAAGCCTACAAAGTCCACAAGGGAGAGCTTTATAAGAAAATCACTACCGGAGTCCTTTAAAAGTGCATCTCCGAAGAGGAAGGGCGGAACCTCCTGGCTGAAATTCATGCCGGACTCGGCGGTCATCACGCGGTAGCTCGGTCCCTTGTAAGCAAGGCCTTCTGTACAGGATTTTATTGGCCGACGGCGTGGGCAGATGCCCAGGACTTAGTCCAACGATGCACCGGTTGCCAGCTCTTTGCAAACCAAAGCCATATGCCACCCACCGCCCTCCAAACTATCCCCATCACTTGGCCCTTCGCGGTCTGGGGCTTGACATGGTTAGTGTAACATCCCAAAATTCTAAATTTTGGAATGTTATAATAAATAGATAGATTGATTGATTGTTTGATTGTTGTGTGATTGATTGAGTGAAAAATGAAACCTTTTTGAAAGTTAAATGAGAGGGAATAAAAGGACTTTCCCAAACTTTCATTTTTCATTCGTGATCTCCGTGAATTCAAATTCTTTTCACCACGAAACCCTGGAGATAAGATGAAATGACTTCTTCCATTTATTTAATGACAAGGGGTGTTGAAAATATTTGAATTTCATTTGTAAAATATTTCCAATTCTGAAACTTTATGCAACTCAATGATTTTCACGAGAGGAGATAAAATGACTTCTTCAAATTATATGAAATATGAGTTGGGAGTTTCAAAGGATCAAATTCAAAGTCTTTTTGGAATTATTTTTCAATTTGGAGTTATTTGGATTTTATTCAAATCATTTTTCTCCAAAAATAAAATACATGGAAAATAGGGTAACATGATTCCCTGCAACATAAAATTGGAGAGAAATAAATTTGATTTCATTTTGATATTTTTAAAATGATTTTTGTTGGATCTTATTAGAGCAGGAACACTGTTAGAATTATTAGAATTTGTGTGTATTTTATTTAATGCCAGAAAAATGTTGATGTCGTAGAAAATCTTTTTCTGAAAATTTTGATATATAACATGCCTATATAAAAATTTTATTTTATTTTGTTATTCGGTTTTCCTTCTGTTTCTATTTTCTAAAAAAAACTGTACGTGTGGCCCATATTTATTTATCGCGTAAATGCGCAGTATAGTAGCTTCTGGCTCCTCATTGTTTTTCTCTTAAATGGGCCAGGCCCAGCCAGCCTTTTCTTTTTTTTCTCTTAGGCCGAATTTTGTAAAAAAAAAACTGCAGCCGCAGCGTGCGCGTGCGGCCGGCCGAAGGCCTTTAGGCCCATCCGCCTCTTTTCTTCTCTGTTTCGTATATTTTCGTCTATGTTTAGTCCCACATTGCCTAGCCTTTGACCCCTAAGTCTCTTTTTCACCAATAAATATAGACCCATAGAGCCTCCAAAAATCATCCGATTCGGGTTAAATCAATATTTTGGTTTGACTAGGTTCATTTAAGAAAAATATATTTCTCCTCTCCGACGCGACTTTTGGAAATTGTCTCCTTTCTCCAAAGTTGTCTTTTCTCTGCCTTATAAAGGTATCTTTTTTTGTTTTTTTCTTCTTATACCTTCGTAGTTTATTATTTTTAGACTAATATGATGAAATAATTAGATTATCAATTAGTCTACGTACATTAGACCCTAGCCCGTAGCTATTTTTTCTTCTTCCGTAAAACAGCTTGGCCCTGATTTTTCAAATAGCTTTTTACTCGTTTGTCCAAATACAACGAAACCAACACCCACTTCTTTGTTATGATCTCCTCTATCCAGTAAAACAACTTAAACATGTTTTTGAAAAGTTTAAAATTTGAATTAGAACATATTTGAATTCAAACTTCGTTTGATCATAACTTGAGTTTCGTAACTCCGATTTTGTTGATTCTTTTTGCAAATCAAAGCTCTTGACCTAAACATTTTAATAAGGCCAAATGCACATAATTTTGGTACTGTTAGAAATTGTTTTATATTGCAAGAGTTATTTGCTTGGTTTTGAAGTTTTCCGAATCGCCTTCTTCGTTCTTTTTGATCTTTTGAGTGATTGCTTAGGTGTGGTTACTATTGCTTGCTTACGATAGATTGACCGGAGTGTGACGAGTAGAACTATCAAGAGTTTTGAGTGCGAATCATCTTCATCAATATTGCAGGCAAGTTCATACTTTGATCATACCCCCTTTCATACCCAGTTTTTATGCATTAGTTCCAATCCTCAAACATTGCATGATTAGGATGTCATTAACATGTGGGTATTGGGAAGTAGTTGATGAGGTAGGAACCTATTGCCCTGCATTCAACCCTTGGGAGTTACTATTACGTTATGCTTTTGGTGCCATGCTATGCTCGTAGACGTGGATTGGGTTTTGAGAGTATTCATGACAGATGTGAGATTGTTAATTAATGGTTTACTTAAGGTGGCAACTTAAACACACATCTGTGTGGATTGAGGTACCTGGGTATTCCAGGATTGCCTGTCTAGGCACCTGGGTAGACCAGGATTGCCTGTTTTTTATGGACCGCCACCGAGGCTCAAAGGGATCATGAGATTATTCATACTAGAAACTTCTGTGTGCAGCCACAAGCTATTATGGGCTCTAGCATAGTTGATTAAGTCATGCGAACTCTTATAGGGTAGACTAGTAGATGTAGGGGAAAGTAGGTGTAACGGTCTATCCATCGTAAGGTGCTAGCGCTTCTAAAATACTATGTCTCGGTCATCCGTCTTCTCAAACACCATGTAGTGCGAGAAACTAAATGGAGGCGATCGAGTCTTGTGGGGAAAAGTGCGCAAACCTCTGCAGAGTGTACAAACTAATCATGATTAGCCGTGTCCCCGGTTATGGACGTCTTGAGTATCTAGTTCTTCGATTATCCTGTTGATCTCATCATGTTACTTAAATAATTGGTTGGTTTTTAAATGATGATGCTTAATTGGGATTGAGAATGCTGTCAAGCATTCTCAATGTTTAACAACCACCATGGTAGTTAAATAAAATTTATTCCTTTGTAGTAGGGAAAAATTGGCTTTTCGCAAAAAACCTTATAACCATAGAGATTTTCCACCAGCCAAATATGCATGTAGTGATAGCCATTGTTCATCATTCTCTATGGTGTGAATTTGCCAGTACATTCAATGTACTGACCCTTTGTGGCTGCAACGTCTCATGTTGCAGGATTATCTTACGACGAGTAAGTGGTACGTTAGGGTTACGATTTCTACACTCAACTTTGTCGTTGGTGTTGTTGGGAATCCACAACCTTGTTACTTCCGCTATTTTGGATTGAGGTAATAGTATTTATGTTACTTATACATGTGATTTACCTCTGTTATAAATCGTCGAGTACTGTGCGTGTCAGCATACCGATCCAGGGATGACACTTAAGCACAGAGACTTGATCCATTCGGGTTGGGTCGCTACAAGATGGTATCAGAGCACATATTGACTGTAGGACGTGACCCTAGAAATTGGCAAGCGCATAGGAAAGATTTTCTCTACAACTTCATTTTCAAAAGATCTTTTACTTCTCTTCTCTTCTGAGCTTATTAAAAATTCCCTTTTAGTGAGACTATACTCCTCTCCCCTTTTGACCACTCGAAGATTCGACGGATGAGACCACTCCAAGAAGTATAAGATATCGGACAACCACAACCACTACAGAATGAAGAGGATTTTACCATACATATGATAATGGAAACTACAACTGTTGAAGACTTTGAAGACTAGGAGAATTGGAGGCTCCAAAGAACTCCCAGATTTGTATGAAGGCTACCCTTATGGAACTTGGCAGACTATGGAAGCTGTCAATACCCGAGACCAATGTGTATCGGAGAAAGACCGAGCATGGAGAGTTAAAAACCTCAAAGTTTTGTCAAGAAAACCCTAAGGCAGGAGATATCAATTATGGAAGATAGCTCATGGCAATGACAAGGGCAGAAACACGTCCATCCCTGATGATACCACTCGTTGATGCTATTGTCACCATACTGAGTTAAGGATGCATTCCTTCAGAATGGATTGGATGGAAGAAGGATGATGGAACATCTATCGGCAAAAGATGAAGTTTTACCCTTAGCTGGTGTATCACCAGGATCTGGAGTGTTACATCAAGAAGTTAAGATGAACCTACAAGAAGCAGTATTTGATAAGGAAGCGTTTCGTGAAGAACTTAGGACCCAGAAATTGAAGTAGCCAAGCTGGAGGAGCAAAACCTCGAGAAACCAGAGATTCGTCAGGAACTAGACCATGGTTCATGCCAAGGATGTTGAAACCTAGAAGTTTGGAATGCAACTCCAGAAATATTAAAGGACGTCATGATAGACCTCGCGTCAATAGAGTTGATCTGGCAAAAGAACTTGAGAAAGACAAGCATGATCGGAAGAAGCCATTGGAGGCATGAACAAGGCTTGAAGAGTTTGGAGACGTTGAAGATTTATTAACCTTTAGAAGACCCAACCCCTGTTATCTACCTACGTTAGATGCGACGTTTGTGAGCTGTCATTTGTTTGATGTTTTTTCCCGACAGCCACAAATAAAATCTGCCTTTTCAAAACTTTTTGTTTGTATTGTGTGCATCCCTATCTATCTCTCTTATCTCACCCCAAACCCATGGACCCAATAGAGGATGAATGAAGATGAGCTTGTATTTTCTGGACCGATGAGTCAGTTGGAGACGGACCGATGAATTCAGAACATGGAGGATCACATGAAGAATAACCCTGTAGTCGGAAAGGATATGACCCAGCATGCTCTTCAGTGCTTTGAAAGAGGTGCTGCTACTTGGTGGAGAATGTACCAAACCATCAATGGATGGCAAGGAGTAACCACTTGGAAAGAATTTAAGTTGACTTTGCCAAAGTATTGGTTTGTGTCCCAGAAGTTGAAGCCTTATGGAAATGGATATGAAGAAACCTTGTGCATGCAAGATTTGTGGAGAAATAGGACACACCCGTAAAGAACACAAGGATGAATACCCTAATTGTGAAGGAAGTCACCCAGTTGAAGAATGCCCAATTAGGTAGATTACTTGTTTCTTGTGTGAAGGGACTACCCACTATCTTGCTCAGTGTCACATTTACCCCATGGTACAATGAACCATCCAGCAGAAGAAAGAAGAAATGAAAGGAGCCCTCATGGAAATTTTAGAAGAAGCTGTGATGGAGGACACACCTAAAGAGGACCCGAGTAAACCCTGCACTAAGTCTTGCTATTCATGTGGAGAAGAAGGACACATCTCCCAAAATTGTTTGAATGGGGATCTAGTAGAATTCCCGACAGAGGAAGTAGAGTATGACCCACAAGAAACAGAATCCATGATTGGAACGGAAAAATCCAGGAAGAGAAGTAGATTGGATACCAGGAAGGACCTGAGTCATATCACCTATTACAGGTGCAAGGAGTCAGGGCACTAAATCAATAGTTGCCCAAAAAGGAAATCTCTAGACTTGTCAGAAGTAATATGTTTTAGTTGTAATTGAGCAGGGCACTTTGCCGGAGAATGCCCCAAGGAGAAGGAAACTTGTGCTAGATAGTTGAGTTTGCAACAAAAGAAATGGAGTAGTAGAAGTGAGAACATTTTCATTTATATTGAGGTGTTGAGTTGAGACATGTAATGGAAAAGCGAGAGATTGTAATCACTTGAGAATGAAGAAAGTTAGCATCGTTGGTACTGATATGGATTTTATGAGTTGTTACTCTATGAAGAAGAATTTTGGCCATTCTGAGGATATGAGAAATATGGTCTATGGAAGATTTGTGCATTTTAAGGGTGGTAGTACCCTGTAAGAACCCTTGACCCTTGGAAAAGATAAGGATACTCCACTGAGTGGATTTCAGACAAAATGAATACGAGTTTTGTCTCGATATGTGTGATGCCCCAAGAGTATGTGGGATGAAGTTGGAGACCGTCAGTTGTTGGACCAAATGTGATCAAGGAGTCAGAAGAGAATGTTAAGTTGATTCGAGATAGACTGAAGGTAGCTCAGTCCAGGCAGAAGAGTTATGCAGACTTAAAAATGCAAGGAGGTAGTCTATGAAATTGGAGACAGATCATGTCTTCGTGTGTTCCCTCTACGAGGAGTTAAACGATTTGGAGTTAAGGGAAAGTTAGTCCCGAGATTTCTAGGACCATACCGAGTTTTGGAGCGTATGGGAGAAGTGGCCAACAAGTTGGAGTCACCCGAAGGACTGTTAGGAGTTCATGATGTGTTTTATGTTTCCCGGTTGAAGAAGTGCCATGCAGAGATGGCCAATATTCCCCTGTAAGGACGCTTGACCCTGGAAAGGATAATGATGTTCCACGAAGTGGAATATGGACTTCATAAGTATAAGTTTTTATCTCGGTATGAGGGATATCCCAAGAGGATGAAGAATGAATTACTATTGGATATAAAGGAGGTATGATGTCGGAAATATGGATCAATGGAAACTCCATGATGAGTCTGAGTAATCATGTCCTAGTTTGGTGCCAATAGAAGGAAGGAAGACAGTACAATTGGATGGATTTAAGAATACTAAGAAGTTGTAAGTTGGAATAATGATCAGTTGCCCGATGATAAGTTCAAGGGCCATAACCCACAGGCCCCAGGACCTGCCAAGAAGCAAGCACATTCTTGCTGAAGGAAAAACCCTGGAAGGAGTGACGACTTTATCAACCGACGATCTTATAGGAGTTACGCAAAACCTGAGGGTTGTGAAGGAACGATAGTTGTTTGTTTAGCTCGCAGAATCTATGGATCCATCCGAACCTAGTTCATGGACAAGAGAAATTCTGCAATGCTTGTGAGGATGGACGAGTGTTAGAATGCGAGATTCGCTAAACCGTATACAAGGTAATGATTTGGGTGCGGGATGGATCGATCACCATACCGACTTACTCTTATTATTCGCCTTGCTATATGGGATGGTAAATCTGAGTGACTTACCTATAGTAGAGAGATGACGATCAAAACCTTGTTTAAGCCTTAGAATGGTGTAGGTATTTTTTCCTTGTACAAGGCAGTTTTTGCCAACCGTAGGTTATACGGTGCGGATCAACCAGACCCATTTCCTGCAGAAGGAACCATAAATTGTTGACCACCATGAGATATTGATAGTTGTTTAGTTTTGGCGCCAGACCCGTCAGCTAAGAAGACCCAGTCACAGAAGAACCTTACCAAGATGAAAGACAGAAGAATTGAGGAAAATGTTATGCCACTACCGAAAGAGCCCAGATAAGGAATTATCCTGAAGATCTGAGAAGACCGACACTATTAACAATATGGATGAAGTATATGAGTTTTGATGCAACTGTAACCATGCTTCTAAGGGTGGAAGCACCCCAGACCCCGTGTGATGATCGATGGGTTTTGAGGAAACCCCCAAACCCTAACCTATTTCTTGCTAGCCTCTCCGAATCTCAAGGACGAGATTCATTTTAAGGGTGGTAGGTTTGTAACATCCCAAAATTCTAAATTTTGGAATGTTATAATAAATAGATAGCTTGATTGATTGTTTGATTGTTGTGTGATTGATTGAGTGAAATTCGAAACCTTTTTGAAAGTTAAATGAGAGGAAATAAAAGGACTTTCCCAAACTTTCATTTTTCATTCGTGATCTCCGTGAATTCAAATTCTTTTCACCACGAAACCCTGGAGAGAAGATGACATGACTTCTTCCATTTATTTAATGACAAGGGTTGTTGAAAATATTTCCAATTCTGAAACTTTATGCAACTCAATGATTTTCACGAGAGGAGATAAAATGACTTCTTCAAATTATATGAAATATGAGTTGGGAGTTTCAAAGGATCAAATTCAAACTCTTTTTGGAATTATTTTTCAATTTGGAGTTATATGGATTTTATTCAAATCATTTTTCTCCAAAAATAAAATACATGGAAAATAGGGTAACATGATTCCCTGCAACATAAAATTTGAGAGAAATAAATTTGATTTCATTTTGGTATTTTTAAAATGATTTTTGTTGGATCTTATTAGAGCAGGAGCACTGTTAGAATTATTAGAATTTGTGTGTATTTTATTTAATGCCAGAAAAATGTTCATGTCATAGAAAATCTTTTTCTAAAATTTTTGATATATAATATGCCTATATAAATTTTTTATTTTATTTTGTTATTCGGTTTTTCTTCTGTTTCTATTTAAAAAAACTGTACGTGCGGCCCATATTTATTTATCGCCTACATGCGCAGTATAGTAGCTTCTGGCTCCTCATTGTTTTTCTCTTAAATGGGCCAGGCCCAGCCAGCCTTTTCTTTTTTTTCTCTTAGGCCGAATTTTGTAAAAAAAAAACTGCAGCCGCAGCGTGCGCGTGCGGCCGGCCGAAGGCCTTTAGGCCCATCCGCCTCTTTTCTTCTCTATTTCGTATATTTTCGTCTACGTTTAGTCCCACATTGGCTAGCCTTTGATCCCTAAGCCTCTTTTTCACCAATAAATATAGACCCATAGAGCCTCCAAAAATCATCCGATTCGGGTTAAATCAATATTTTGGTTTGACTAGATTCATTTAAGAAAAATATATTTCTCCTCTCCGGCGCGACTTCTGGAAATTGTCTCCTTTCTCCAAAGTTGTCTTTTCTCTGCCTTATAAAGGTATCTTTCTTTGTTCTTTTTCTTCTTATATCTCCGTAGTTTATTATTTTTAGACTAATATGATAAAATTATTAGATTATCAATTAGTCTACGTATTTATACATTAGACCCTAGCCCGTAGCTTTTTTTTTCCGTAAAACAGCTTGGCCCTGATTTTTCAAATAGCCTTTTACTTGTTTGTCCAAATCCAACGAAACCAACGCCCACTTCTTTGTTATGATCTCCTCTATCCAGTAAAACAACTTAAACATGTTTTTGAAAAGTTGAAAATTTGAATTAGAACAGATTTGAATTCAAACTTCGTTTGATCATAACTTGAGTTTCATAACTCCGATTTAGTTGATTCTTTTTGCAAATCGAAGCTCTTGACCTAAACATTTAATAAGGCCAAATTCACATAATTTTGGTACTATTAGAAAAAAATTTATGTTGCAAGGGTTATTTACTTGGTTTTGAAGTTTTTCGAATCGCCTTCTTCGTTCTTTCTGATCTTTTGAGTGATTGCTTATGTGTGGTTACTATTGCTTGCTTACGATAGATTGACCGGAGTGTGACGAGTAGAACTATCAAGAGTTTTGAGTGCGAATCATCTTCACCAAAATTGCAAGCAAGTTCACACTTTGATCATACCCCCTTTCATACCGAGTTTTTATGCATTAGTTCCAATCCTCAAACATTGCATGATTAGGATGTCATTAACATGTGGGTATTGGGAAGTAGTTGATGAGGTAGGAACCTATTGCCCTGCATTCAACTCTTGGGAGTTACTATTGGGTTATGCTTATAGTGCCATGCTATGCTCGTAGACGTGGATTGGGTTTTGAGAGTATTCATGACAGATGTGAGATTGTTAATTAATGGTTTACTTAAGGTGGCAACTTAAACACACATCTGGGTGGATTGGGGTACCTGGGTATTCCAGGATTGCCTGTCTAGGCACCTGGGTAGACCAAGATTGCCTGTTTTTTTATGGACCGCCACCCAGGCTCAAAGGGATCATGAGATTATTCATACTAGAAACTTCTGTGTGCAGCCACAAGCTATTATGGGCTCTAGCATAGTTGATTAAGTCGTGCGAACTCTTACAGGGTAGACTAGCAGATGTAGGGGAAAGTAGGTGTCACGGTCTATCCATCCTAAGGTGCTAGCGCTTCTGAAATACTATGTCTCGGTCATCAGTCTTCTCAAACACCATGTAGTGCGAGAAACTAAACGGAGGCAATCGAGTCTTGTGGGGAAAAGTGCGCAAACCTCTGCAGAGTGTACAAACTAATCATGATTAGCCGTGTCCCCGGTTATGGACGTCTTGAGTATCTAGTTCTTCGATTATCCTGTTGATCTCCTCACGTTACTTAAATAATTGGTTGGGTTTTAAATGATGATGCTTAATTGGGATTGAGAATGCTGTCAACCATTCTCAATGTTTAACAACCACCATGGTAGTTAAATAAAATTTATTCCTTTGTAGTAGGGAAAAATTGGCTTTTCGCAAAAAACCTTATAACCATAGAGCTTTTCCACCAGCCAAATATGCATGTAGTGATAGCCATTGTTCATCATTCTCTATGGTGTGAATTTGCCAGTACATTCAATGTACTGACCCTTTGTGGCTGCAACGTCTCATGTTGCAGGATTATCTTACGACGAGTAAGTGGTACGTTAGGGTTACGATTTCTACACTCAACTTTGCCGTTGGTGTTGATGGGAATCCACAACCTTGTTACTTCCGCTATTTTGGATTGAGGTAATAGTATTTATGTTACTTATACATGTGATTTACCTCTGTTATAAATCCTCGAGTACTGTGTGTCAGCATACCCATCCAGGGATGACACTTAAGCATGGAGACTTGATCCATTCGGGTCGGGTCGCTACAGTTGGACCCCTTAAAGGCGAAACCCACAAGCAAAAATACTTACTGGTCATGGTGGATAAGTTCACCAAATGGATAGAGACCAAGCCTGTTAAGACGGCCGAATCCGGACCGGTGATAGACTTTATATCCGGGGTTGTACACCGTTACAGCGTCCCTCACAGCATCATCACGGATAACGACACAAATTTTATGGCCGACGAGGTAAAACTCTAGTGCAAAAACATGGGCATCAAGCTCGATTATGCTTCCGTCTATCACCCACAAACTAACGGCCAGGTCGAACGTGCAAATGGTCTCATCATGAGCGGCATCAAACCCAGATTAGTGCGGTCCCTCAAGGAATCTAACACGCACTGGGTAGAGGAGCTCGACTCCGAACTCTGGGGGCTGCGGACCATGCCGAATCACACCACCGGATACACACCATTCTTTATGGTGTATGACGCAGAGGCAGTTTTACCTTGCGACATAATTCATGACTCACCTCGAGTGCGCATGTACGAAGAAAGAGAAGCCGAGCTCGATCGGCAGGATAGCTTGCACGCATTGGAGGAGGAGCATGACGTGGCAAAAGCCCGTTCCGCATTCTATCAACAGTAGGCTCGAAGATACCAAAGCAGAGAAGTACGGGCCAAAAATTACAACGTTGGCGAATTAGTTCTACGACTACCGGACAAGAAAAAGGACAAACTCAAGCCCAAGTGGGAAGGTCCCTTCATAATTGACCAAGTCCTGACTGGTGGAGCGTACCGCCTGCGAGATGCATCGGATAACCGACTCGAGCCGAACCCATGGAACGCAGCCCATCTCCGAAGATTCTATGCCTAGCGCCGGACTCTGTGTTCGTGTCCTTCCTCTGTCCATTTTTTATATACTTTCTGCCTTACATTCCTCTTCTCTCTCTCTCTCTCTCTCTCTCTCTCTCTCTCTCTCTCTTATAGCCTTCAAAGGCTCATAAAGTGACGCGCTATCCGCGCTCATTAAACCTGGGGGCTTCTTTAAACAGAAGCTTATTTATAGGGGCTTCATGCCCAACACATGTGTCACACTTCCGCATGTACCTTTTATTCACCATTATATGCATCCATATGACTTAAGTTTTGGCCAAGCTGGGTTGCCTGGCTCCTGTGCTTACCCCAACGTTCCCGATTGTTCGGCTAGGTGGTAAAGGGAGCACCTCTGTGATTGTTACTGCCGGGTCAGCCGGACGTGTACCTCAGACTGGGTGAAGCCGAAAGCTAGCATTCTTAAGGGAATATTCGGTCGGTGAACTAAAGATGATCTTTTTTTATTTTATTTATCTATACGCCCCCAGATGTTTTTCCTGCATTTCTTTTTGCAGCATGGACATGCACTTTAGGGCATGCCTCCCAGGGAAAGGAACCCCTAACGGAACTATTCTCCCTGGAAGATGTTTCTTACTAACCATGTAATATAACATAACTAGTCGAGCACTTGTCTGTTCACGCACTAATGACCCCTACGCTTGGTCTCCATGCATTCCCCGGTTCCTATATAACCGCATGAGAATTCGGACACACTCCGGACCGTCAGGTCCTGAGGCTGAAGCGAAAAGGTCGGCCATGACAAATGATCTACAATCGGGCTAGAAGGCATTATAAATGTCAATTAAATTACATAGTCATTTTGAATGATTGTATTCCTCTTCAATACCATCTAACAGGCTGTCTAATTTACAGTCCTGCTGGGAATACTTTGCGGCCAACTCTACTTGGCCGTATACTAAGCTTAGAGGGATCTCCTTCCCATCGGGCCCTATAGGACCGACCTCGGCCATGTGGTTGGGGTCAGCCTTTGTGTACCGCGTCTTCACCATGGCCCAGGCCTCCCTAGCGCCTTGACGGCAGGCCGATATCTTCCACAATCGGAAGCGCCGCCGTGCTCCCTTTAGCTTCTACACAAGCTCTCCAAGACCTTCGGGCATGGAGAGGATGGCCACAGGGCCTGGGCGACGTCTTGCATCGCCTGCCGAACTCGATCGAGAAGTTGCGAGAGCTCGGGAAGAAGGTCACCCGTAGAACCGGGCATCTCCTCTGCAGGACGACCTGTTAGCACACCTACAGACATTGCTCTGTGAGTCGACTTCCCCGCCGAACTTTCTTTCAAAGGTTCGTTCAAGCACTTACTAAATATGCCGCGCCGAAGCCGCTGATTCTCCTTAACAGAGTCTGACAGCTGGGCACGAACATCTTTCAGCTCGACGCCCAGCTTGGTGTTGGCATCTTGGAGATCATTCTTCTCCCGCCTCACCTTGGTCAACACCTTCTCACCAGCCTTTAGATGGCGTAGGAGGTGTTGGCCTTCCGGATTCAATCCGGCGCCATCTGCAATTTCATTTGTCATATTCGAACCCATTCCGTGCTTCGCAAAATACTTATCTTTCGAAGTATATATTACCAGAGGGGGTCTCCTTGGGCTCCCCTGCCGCGGCTAGTGCGGCCTCAAGTTGGGATTTGCACTCTTCCAGGTCCTTGGACAGTAGGGAATTCTTTTCTATAAGAACCTGCATAACAGATGATCCTTAAATCAGTTATTCTAACTGTTTCAAGTCTCGGGGGCTACTGGTATATATATAATTACCAAAATTTTCTTACCCGTATGTCTTTTACATATTGCTCCGTGGCTCTGGCTAGACCATTTTGAGTGGCATGGAGGTACGCATCTCCCGACTTGAAGGCATCTAACGCCTCTTGGGAGACACAAGCGTCGTGAAGAATTGTCCAGCGACGCCTGTGGTTCATGGCACTCTCCACCTTAGAGTTGGTGGCAGACAACCTGTCCACATCCTCCATCGGAGGAGCGTCTGGTGCGCGCCTTGTGTTCGGCTCCGCTTCCGGGCCAGGCTTTGGAGCCTGGCTGGCGGAGGCGCGATTGGCAGTCTCTCCGAATATAGTTCGGTGAGGTCTCTTTGTCCTGAAGAGGGCACAAGTGTTAATATGCCTCGAAGGTATAACACCTGGGATAAGGGGGCGCGCCATACCTTTGCGCTGGCGCCTCGGTCCGGACTGCACCTCTTTTCTGCCCACGGGGCCCTGCGGCCCCTCGTTGGCTTGTCGCCGCAGGTTCGGCCTCCCGTTTTTGGGAGGCCGGGATTAGCCCTGGATAATCAGCCGTAATGGCCACCAAGGTGTTGTCCTTGCTCAATTGATGGAACACTCCATCAATCAGCTCCACCGAAAGGTCCGGATCCTCTTGAGAGTCCGGGTCAAGGGACCATCCTGGGTCCTCAGGTTGTGGAGGAGGGCTGTTTATTTCTTTAACAGCCTGGCGCAGTTCCTGCGTTGAAATCGCTGGACTGAATATTTAAGAATGGGGATATAAAACGGATGGGCAAGATGCGACCACTTACCCAGCTTGGAGGATTGTACATAGAAAATCCACCCTTTGGGTCGACGCGGAGAAAATCCTTCTCTTCTCCCTTGTACAAAGTGGACAAGGTCTTTATTAGAGCCGCAGCCGAATCTGGCCCCTTACGGCCGTAGCGGGTGGTGTCGTCCTCCCCATTGAAGTCCCACATGGGGTGGCCTCTATACTGTAGCGGCTGCACCCCTCGCATGATGCATGCGGTCACGACCCCGATCATGGTCAGTCCGGAATGAGCTAACAATCTTATCCGGCCCATCAGGTAAAAAACGTCCTTGTTGCTTTCCCTCTGAGGCATCCGTGGACGCCAACTTAGGCGCTTCTTCAGTGGGGCGCTGTCAAACTCAGGGAGGCCGATCCGGACAGGATCCGGCAGTGGGATGTCCTCTATGTAAAACCATTCCGAAGGCCAGTCCTCGGACGCCTTCTTTGGGGTTCCGGATAGGTATCCGGTCCCGGCGATGCGCCACACTTCGGCTCCGCCCACTTGATACATTGACCCCTTCCGAGAATGGGGCACAAGGCAGAATAGCTATTTCCATAGTCCGAAATGAGCCTCAACACCCAAAAACAGCTCGCAGAGGGCTACGAAGCCCGCGATATGCAATACGGAGGCGGGCGTAAGATTGTGTAGCTGGAGGCCATAGTACTCCAGTAGCCCCCGAAGAAACGGATGGATTGGAAATCCGAGCCCTCTTATTAGATAAGGGACAAGGCATACCCGCTCTTCTTTGGAGGGTTGGGGGCACTCTCCGCGTGCTCTCCACCATTATAAACGGCAAGACTGGCTCAAACCGGGACCATATAGGCCGGGGGGAGAAACCCCTTGGTCTGGAGCGTCACTAGCTCGCTATGCGGGATGGAGCATCTTTCCCAATATCCAGGCTTAGGGCTGGAAGGGCGAAGGGAGGAGTTACGGCGGCTGGCCATGGTGGAATGGACCTTTGTCGGATGCGCTCTGATGAACACTCGCGAAAGGGAGAAGGTGTGGTCTGGATCTAAATCCTCGTCCCCTTAAATGGGCGGCTCATTTACGCGGCTAGGGGTGTGGATGTAAAAACACTCAAACTTTTCATATTCATTTGACACGTGGGAGACGGCTATTATTGGGCGTAGAAGCCAAGGAGCGCAACATTTACAAGAAACCGGACTTTATTCAACAGGTACATGGAATTTGGAGGAGAACCCGCCTTGCAATGCCGAAGACAATCTGCGCGCCAGACTCATCGCCTGGTTCGGGGGCTACTGAGGGAGTCCTGGATTAGGGGGTGTCCGGATGGCCGGACTATACCTTCAGCCGGACTCCTGGACTATGAAGATACAAGATTGAAGACTTCGTCCCGTGTCCGGAAGGGACTTGGCATGGAAGGCAAGCTTGGCGATACGGATATGTAGATCTCCTACCATTGTAACCGACTCTATATAACCCTAACCCTATCCGGTGTCTATATAAACCGGAGGGTTTTAGTCTGTAGGACATCATATTCATACACAATCATACCATAGGCTAGCTTCTAGGGTTTAGCCTCTCTGATCTCGTGGTAGATCTACTCTTGTACTACCCATATCATCAATATTAATCAAGCAGGACGTAGGGTTTTACCTCCATCGAGAGGGCCCGAACCTGGGTAAAACTTCGTGTCCCTTGTCTTCTGTTACCATCCGGCCTAGACGCACAGTTCGGGAACCCCTACCCGAGATCCGCCGGTTTTGACACCGACACTGACCTAATCGGCTGCTCAATTGACACCTACCCGTGGAGCCGCTCGCTCTGGCACGACGTCTGCGTACGGGTCCGTCCCTGCAACACCGATAAATCTGAGTGGTCGAGCTCTGGCCGCGGCAGCCCCGCAAGGCGCCACCTCACCAGGCCCTCAGTGCTCCAATCACTTCCCCGGAGCGACCAATGGTTGGCTGGCAACCGTAGCGACAGGTCTTGTCTCTCCTTATGATTGGTATGCAGGACCCACTCCAGGAGCAACGTTGGGGACATCGCGGGCTATCTCTCCCTCTCTCCGTCACGGACCGCTTGCACGTTAAAAGGGGGGCGCCTGAGCATCACAACTCATGGGCTCCTACTGGCTCTCCAGCTCTCACCCCCTGGCCTTGACCCACGGCATCGCGACCTATCATACCAGAGGCGGCTGAGCTCGCTTGAGGGCTGGGACCTGATGACGTAGAGCATTAAGGAAAGTGAGGGGAAGTGGGAAGAAGCTCGCGAGGACCTAACCCAGCAGCACCTCAGCTACCGCCACTCGGGCCGGGCGCCCCGTCGAAGAACTACCCCAAACTCAAAAGATAAGTCACGCCCTTACAGGA
Source organism: Triticum dicoccoides (assembly GCF_002162155.2). Lineage (NCBI taxonomy): Eukaryota > Viridiplantae > Streptophyta > Magnoliopsida > Poales > Poaceae > Triticum > Triticum dicoccoides. Next base: position 84,483,617 of record NC_041388.1, read on the forward strand.
GCTGGACCAACGCAGCACCAAACCCTCGCCTAGTGCAGCTCTGTCACGACGGTGTTGCCTTCCTTTCTCGCCCAGCGAGGGCTGCTCGAGCGCCAAAGGGGACCTCCTGAGCATCGCGACTCGGGGGCTCTTACCGGACCTCGGGCCGCTCACCTCCTGGCCTTGACCACGACATCGCGACCTGGCATACCAGCGACGGCTGAAGCCTGCCTGGGGACTGGGACCTGCCAGCGTAGAGCTCTAAGTCCTCGTGAGGATAGAAAGGGGGAGCCGAGCTGGGTTAGGACAAGCATCTCGCATCGATTCATATTAGGGATATAATGTTCGCAAACGACATGGCAGGCGCCTTACATACCCCCGCGGGGTGTTGCTTCGATTCCTCGCAGGGAACAAAAGGTGCTAATCCTAAGGAACGCTAATTGCCCGCGCCTCCGCAAGCGACGCCATCATCAACAGTGGACTGCCCGGCACCGACGCCAACCCCACCCAGATCAGTGGCGTCGGCGGCCCGATGCAGTTGCCCTACTCCGAGCACGGCTCGAGCTCGGAGGCTCATAGCTGACGTCGCTCGTCTCCGGAGTCACGAGAAGCTCGGGGGAGCCGCTGGATTCCCCAGCTTCCCCGCTGCCGCCTGAAGAGCTGCTGGAGGGCCGATGGGCAGGCCAGGTCCTCGCCAGTCCGATGCCCCTGCCGCTTTCCTTGGGGCAGCACTCCAACCGGCGTCCTTCAGCATCGAAGACCTTGAAGAACATCAGTGAGGCGCCATTGTATTCAAGATGAATTACGAGGGCACCCTCCGTCCGACAGACCCGGACGATCTCACCCCAGCCCCGGGTCATGTAGACCTTGCCTGGAGCGACGACCGCGACCTCTGCTCCGGTCGCGAGGGTGCTGCAGTCGGTGTGCTGCAGCCAGAGCTCCAGAGACCCGCTCGGCGGCATCTCGAAGGCGAAGGAGGGAGGAAGGCGGATCTAAGAGCATGGGGGCATGGCGGCATGGAGCACGAGCTCACAGGAGGAGCCCTCAGCATGGACTCCAGGAGGAACGACGCGCACAGCCGTGACTCGCCGGCGGCGGCGGCACCGTCGGTGTCGCTCGACGCCCTCTTCCCCAGGGCCTCGATTCAGGCGTACAAGGGTAGTGGAAACCCAGGCGGCGGCCGCTCGTACCAGGGCCTCGATGCCTCCTGCGAAGCACCCTCATCTCGGCGGCAGGGGACTAGCCGTTTCTTCGGCGGAAGAGGGTCAGGACCTTCTCGGGGGGCCTTTCCCTTCTCTTCTGCAGAAAACCGGCGGATTGGTGCCATTGGTGTAAGGAGAAGAAAGGACGAGGAAGAAGAAGGAAAGGAGTAGCAGGAAGGGATAAGCTAACGAGGCTCACGCAGCCCCGTACTTATAGCCGGAGAAGGCCAACCGCCGGCCACCACGATCGCAGGTAATCATGACCCATTTCTCTGCACATAGGGACTTGTCAAGTCGAGCGGTTGCTGAGGCGTCGTGGGGAAGCACAGACGCCCGTGTCCAATCAATCGCCATGTGGCGCCCAAGGCCGCAAGCTATTGGGGCCCGCGGCGCTTCACGCTTGCCCCTTCGCTTCTCTGCTAAGCCAAGCCCGGGCGCGCCTTGGGCCCGGGGGCTACTGTCGGTGTTCTGGGAACGGGGGTCCCCAGACTTGCCTGCCTGCGGCCTGCGGCGTGGCTCGAGTGGGGCCCCAGTGCGGCCCAGCTTCATCAGCTCAAGCTCAAGACCCTCGCAAGGGGCCAAGCCTTGCGAGGCAGACAACAGGAGGCTTCCTCAGGAGCAGCCTCATCAGGCAGGCTCGCGAGGAGGCGGAGAGATCAAGGCAGGGTTGCCTCACGTGGAGCCTGTGATGCAAGCCATGACGATCGAGATTAGGCGGGCGCCAGGCAGGCGTCGGCCTGCGCAGTGTCCTTGTTTCCCCTTCGGTGCAAAGGGAGGAAGCACAGGCCTGGGCATCGGGCAAAGGTTACCATTCCGGTGCAACGAGACCAAGACCAGCAGAGCGGCAGGACGGAGGTCACCGTGGAGCCCAAGACGGTGTCATCACCAGTGCTTTTGGCGGTCGAAGACCACCTTTGGTCAGGATAACTTGTACTAGATGTTCCCCTTCAAAATGGCCAATTGTTGGCGCCCTTCCCGCTCATTTTTTGGGAAGAGGACCAGGGCCTCTATAAATAGGACTAGCCCCCGAGCAGAGAGAGGGGAGAAAAAGAGAGAAAGAGAAAAAGAAGAGAAGAGAGAAAAGAGAGAAGAGAGAGAGAGAGATCCAGACCGAGTAGAACACACCGCACCAGCTCAAGAACACCTCTCGCGAGGCCGTTCTTCCCCCTATATTGTTCATCATCAGCCCCTGAGGCAATCCACCACACCACACACTGGAGTAGGGTATTACACCACATTGGTGGCCCGAACCAGTATAAACCTAGTGTCCCTTGAGTGTTCTTCTTTCCGGCCTAGATTTCTTGAGAGCCATAGATGCGTGAGTCGGTAGGGGAAAGATCTCCGTGCGCACCCCAGAGTTTGAACCTTAAGGGTCTACCGGAACCCGAAATCTGACACATGCGGTGACCATGCAGCGGGCATGCGAGTTTACGCGCTCTGGAGTTGCGGCCCTCGGCCACCATCCAAACCTCAATGTATCACCACCAAACCATGTATTTCTGATTAAATAAATACTTATGTACCTACAAATGATTTTTGGAAAAAATAAAAAGCAAACTATGAGGCAGCTGCAGTTCAAATTTGACCCGCTTCCTACTGAATCGGCGGAAATTTGTCTTTTTCACCAAAGGTGTATAAATACTTTTGACTACCAACCATTTTGTCAATTGTACATTAAATAAGTCCTAATATATTACAAAAAATGACCTGGTCTCATTTTGCAATAAATATATGGTAGGTCCTTCACAAAAAAACACATTTTTAGCACTCGAAAAATAGAAAATGAATTTTCCATCCAAAGAAAAGGAAAACTTCCTTAGGCAACATTGTTTGACATCCGAAGATGCACCCTTGTGCACAATATGAGATCATTTGAACGAACTATGCCATGATTGGGGCCTTAAGATTGATCATTTGGCTTGAAAGTCATGCATCTTCACACATGATAGTTCGTTTCTGAGAACACTTTTTAAAAATAATTACCGTATTACAAGTTTATTATTTTTCCTGATAACTTTGTCACATATAATGACACAATGCAAAGGTTTTCCAATTTTTTGATTTTCTTTGAATTTTTTTATGTTCGTTTCAAAATGTGGTCAAAACGGCGGGAGTGACCGTTCCTAGCTAGTGGTTGAATCTTGGAATTTTTTTGGTGTTTCTATGATTAAATAGGTACTTTTGTACCTAGAAATTATTTTGGAAAAAATAGCAAACTAGGCGATCGCAGTTCAAATTTGACCCACTTCCAACTGAAACGGCGGAAATTTGTCTTTTTCACCAAAGGTGGATCAAAACTTTTTACACCCAACCATTAGGACAATTCTGCACTAAATATGGACTATTATTTTATAAAAATGATTTGGTCTAATATTGCAACAATTATTTGGTAGTTCCTTCACACAAAAAAACTCATTTTGGGCACTCGAAAAATGGAAAATTGATTTTTTGTCCAAAGAAAATGAAAACTCCTTTAGGCAACATTGTTTTCCATTCCAATATGCACCCTTGTGCACAATATGAGATCATTTTAACAAACTATGCCATGAATGTGGCCATAAGATTGATCATTTGGCTTGAAAGCCATGAATCTTCACAAATGGTAGGTCATTTTTGAGAACATTTTTTTAAAAGAATTGCCGTATTATAAGTTTATTATTTTTCCTGGTAACTTGGTCACATATAATGACACAATGCGAAGGTTTTCCAATTTTTTGATTTTTTTGATTTTTTATGCCCATTTCCAAATGCGGTCAAAACGGCGGGAATGACCGTTCCTAGCTAGTGGTTGAATCTTGGAATTTTTTTGAGCTTTCTCTGATTCAATAGATACTTAAGTACTTAAAAATGATTTTTTCAAAAAAAAAGCAAACTATGAGGCAGCTGCAGTTGAAATTTTACCGGCTTCCTACTAAATCGACGAAAATTTGTCTTTTTCACGAAAGGTGGATCAAATCTCTTGACAACCAGCCATTTGGTCAATTGTGCATTAAATATGTCCTAGTATTTTATAAAATTGATTTGGTACAATTATGCAACAAATATATGGTAGGTCATTAAAAAAAGTCATTTTGGGCACTCGAAAAATGATTAAAAATAGCTAGAAAGATTAGAAATGCATACAAATCGATCCTTATCCATAAAATATGGTCTAACTCTAGTGAAAATTTGTGTGGTGCCCTTTTGCAAAAAAAATTGATAGCTACTTTACAAAATCCCTTTATTTTTAATATTTGAAAACTATTTTAAGTTACTGAATTTCCGAACCAATCAGAACTCTTCCAATGGATCGATGACATGCATCCATCCATCTCTCCATCCCACATTCATCCATTCATCTATCTACAGAAAAAAGAAAAAAAAGAAAAAGAGATACCCCACCCGCAGCCCAAACCCTAGATCAGATCCCATCAACCCCTCCCACCATCGCACCCCTCCTCCCTCGTCCCCATCTCCTCGCCGCCGCCGCCACCTCCTCCCCGTCCCCGGCCCCCTCCCGATCCAGTCCTCCGTCTCATTCCCCTCGTCCAAACCCACCAACGCGACGGCGCACCCACCCACCCACCCACCAAAGCGAGCTCCTCTCT